>NC_141164.1:101917101-102256685 GCF_053477565.2 Lygodium microphyllum
AAGATTACAGCTGATCGTGGAGAGCTAGATGCTGATGAAGCTAGAGAATTCTTCTCACGGCTTGGGATTAAATTGGCTCTTACTACTGCCTACAATCCAGAGGGAAATGGTAAAAGTGAAAGAGGACATCCGCCTATAGTTAAAGCATTGGCAAAAGCTTGTAGAGGTCGGATTGGAGATTGGCCGAGATTGCTACCTTTTGCATTGTGGGCTGATCGCTCTACACATAGTGTGACTACTGGATACATGCCTGCGGAGTTGATGTATGGGCAAAAACCTGTCATGCCTACTGAAATTTGTGCTCTCACTTGGAGTGTTCTTCCTTGGCATGAGAATTTATCAAGGGAAGAGCTGTTAGCCCTTCGGATTCGTCAATTAGAGAGAAGGACAGAAGATGTGCAGCTAGCCATTGACCGTTTGAAGGCAGCCCGTCTCAGAAATAAGGACAGGTTTGATTTAAGGCATCGCTTGAGGCCTAGAGCCATAAAAGAAGGAGATTGGGTTCTAGTCTATGACAGTAGTCTAGAAAATCAGCATAGTAGTATGAGAAAAATGGTTCAAAGATGGTTTGGACCATATGAAGTGAAGCAGGTTTTTGACAATGGTACCTATGAGCTGGCTGAATTAGATGGAACAAAATTGAGGGTGCCTATTGCTGGAAAACGAGTCAAGATTTTCAAGAGAAGAGAAGATGAAGAATATGCACTTGAAGCATTGACAGAAGAAGAGCAGGTAGAAGAAAGACAAGCAGAAGAGACAGAAAACATAGATGATGAAGTTGATGGAGAAACAGGTTTACTAGAATCAGAAGATGGACTTGACCTGTTTGTGGACTTGAATGATCCTGGATAGTTGGCACATCCGGAGGATGCGCAGGTTTAGAGGGGGTGGATGTCGTGTTGCTGCGCATCTGAGCCGTGAACACCTCCATTTCTGTTGTGCATTTGTGTTAATTTCTGCGTGTGATTCACTGTTTGTGTGGCGCATTTTAATAAACTACATTCAATGTATGTATATATTCCCTTAACTGTATTGCATATTCGATGCTTGTAATAGGAAGGAAAACCTATCCTACCCTTTGTAGACCGTCCTGTTCGTGGGAGCATCCGAGACTTGGGGCAAGCTTACAATGAGTCCTTCACTGAACCAGATGGTAATCAGGACTCTAGTGATAAGGTCCCTGATTTTGTTGAGACTATGATATACTGTCCAAACGAGGCCGTTCGTATGGTTGGTCGCTATGCATCGAAGGAGGAATGGATACATATGGAAACATCCAAGGATTTCTTATCAATAAAGATTTTAAAGCACACATTACAATTTGGGACTTCAAAAGAAAGAGATCAAGGGGACAAGTGTGTTATGAATAACATACTTCAGTTTATTCAAACATTTGTTTGCTGAAACATATACGTGTGAAAACAACAATGAATCAAGGTTTGCTACCCATGTTTATGGAAGAAATCTCATCTTTCTTAAAGAAGGATTTGAATGGCGAAAGGGGGGGAAAAAGTTCGTTGAATCCAGGACCTCCCCGTGCTCGAAATGGGAGAGCTATTTTTGAAATGGGTTGTTATTCTTGGAAAAGGGGGGAATTTCGGACAGGACTGAGGAGGATCAGAGTGCTGGATTGGAGGCGAAAAGGGGGGGGTACAGCGCATCAATGCAGGGTTCGAATCAGCTGCTTTGTGGCAGGAATTCAGGCTCCATCTATGGGAAGGCGAAGTCTAAATACAGAAACTCAGGCTTCTAATGGGGCAGCCGCGAAACTTACAAAGGTTGAGTCAGAATCTGCGGAACTCACGTCAGCACAAAGGTTGGCTGCTTCTACAGCTGCGGCAGCCAGCGTGGAGGTTCCGCCAGATCCTTATGCAAGGGAAGCAAAACACTTCACTGAAGTTCGAGTTCTGCACAGAGATGTATGGATTGTTTTAGAGGGTGTTGATAAGTTCAACAACTTGATTTGTTCAGTTCACTATACTGGCCAGTGGTGATGTTGCAGTAGATCTTGGTCCGGAGTTGCTTAAGAATGGGTTGGCAAAAGTTGTTGAATGGAGTGCCAAATTACTTGAAGAAGAAGCACAACGGCGGTTAAAGTCTACTGAGTTGCTGGCAAACTCTACTTGCTTGTCTCTTTCGGACACTCTCTGCGGAAAAGGAGCCGACCCTCCTTTCGTTCTGATCCTTTCATCTATGAAGCTCACAATAGCATCCTTCCCAGCCAGGTCCATCTAACGTTAACGGGTGAATCCCAAAGAAGTGATTATTGGCTGGATGAAACCGCCAGCATCAGAGCTTATGTATCCACCACTTTGACACGTGACGAATGACAGCTTGCAGCTTAATTCCATGAGATTCAGCTTGATCGTCGTAAGATTGAGGCAGAAAAAGTTGGATTTGATGTCTTGAAGAAGACAGAAACACCGTTGCAGAGACCAACTTTGAAGCGAACCACAGCAAGACTAATCTTGTTGATCCTTCCTCCTCCACCTCCACTACCTTTTGCATTTGGAGATGAAGTACACTCTTGACAGTGAATTCAAGCGTTTGTTGCAAAAAGGTGTGCTAACATAGTACAGAGGAATCCTCAAGATTATGATGCCCTGTACAATTGGGCTGTAGTTCTCCAGGAGATCTTTCCTATGCTGACTATATTCAAGCCGCTGGGACTCATTTGGAAAACTTGTTGTGCCCTTGGCTAGTTCACGGCCATGGATGATCACTGAAGGGAATCATGAAATGGAAGAAATTCCGCTGGTTATTGAACCATTCAGATCTTATAATACAAGATCAAAAAGGCCCTACAAAGAAAGCGGATCAGACTTCAACCTTTATTGTTCTTTTGAGGTTTCTGGTGTGCATGCTTTGATACTAGGATCATACACTGACTTCAGTAGGGACTCTATTCAGTATAAGTGGCTGCAGGCTGATTTGGCCAAAGTGGATAGAGTCAGAAACCCTTGGCTCCTTGCTGTCATTCATGCACCATGGTACAACAGCAATTTCAAATATCAGGGTGATAGTGACAAAATGATGAAATCCTTGGAGTTCATCCTTAAAGAAGCAAAAGTTGATATGATCTTAGCAGCCATGTTCATGCTTATGAACCCATGACTCGAGTTTTTCAGCATCACTTTGATCCTTGTGGCATCATCCACATATCCATAGGTGATGGAGGGAATTGAGAGGGATTGGCTAACAGGTTTCTGAATCCAGTAACCCGTGTTCTTGACATCAAAAATTTGAGTTCTTCTTGTTAGTCTCTTCCATTGCTGTGCCTTGAACCCCGTGTTCTGCAGCTCTCGCACGATCTCTACGACACCGGCAAGATGAGGGACCGATACAAATACTGCAACGAGGAAAGGCTATTGTAGAGGATTTGCCTCATGGCAGTGGCGTCAACCTTATTGAGGTTGTATGTGTCAATGATGCTGAAACTACTAATCTATGAGCCGTAACAAGAGGTAAAAAGATTAAAGAGGGTGACAAAGGAACTGTAAAACCTGTCGTGGGAAACCTTAAGCAAGATGCTAGGGGAAAGCAAGTTCTGAATTGTGATATGGAAGGTGGACCTCTAAGGCGTGTTGATAGTAAAGTTGATCTCGAGAAGGATAAGGGATTGCCGAGAAAGAAGGCAAAAGTTAAAAAAGAGGTACCAAAGCCAGTCCAAAGACCAAAGGAGAGAATGGTTTGGCACGAGAAGAGAACTTTGGCTAACTACCACAACTTTGACCTAGCAAGTTCTCTTTGCGAAGTTAAACCAGATGTGAATCTCCTGCAATTGATTAAATTGTCTCCAAGAGTACGCAAGGAATTCAAGAAAATCCTACGTATTGGGTATATTGTAGAACCTTTGGGCATAGCATGAGTAAGAGAAGATTGGTTCGATCATGCTGAAAAGTGTTGGCCTAGGGTTCTAGCATACATGGATGGAATATTAGTAGAGCATGCTATCCTGGACACTGGATCCTCCATCAATATCATGAGTTCAGATTTGATGGAGAGGCTAGGTCTTAAAATTCAAAATGACATCTCCACACTTCTTAAGATGGCGGATGATAGTCTAAGACAACCAGAAGGTTGCATCACTAAAGTCCACATTACAATTGTGAGCATGGAATGCTATTTAGACTTTACGGTGATAAGGTTTGCAGGACATCCAAGCTATTGAGTTTTGCTAGGTTACTCATGGATCTTACGAACAGACTGCCAAGTCAATATACCTGCTTATCGAGTGATTCTAGGTAGAGGTTCCAATCGTGTAATATTGGATGCTTACCCTAAGTCGCCTCAGAGTGAGAGGGATCCTTTATCCTCTACCAAACTAGAAACAATAGAAGATCCATTTGGCAGTGAGATGCCATTGAGCAATGGATCTAAAGAAGGGTCCACTACACAGAGGACATTTATCAGATAACATTGAATGAGCTGATAGAGCCTCAAGATCGAATAAGGGACGTAGACGTAATTGAGTTGGACCTTGGTATGCCTAATGATTCGTGGCCAATTAAATTGGGTTCCATGCTTAGTTTGGAAGAGAGAGAGGACTGTGTGTCCCTGATTCAGGAGTTCCATGATATCTTTGCTTGGAGCTATGATGAACTTAGGGGCATTCCCCCCAGTCTGACTATGCATACTATTCCTGTAAAGGAAGGAACCAACCCTTACGTTAGAAAGTAAGGCGTATGTCTTTTGAACTAAGGGATGGATTGTTTGAAGAGCTACAGAAGTTACGGAAAGCGGTTTTGATCTTCCATGTTCAGCATACTGAATGGTCTTTGCACGCTGTGGTTAGAAAGAAGAAGAACAATCAAATCCGGCTTTGTGTAGATTTTAGAGAGCTAAATAAGCAAATGGTAAAGGACTACTATCCATGCCCTTTATTGACCAAAGTTTGGATCAATTAGCAAGTAGAGAAGTATATTCATTCATGGATTGCTTTGCGGGGTATAATCAAATGGAAATTGCTGAGCAAGACAAGCTTAAAACAACATTTATTACTGTCTTTGGTACCTTTGCGTACCATGTGATGGCATTTGGTTTATGTAATGCACCTGGTTCATGGCAAAGAACAGCCAATAAGACCTTTGGTGACATCTCAAAGTTGCAGACAATTTTGCATAGCTCTCAACCCATGGAAATGCACCTTTGGAGTCCCTTATGGACTCTTGTTAGGCCATGTGGTCAATTCAGTGGGGATTGTGACTAACCCTAAGAAGATCAAGGTCATAGTCACCATGAGTCCACCATGTACTCCAAAGGAGGTGCATAGCTTTCTGTCATTGGTAGGGTATTATCGGAGGTTTATCAATACCTTGGCATATAGGGGGTTGCCACTAATGAACCTATTGTTCTTCAATTGTCAGTTTGAATGGAGTGATGCTTGCAAAGTATCTTTTGATGATGTGAACCAGGAGCTTGCCAAAGCACTATTTTAAAAGCACCTAAAAGAGCCGAAATGTTCTATATATTTTTAGCAGCCACCATGTATAGTATGAGTGTTGTTTATCCCAAATTTGGGAGGAAAAGTGATATCATCTGATAGCTTTTGCTAGTCAGAAGTTGGGCATATCAGAAATTAACTATATCTATATGGAGAAGTTGTGCCTTGCGATGGTATTTGCGACCAAAAAGTTCAGGCACTACATTCTCTATGAGAAGGTGGTTTTCTATACGAAGGCGTAAGGGCTTCAATTGTTGCTGAACATATTACAACCCGTCGAATCATTTAGCAAAGTGGTTAATCACTTTGTAGGAGTTTGATTACGAGATCAAGAGCAGCCACCAAAGCTACAGGGCATTGTGGAATGTCTTGTAGATTTGAGAGAGCCCAAAGAGATCTTAGCTGAAGGAAGTGACATGGAAACTTTGTTCAAGATTTATACGGCGTCTATTCCCTCCTGGTATGCTGCTATAACACATTATTTATCTATGGGAGAGAGTGAAGCTACTTTATCCAGATCCGAGAAGAGAAAAATTAAACAGCACAAGCATTGAAATTTTCCTTGATCGCAAGAACACTATATCTGCATGGTGTCGATGATATCTATTGTCGATGTGTAATGCCTGACGAGGTTCCATTTATCTTGGAGGAGTGCCATGACTCCGCTTGTGGAGGGCACTTTGCTGGGCAGTTGACGGCACAGAAGGCTTTAAGAGCTAGATATTGGTGACTGTCCATCTTCCAAGATTCATTTGTGTATGTTAAGAGATGCGATACAAGTCAAAGACATGACAATCAAGAGAATATGAAGTGACCTTTTATGCATATTATGGCTATCCTTCCATTTGAGAAGTGGGGCATCGACTTTGTGGGTCCTATTACCTTGTCATCTACTACTCAGAAGAGATACATTATAGTAGTCACTGATTACTTTACAAAGTAGTTAGAAGCATGGGCGACGAGGCAGGACAATGCAAAAGAGACTGTCAGTTTCCTAGTTGAGCAAATCATCTGCCATTTTGGTCCACCAAAGAAAATAGCATTGGATCATGGAACTCACTTTTTGAATAAGGTGATTGAAAGCTTGATTGAAACTTGGAAAATTAAGCATAATAAGACAACTCCCTATAATCCGCAAGCCAATGGACAAGTTGAAAGTACCAATAAGCAGCTTGTGGGTATCCTATCCAATATAGTCTCCAAAAAGAAACGGGATTGGGATACAAAATTATATGTGGTGGTTTGGGCGTATAACACAACCTTTAAACAAGCCACAGGCCACACCCCATTTAAATTAGTTTATGGGGAGGAGTGTGTCTTGCCCTTAGAAATTGAGTTGCCGACTATAAGATTCGCAATCAATCATTCTTTGGGGGGTGATGAATATGCTCTATTCGAGCGGTTTACAACTATAGCCCACTTGGATGAGCTCAAATTGCAGAGTTTGTTGTACTAGGAAGTGGCTAACCGTCGGATGAAGCGGTTGCATGATCTAAAAGTGAAGAAATATACATTTAAGAAAGGACAATTAGTTCTATACTACAATGCGCCTAGGGAGCTATTTCCAGGGAAGTTGGAACCTAGATGGAATGACCCTTACAAGATAGTTAGGATAGGTAAAAATAAGTCCACGGCTTTATTAGCTGATCTACAGGGAGTGGAATTTAAAAATAAGGTTAATCTTAATAAGATTAAACCTTATTGTTTGTGAGTATGCTAACGAGCTAAATGCATTGGAGGTCCATGTTGGGGTTGATTTGAGACCTGGAGGAGATCTTAAACTGGTTGATGGGGTGGTTAATTCCTTATCTAGAGCACCCATATCTAGAGCAAAGATATCATCAGGGGAAGCTTATCTGGTGGAGTAAAGGGTACAATGTGATTGAGCAAGAAAACAGTACCTTTGTGTGGAAGATTAAAGTTTTTTGCCATCATTGTTTAGAAATCTTGACAAGCATCCCTATTGAGTTTAATGACAAAGGTGGGATTGAGCCGTTAGTTCACCCTCTAAATATGTTGAATTTTGATTATCATCATTACGAATAGGGGGAGTTCTTGATGACTAGCTATGTAAACCCATTGTGGATGTACACATTATAATTTGATGGAGCGTCTAGGGGCCCTAATAAAAAAGGGAGCATTGGAGTAGTTATTCGAGATCCTCGATACAGAGTTACAATGAAATTAGCTGCTTATCTCGAGGTAGGATTCACTAACAACATGGCATAGTATAAGGCTTTGATTATGGGACTCAATATTGCCAAGAAAGGTGGTATTCGGTGGTTGTTAGTAAAAGGGGATTCCTAGCTGACCGTAAATCAATTAAATGGGACATACATGGTTCAAAATCCTATCCTTTGTATGTATCATCAAACTGCTATAACCCTGATGAATTTGAGAGTGTCTCTCTTCAGCTGATTCCACGTTATTGGAATCAGTTTGCGGATTCATTTAGCTACTTTTGCTTATGAGGAGGACCTCTTCTTCAATTCTGGTCCTCGTCCGGACATTGTTATGGATAAAGAGGCATGACATGGTCACTTTTGGAGAGTTTTATCAAACCACACATTATATGGCATGTGATGGTTGATATGGGTAATGCAAAGAATAGCCGAGACCCATCTACCACTACTATCTTGGACCCATAGGTTGTCCAGACGACATGTTATGCGTACGCCTCTTGCTATATATGCAGGAGGGATGGGTCACAACTTGATGCATTTAGTCTAGGGCTGAAAGGCCTATTTTTCCCCTTGAAATAGAGCATATTTTTGTATATATGCCTTTCTTCCAAGGAAGGTTTTAATGCCTGATTTCTTTAGGCCAAGAGGGCCAGTTAGTTTTGCAGTGAAATGTGCTATTTCTTTAGGCCAAGAGGGCCTTATGTCTGTTTGGTGCAAGTACGTTTAATGGTTTGTTGTTTTAGTGATTGCATCATACAGGTTGACGAAGTCGTTGGAGGGAGCCTATGCTATGAAGAAGCTTCTTATGGCCATTCCAGGTGGTTTCGTCCCCTTTTCGAGTTTCTTTTTCCTTAAGCAAATAATGATACATTTGTATGTAAGGGTGCCGACGATCAAGGCATGGAGTCCTAGGTTTAGGTTCTATATGTGTGGGGGGAGGTCTGAGTAGTCATTGCCTCCTATAAAGGCATTCTCAGGCACTAAAAGACCTTTTCTAGATGGGTGTTCTAGTGACCTTGTTCTACTAACCTGCTAAGTGGCTGTTCTAGGAGTTTTTGTTAGTGTGGGGCAGGCAGAGAAGCCTACTAAAAATAATCAAAATGAAAAAAACCCTAAATATCTGAAAGAAAATATATGAATATACAGAGGTGTGTAAAAAGAGGTTCTAAAGCCTATAAAAATAGAGAAGAAAGAAAATCTTTAAGTAGGCATTTATCGCCTTCCGAAGGCCTGGTAGGTTTCTGGAGATGAGACAAGCCCTAGGGCCAATGCCTTGTCTTCCTAGGGGTGGCAACTAGCTGAAAAGCAAAGCAAATAAAAGAAGGTTGAAGAAAAAATAAAAGTGGGCATTAGAAAGGGATTCAGTGTCGCCTCACGAGGGTTTGGTAGGTTCTTGGTTACAGAGAAAGGACCCGAGGCCGATGCCTTGTTCTCCTTGGGTCAATATGCTCAACTCCCTCCTTTTTACATGCCCGCGTATGGACAATCAGGAGCTCAAAGGAAAATGTGCTACAATACACCATTTCTTGATCAGGCTATAGGAGTCCTCGCCTAGTCGGAGCTCCTCATTCTGTTGACCTTAGTTAGGTAGGTAGTTCAGACTCCCACTTAGGATTACCTCTCTGATAGTTCTTTTTTGTTGGGCCATGTTAGAGCAGTTGGTTAGTGAATTGCTTTGGGTTTTTTGTCAGATTATGCTAGGCCTACTCCTCATGGATTTCATACCTTGGTTTTGTCAGGGAGTAGGGTGAGCATTGTGACGTCTTTTGTTGTGTATTTGTATCAGCTTGATGCTCTTTGTGTTTGTGTTTATGTAGATTTGTTCGTGGGATTCGACGGGTTGAGTCACCCTATCCCGTGGTCACCAATGATAGATGATTTTTGACTTTGAGAAGTACTTAAAAATAGCCAAAAATTTTGAATTTCAGGGAAAAAGCAAACTTCATTGAAGGCGGCACGTGCAATCAGTACGATTTTAAGCGGCAAATCCCCAAAAGTGCTTTAAAGACCACTGAGCGACCGTTGGGGAATTTTCATAATTTCTGGGCATGTTAGATGAGACTCTAGGAGATGCTTGATAGTGGGGTACTTCGAGATGGGTGCCATGGAATTTTCGGATGCCAGATAGTAGAATGGGGGTGCTCGGGAGGCCAAGTGTAAATGCATTCTAGGGGCCCAAAGGGTGTGACCTTTGGGGGCTCCCTTTGGGGCCCCTAAAAAATAAGATTTCGTGGGGGGGCGGGGGGACGTTTTTTTCACCACCTAAAAGAAATTGGACACCATTGGAGGAGGCGACGTGTGAGAAGGAGGGGCTATGGGGAGGCTGCAAACAACCACCCCCTTCTGATCATATCCCTAATATACGTATTGTCTTCGCTCTCCATCGTCACCTTTGGCTCGTGAGATGGCTGCCTAGATAGGGAGATCCAAATTTAGTCTTTCTGCCTTCTCCCTCTCTCTCCCCTTAAGGGGCAATTCATACCCATGAAGAAGAATGAAGACCAGTTGAAGGATGCTTGCCCCGGATTGCTCCAAGATCAAGAGGAGGCTGAGATGAGATGTTCAGCATTGAAGATTTGCTACTGATTGATCCATTGGCAACTTGAAAAAATTAATTACAAAACCCACAGCACGCAAATAAGCGATATGCCTCATTTTTACAAAGGAAATTGGCTTCTTGTTGATGTTTGATGGTCTAAATGAAATTCATATGGAATAATATTTTTTTTGGGATATTTTTTTCATTATGATTGATGGCTATGCATAAAAAAATTGTAGGCCTATAATGATAAATAATCGTAATAATTAAATTATGGCCCGAAAAGCACATTTTTAATGTAAAAATGAAGGTTTTATTGGTTTTGGATGGAAAAAAGAGTTGCACATGGGATAAAATTCTGAGAAAAAACATCTTTCAGCTTTCATGATCAATCTATAATCATAAATAAAAAGTAACCTACTTTTATGTACAAATAAATAGAGAACAATAGCTAAAAATATGAAAATTTAGGATTTTCAGATTATAAAAATCTAGAAAATTATGATTCGTGGTTGTAGTTGTATAGAAAAGCTGAGGCACAAATTTTAGCTTTATTTTAAAATTTTTATGTGTTATAGTTCATGTTTTTTTTTGTTTTATGCAAAAAATACATACATAACAAAATCCTACATCTATGCAACACCGCATAACCTAGATGTTAGAGGGAAAGGGTGATGTTAAGAGATTAAAAGGGCTGAGAGGGTTTGAATTTGTTAAACATTTGATTGTGCATTTCATTTAGAATTGCGATAATTCAGTTTAAGGGGGTAGTAGCACGAGAAATCGGTGCTAATCTCCATACATCGAAGCACATGTTTAGTGAAAATCATGAAAGGGCTATTTTTTCCACATCACAAAATGTTGATTTGATAAATATGTTTTGTCCACTAGGATCATATGTACTATGCATGACGCATGGCATGGCATCAGTCGTGGATTGCATAGCAATTGTCTTCCTAGGATATGACTTATATGCTGAGTAGAAAGAAGCCTTTGCTGTAGGTCAGTTCTACACTTTCCTTGTTGGGACTGTTTTGTGAGAATTTATATATTCCCGGATCCTACAAAACAAGAAAAGAGGGGAGTTTTTACGTTATGTTTTATATGTTGGAGCGACGCATCTTGGGGCCAATCTCAGAGGTGTAGGAGAGTCGCAATGGAGCCGTAGCAATCAGTGGAGGGGAGCTTCCTGATGTTTGTGTGATGAGGTACTATCCCTACATGTTATGGGATCTCCCTCTAAGGAGAAGGGAAGGAAAACATTGGACTACATATTAGCTACAAATTCATAATTAAGTCTATTTAGTGCTCATCGGTGTATTACAAACGCTCTTGGTCCACGAGGCCGTGTGGTGGGGTTATTTGTTTTGTGCGTGAGGTTCGGCAAGTGTCATAGCTAGTGTCGGCCCATTTTAGGTCTCATCAAATAATTGCATTTGGGTTACCTCGAGCCCTTAGATTATCAACTGCAAGGATAGCCATAAATCATAAGAGTCCACAAGTTTTTTGGGAATACATTCATATGGAAGTATGTATGCCATATGAAAAGACAAAAACAAAATCTAGTTTTGAATACAATGCATTTAACAATATATGGGTTGATCTAAGAAGAGTGCAGGTTGCAATGGTTCACATGTATAGACTCACGTTAGAGGAATGTCACAGTGTTTTGAAGTTTGCCTTGAAGCTAGATGAAGTATAGATTCAAAAAGGACAAAAGATGGAAAGAGTCGGTATTTGCATCATGAACAGGGTATTGGAATGTAGCAATGGTGGGGGTCAAGCACTAGTGCATAAGTTCTATCAATTAAGAATCATCAAACAATGAAATGGTTGTTTATTCATACAGGTATTCCAAACATCTTTAAGTCTCTAAGTGAAGGAGAAATGTTGGTTGTTGATGGGGCTAGTAATTTTAATGTGGAATGGCACTTGAGCGCTGACTTGAAAACTATCAAATATATGCTTGGAATATGTAATGGGGCAAATGCAAAATATCCTTGTATTTATTTCATGGAAAGTGTTGGGTCTAAATATTGGACCAACTTGCACCCTGTAAGAGCCCCAACTAGAGACTCTATAGGCCTAAGTAAAAATAAAAACAAGGAAGATATATGGGATCCAATTCTTTCAATTCCTCTTATAAATGTTCATATATGTACTTTGCATGCAGAGATTCGAAATATTGATAAACTTCTTAGGTTGGATCTCGACTATGCATACTCAATTAAGCCTTTGTCTTTATCGAATCAGTGTATTAACAAATGTGAGGAATTACTCTCCAAAATGGGTTTTCATGGAGGTCAAGTTCACTTAAGAAAATATCCAACACTTTCAGGGAGGAAAACAAGAGATGTCTTGGCTAATGTCTCAACGGGAGGCTAAAAAGCTAGACGTTTTTTAGGAAACCATACAAGAAAGCAAGTGAGCATTACTTGGGAGCATTAGAGAGAGCTGTGTGGGATGACAATAAATGTTGCAAGCACACCACAACTTGCATGTCTAAGGATGGAGGTTTGGAGACACCTCGATGTCTTCCTAAAGCTCCTCAAGCAACAAATAAAAACCTACATGTATCTAGAAGAGTTCAAATATTCGATTACAAATCTTCTTCAAGCACTAAAGGAGGCATGGGGAGAAAACGATATCACATTTTATTTGGTAAGAGAGAATATTCAATCCAAGATTTCTTCGATAAATTTCTATTGGCATAAAATGATCATTACTCTTATGAATTTGCAGCATATCCTTCATACCCATGGGCCTTACTTTGTGGAGGAGCAAGGCCCCCTAGCAACTTATAGTGGCCAAGGCATGGAAAAATATCACTATCAATAGAGGAAGAGTTACAAAAAGGAATGCTCTTGAGGAACTATTCAATTGGTTTTTTCAATGACAGCTTCAAAGAATGAATATGTCAACTTGAGAATTCATAGTATTTTTCAAGAAAGAAAAGTACAAAGCTAGCTCTCAAGAGCCTTTACATCATTGTCCCCGTTTGGGATATTTCCTCTATAATGCAAAAATTTTCTCATCTTGTAGTCAACTATTGATTTTATATCAGTTCGGTTTGCTGCTAAGGCATAAGATGAGAGGGCCAAAAAGTATCCTGCTCTAGAAGCAAAGAAACCATGACCATAACCAAAAATCCTAATTGCCACAGTCTTCTCCAAAAACATCACCTTGTGTGCATTGTACTGTAACCTAGAGAAACCAAGTAGCCTTATAAGTGCCTTGATACATAGTATAGGCCATGTTGCTTCCTCGAAGAAGATGTTATGAAATACCAATAAAACATGTGGATCAATCCTTGCTAAGTAATGGCCAAGTGCAACATTTTTCACTGAACTAATACCAACTCTTGTCCCTTTACCCTATCCCAAGAAGTTATTGAAATCTTCAATCTCCAACTGTAAAAAAATATAAATGTCAAATGAATATTGAAATCAAACATATTAGTGTATATCTTATAGAATTCAAGCTAATAGTACCAATTGATTTTCATCATTCTCTAACTTAGTTGGATTCCATATGTTAATTGATGATTGTGCCTCATTGGTATCTTCCAATTCTTTAACATATTGCAACTCTTCTCTTCCAAAATTGGAAATTCCAAGTGAGTCTTGAAGACTGTGGAACTCCTCTTCAGTAATCCCATACTCTTTCTCAGCATTCTTTGCCTTATGAAAATAAAGAAAAAGGGCATCCCCTGCTTCAATAAACTTTTTTCTCGTAATTTCTGTGTCAAGTTTAAGTAACTCTTCTTTCGATTCATTTTTTACGTCAACAATACCATTTGCAGCATCAAAAGCCTCTTTAATGATCGCTAAACAATAATCTTTCCTAAGATTGAAGAGCCTTTGGATATTTGCTAGTAGTATGTATTCCTTGTCCTTGATAGGGAAAGTTGGAAGTGAAGCAACAATATAAAAAGAAGAGTCACATACAAGATTTGCATTTGCATGGTTTTCTTTAATAATGGTCTCAGCTTTGAATTGGGCAACATCCAATATATGCTTCTTGCTCAGGGTCCAAACATTTCTCTGCATCCTTGTCATTTACTACCTTGTCCAAAAGGCAGAAGCTAGAACATTTTGGACCCTTTAATTGTTGTTCATCAAAATTTAGAGGATATTTAACAAGAGTATATGCAATGAGTGCAGTTGTTTTTGACATTATCTTGCATTTCCTAGAATGAGCAGAACAAAACAAATATGAGGTACAAAACCTATCAAGAGAATGAGATGTACACTTTCTTGAAAACAAAGCCTTCTCTGAAGGTGAGCTCCTAATAGGTATATGAACATATTCCTTTTCATCGTTTTCAACTACTGAAAATGCAAGACTTTCAAACTCATCAAACTCCTCTAGGAAAAACTTCTTGCATGAGTTCAATACATGGTTAATATCCTAGTCAAGGTTGAAAATATCCTTTGGAGTTCCATAATAAGATAACTCCATGTAATTTTGAAGAAGAAAGTCTAGGAGCCTTTCTGATGAAGAAACCTATGTGATCTGAGACAATCTAGGAACCCTCAATGGTGACTTGCCTTAGACTAGAGACTTCATAGGCATTTCCATACTTGTTGCTGAACAAGGGAAGGAAGCTGTGGGGATTTCAGGGGAGAAGGCAACACAACTAGAAGCCCTTGACCTTGATGACAATCTTCTTCTTTTCTTATTAAGGGTGACCTGCTCTTGGGAGCTTGCAACATCCATAGGTTCAAACATGAGTGAAAGCACAATACGGCATGAAAGTGTGCACCTGATCAATGAACAATGCCTCCTTGCTTCGTATTTGGGGATCCACAATATGGCGCAAGTGTACACCCGACCTCACGAACAATACCTCCTTGCTTTGTATTTGGGGATCTACGATACAGTGCGAAAGTACGAAAGTGATCTCAAGAACAATGCCTCGTCGCTTCATATCAAGGGGTGCACGAAATGGCGCAAATTAACATATGAAAAACTAAAAGAGGAACTCAACTCTAGCTAGGCTTGACAATTTGCAAAAAAAATCATAAATGTCTAATTGCTTGTATATATAGACAAGGACAACTACTTACCACGTGGAAAGCCATGTACACAACCATGTGGATGGCCTGCGCAAATCCTAGCCGATGAAACAATGCCATGTGTGGCCTATCCCACATGTATAAAAGATCAATGCCAACTTACATGACTCACTTTTCGAATCCACAAGCACGAAAGATGATACTTTTGAGTGACGTTCGATCTGCACATACAGTATGAAAACATAGCAACATCGAGTTCAACAATTGTTGCATCGCCCCGTATTGGTAATTTCTACCCACAAACATTCAATATCCGTTGACTGCATTATCATCTAGCGAGTAGGCTGCCCAATTTTTGCATATGACCTAGATATGAGGATTTTTAAGGGACCTCAAGTGGACAACAGATACGGCGCGAGTAGGTTAATTTTTATATTGTGCTTCGTTGCATTCGCGTCGTATCAGTCATTCGCAAATACATCACAAATGTATTGCCTGGAGTGCATTCCGTTGTAACTTTTGTTTGCAAATATGAGGATTTTCAGGGGACTTCAAGTGGATAGCAGATACGACACGAGTAGGTTAATTTTGATCTTGCGCTTCACTGCATTCACACCGTATTGGTCATTCGCAAATACATCGCAAATGTATTCTCTGCAATCTGACGGTTGAGATCATTCACGCCATATTGGTCATCCATGAATGTATCGCCTCAAGTGCATTTCGCTGTAACTACCATTTACAAATACGGCACAAATGTATTACCTAAAATGTGACGCTTGAGTGCATTCATGTCATATTTACTATTCAAATATTTGTCTCACAGATACGGTGCAAATGATCATCTTCCATCTTGGGCATCCTTCCTTTCACGCCGTATTTGAAGTTTCTGATTGGGGTTTAAGGTTTTTGATGTGTTTAAGGTTTCTCATTAATGTTTTTAGTTTCTAATTTGTGTTTAAGGTTTTAAAATGTTCTAACTTGTCTCATTTTCCAACAGTCATGGCTAGGACAAAGCAGACTAAAAGAAAGGTGTATAGAGACAGCAAAGATAGTGAGGAAGAGACAAGGCCATAAGTCGTTCCTCAATATTTCCCTCATGAGATCCCTCTTACCCCTTGTTTCACTCAACCTTGTACCATGCAATCTAAGCAATCTAGTGCTGAGACAATGTCTTCTCCTGCTCATAGTAAGCTTCATAATCTACACTCCTCCCCTACAACTGCCAAGTTTCCAACCTCCCTTAGAGTCCCTATTCAACAAATAGAGCAACCTGGACCCTCTTATGCCCATGGAGAAGAAGACCCTTCCAAGTCTAAGAGAAAGAGAAAGTCTATATTTTATTATGTTGAGAAGTATTTTAGTGAGATAAGGAGGGCACAAAGAGGTACACAACATGTGATTCCAAAGACAGCATTTATCAGAGTTGTCAAAGATATTTCTTATAGATTATCAAGGGTATCCATTGAAGTTGGCATGCAAAAAAATGGCAACTTGCAACAATTCTTTGCCTTCAGGAGGCTACTCAAGACTTTGTTATCAATTTTATGAACAATGCTTACGTTTCTCCTACCCATGCTTATAGAGGGACTTTGATGAACAAAGACTTTAGTATGGTCAGCAGAATCAAGTATAGGTTTGACAAGGTATTGAGGCCCTTGCCCACTACTGATAAAAAAGTATTTGAGATCCTTAACGTTCCTCCAAAATTGTCTAGGAGAGTGAAATGGCCTGTGATCGAGGAGGTGACACATTTATACCCAACAAGACTGCCTCCCAAACAAGTGTCTACCCAACAAGAATGACCACAAGAGATTATAGAGTCAGAGGATGAAGTTTGCAAGAGGAAAACCGTTGTCCTTGGTCCTATCAATCTAAAGAGAATGGGGGAGGTATACGAGCAAATGGTTGTGAATGTCTCTTGCACTTCTTCAGAAGAGGACTATCTAAATATTTCCCCTGAGGACAAATCCATGCTTTTTAAGAAAGATATTCAATTGTTAGATTCTATAGTCTTTTGTTGCATAAGGTAAGGCATTTTGACTCAAAAATTTTACTTTATGGAATGATAGTGTTGTTCATTGTAGCTGACATTCCTTTGTTTTTGCTATTGGTTTTAGGGGTGTTGATTGCTTCTCTCAACCAAGAAATCTCTAAAACTATATTTATCGTTGATCCACTGTTATCAGAGAAATTGTTTTCAAGATATCGTTCCACATAGAAATACTTTTTACAATGTTTGAACTACCATTATTTTTTTCCTTACGTCGAAAGGTATGCAATTTTGCAAAAGGCTTAATGTATACTTCTTTATAGTATGTATTTCCTACTAACATTTTTACTTTGCACAGGACATTGGAGCCTAATATATATTGATATCCTCACTAGAGAAATTATCCTTATGAACTCTCTTATGTCAAGAATCGCGTGGTGGGGAAACTTGCTCAAGATGTTGCGCTGAACACACACAGAATGCACAAGGAGAAGCTCACTCAAGAGACAAGAAGAGAGATGGAGGCCAAAACGTTTTCTTGCTGATTTCTTCTTCTTCTTCCATACTCTTTACAATGTATACAAAGTATAGATAAGATACAATATAAAGGAAAGTGGCCTACTAAGTCAAACAATGCATAACCGACTACACTAGTCGACTGGTGCTATAACTATGCTAGTTGTAAATAGGTGTAACAACCTGAATATAATAAGTAATGAGTCAGTGGCCATGTGAGAGTCATAATGACCACCAACGTGCTAAGTGTAGACGTGTGGACCCATCTAACGAGGCGGTCCATGATCAATGTCCGCATGTGTTGAGCTTGTCATCTCAACACTCCCCCTCAAGCTCAACTGCATCTCTGCAACTCCAAGTAAGCTTCGAAACTTTTGAAGCTTCTCTGTACCCAATGCCTTCGTGAAGATGTCAGCTATCTGATCCTGTGTGTTGACATACACCAAGTCAATCTCACCTGCTAGTACCTTCTCTCTCACAAAGTGGTAGTGTACCTCAATATGTTTTGTCCTAGCATGAAACATAGGGTTCCTAGCCAACTGTATACTGCTCATGTTGTCACAATAAATGACAACTGAACCTTCCACCTGCACATCCAAATCAGCCATTAACTTTTGTAGCCATACTACCTCACATGATGCAATAGCAGCACCTCTATACTCAGCCTCTGTAGTCGACAAATCAACTATAGATTGCTTTTTGCTGCTCCAAGCAACTGCTGCACTACCAAGAGAGAACATGTATCCGCTGGTAGATCTTCTATCAGACATACTACGAGCCCAATTTGCATCTGTGTATCCCAACACCTGTACATCTGTACCTGTCTCATAGAAAAGTTCATAATCTAATGTGGACTTCACATATCTCAATATGCGTCTGACTGCATCCAAATGCGGCTTTCTAGGTACTTGCATAAACTGACTCACAAGACCAACAGTGTAGCTCAAGTCAGGCCTTGTAATGGTCATGTAGATCAAACTCCCCACTATCCTCCTGAACATAGTAGGGTCTTCTATCTCATCCCCAACATCAGCACTTAGCTTTACATTCTACTCCAATGGGACTGAAAGTGGTTTGCATGCTGTCATACCATACTTGGACAACATATCCAAGCCATATTGTCTTTGGGACAGCCATATACCATCATCACATCTGATCACCTCAATGCCAAGGAAGTACCTTAGCTCACCTAAATCCTTCGTCTCAAACTTCTTCTTCAAAAAGTCCTTGACTTGAGCAATTCCACTATCATTATCACCTGTAATAATCAAGTCATCCACATAGATGACTATGATGACCAAACCTGCATCTCCCTTTCTCACATAAAGTGAGTGATCAGCATCAGAAACATAAAAGCCAATATTGACAAGATACTCTCTGATCTTGTCAGACCATGCTCTAGGTGCTTGCTTGAGCCCATAGAGCACCTTCTTCAACCTGCACACATAGTGGGATGCTCTAAATCTTCATAACCTGCTGGCTGATCCATATACACTTCTTCCTGCAAATCACCATGCAAGAAGGCATTCTTCACATCCATTTGCTGCAACCTCTAACCTTTGGCTGCTGCCAAAGCAATCACACATCTGATAGTTGCCATCCTAGCAACTGGACTGAAGGTTTCATCATAATCTATGCCATATGTCTGGGCATAGCCTTTTGCAACCAGCCTAGCTTTGTACCTACTAATAGAACCATCTGCATTGTGCTTAATCTTATAAACCCACTTACATACAATAGCTTTCTTTCCCTTTGGCAATGATACTAGATCCCAAGTCTTATTGGCCTCTAATGCAGCCATCTCCTCATCCATTGCTGCATCCCAATGAGCATGACCAACAGCCTCCTCAAAACATGTGGGCTCAACATCCTCAACTAGTTTCACCATATAAGCATAATGGTGAGCTGCATAACCTTCAAAACCAAATCTTTTAATAAGGTATCTAACCATGCTAGATTTGTGTACCACCGGATCACTCAATGGAGCCTTTACATTACTCTGAGCTCTCTGTACACCTGGTGTCCTGACACAAGGAATACCAAGCTCATCATCCAAGCTCTCTGAGCCACTGGAGTCTCCATCAAGAACTGCATCAATGCCATCTGATACTTTATCCTTTCCTTTGTCTTTACCTATAGTGCTACTAGATGCACTTGAAGATGTAGAGCTACTCCTTAGTCTCCCAGACCAAGGACTACTAGATGACATCTCTGGTCCACTAAGAGTCTGTGATTCTTGCTTTTCAGCCTGCACATGAGTGTCATGATCATCATCATCATCCAATGCATCACCACTAGATGCATACCAATTGCTCATTTCATCAAAGATGACATCCCTGCTCACTCTGAACTTACATGTGACAGGGTTATAACATCGATACCCTTTCTACTCTAAAGAGTGTCCAATAAAGACACACTTTTCAGCCTTTGGATCTAGTTTCTTCCGCAACTCATCTGGCACATGAACATACGCAATGCAGCCAAACACTTTCAAGTGTGAGACATTAGTCTTCTTACCTGTAAAACATTCTTCGGGGGTCATACCATGAACTGCAGCTGTGGGAGTTCTGTTCATAATATAAACAACAGTATGAACAGCCTCAGACCAAAAATGCTTAGGCATATTCTTTTCAGCCATCAAGGCATGTGCAACTTCTGCAATATGCCTATTTTTCCTTTCTGCAACCCCACTTTGCTGTGGGGTATACTTGCATGTGAACTGTCTCTTTATCCCATGAGACCTCAAAAAATCACTGAACTCATTTGAGAGGTACTCTCCCCCTCCATCTGACCTCAAGCACTTTACTTTCAAGCCTATTTCTCTTTCAACTGCAGCTTTGAAAGTTTTAAAGTGCTCAAACGCTTCACTCTTTTCCTTCATAAAATATGCCCACAGCTTTCTAGAACAATCATCAATGAATGTGACAAAGTATGAACTGCCTCCAAGAGATACATTTTGTGTAGGCCCCCAAATGTCTGTATGCACAACATCAAGGATATTTCTGCTTACATCTCTGTCATGTGAAAAGGGTTGTCTTGCCTGCTTACCAAACTGACATGCTTTGCATACCTTATGAAATTTTGCAACTCTAAATGTAGGCAAACCTGTAACCAACCCTTTGGACTGCATTAATTTTAGCCTTTGTACATTTGCATGTCCAATGTGTTTGTGCCAAATTTCAATATCTGCAACAACACCTTTTCCTTTAGCATACATAGCAGCATTCATAGTAGGAATTCTAGCATCCAGAGTAAACATACATCCAACTCTACTTCCCTTACCAACCTGCACTTGTCATTGAAGTCTTCTACAAAGCAGCCCTTTGCATTAAATCTGACTTGCAGCCCTTGCTCTACCGTTTGACTGACTGACACCAAGTTCTTTGTAATAGATGGCACATGTAATACATTTGAAAGACTCTTTGTCTTACCATCATGCAAGGACAAGGGAACTTTTCCAATGTGTGAAATTGGGTGGCATGAATCATCACCCGTCTGTACATAACCTACATTTTGCAAATCCTGCATCTCTCCAAACCATTCTGCATGGCTGGTCATATGATTGGATACACCTGAATCAACATACCAAACATCATCATGTGTTCCCTTTCCTGTAACAACATTCAACATATGCTTCATAACAAACAGACATTCATTTTTGTCTTCATTCTATCCTGAAGACGATGCATAGTTTCCTTGCTGCAACTTACCACTGCGAATATCATCTTTCTTATCATAACATTGGGCTGCAATATGACCTATTTTGCCACTGTAGTGACACACAATACCAGAGTTATTAGAACCTCTGTTCTGCCATCCACCTCTTCCTCTAAAGCTCCCCCTGCCTCTAAAGTTACCATGACCTCCTGAAACCTGCATATCGCCAAATTGTTGATTCAATCTGTTTTGCTAGTTGTCATTACCACGTCCTGTACCACGGCCTCTTGAAGAGAACCTACCACGTCTCCTTCCTGAAGTGGAGTAGAAAGATTGGACCTGTTCACCACTTTTTCCAGATGTCTCACTCTGCATGTTGATCTCTTCAGTGATCATAAGGGAGACCAACTCATCGAAATCTGGAAATGGATTTCTAACATATACGGAAGTTATAAAAGACTTCCAAGCATTTTCATTGTTAAGTCCGCCCAAGGTAGACGACACCAAATCATCATCATCGGGCATTGCATCAATTGCTGCCAAGGCATCTGCAATGCTCCTTACCTTCAGTGCATACTCATTGATAGACATCTTCCCTTTCTTCAATGTATTCAACTCTTGCTTGAGTTGAATCTTTCGTGCCTTTGTATTTACGGAAAACATACTTTCAAGTATGGTCCAAGCTGCATATGAATTCTCTGCATTTTTGATATGTCCTAGCATATTATTGTCAATTACTGCAGACAACCAATACATGACTTTTTTATCTTTTGCATTTCATTCCTTCCGTGCCTTTGTCTCTTCTGCAGTTGGAGGATCACTCACCTCCGGCTCCTTTTCTTCACTTGATACAAACTCGTAGAGGCCTTTTCCAATAAGGAAGTTCGTGACATGGAACTTCCATGAAGGGTAGTTGTTCTTGTCGAGCTTCTCAATGATGGGGCTTCCACTATTCTTTGCCATTATCACAAAACTAATACCAAACAACAAGCAAATCTTCTGCAATCCTCGACCTGTAGTGCACAGCAATACACGAGACAGCCTTTTTCACTGTCTGCTCAACAAT
Source organism: Lygodium microphyllum (assembly GCF_053477565.2). Taxonomy (NCBI): domain Eukaryota; kingdom Viridiplantae; phylum Streptophyta; class Polypodiopsida; order Schizaeales; family Lygodiaceae; genus Lygodium; species Lygodium microphyllum. The sequence goes on from NC_141164.1 coordinate 101,939,517, forward strand.
ACATGCAATCTGCAACCTGTTTGCAGATAAATCTTATGTTTGCTTCCTAAAAACACCTCAAGAATTACAGATTCGCAATCTGTAACCTGTGCATCCACTTTCGATCAAAACGACTGAAATCACAGTGTGTCCTGAAACTGTTGTCTGCAACCTTGCGGCTCTAAAACGGGGCCTGAAACGGCCTCAGATGCCCGAAATAATTGCGGACAAGCCCTAAAGGGCCTATTTGTAGAATATACAATGCTCTTCGCGCACACCAAATCTCACTGCAATCTAAGATTTTTGCTTTGCCCTACTTCCGGTGCCTCCACAGGCACCATCCAAGAGAAGGAGTGGAAGGATGGGAGAGCTTCTTACCCGTGGCTTGCTTGCTCTTGCTTCTTCTCCTTTGCTTTAGCCTTCGAAATCAGCCTCTCTCAGTGGCGTGGCTCTGATACCATGTCAAGAATCGCGTGGTGGGGGAACTTGCTCAAGATGCTGCGCCGAATACACACAGAATGCACAAGGAGAAGCTCACTCAAGGAACAAGAAGAGAGATGGAGGCCAAAACGTTTTCTTGCTGATTTCTTCTTCTTCTTCCACACTCTTTACAATGTACACAAAGTATATATAAGATACAACATAAAGGAAAGTGGCCTACTAAGTCAAACAATGCATAACCGACTACACTAGTCGACTGGCGCTATAACTATGCCAGTTTTTGTAAATAGGTGTAACAACCTGAATATAATAAGTAATGAGTCAGTGGCCATGTGAGAGACATAATGACCACCAACCTGCTAAGTGTAGATGTGTGGACCCATCTAACCAGGCGGTCCATCATCAATGTCCGCATGTGTTGAGCTTGTCATCTCAACATCTTAGTGGTATCTCATGGTCAAGCAAAAATGTGTGTTGAATACAATAATCCTCACTTTTTGGTTTATTTTTTATTTTATTTATGTATTTATTTTTAGTAACATGTTTCCATTTACAGTGTTGGTAGGTTAGTAGTTACCTTTTTGAACACCACATATGAGCATATTGATGTTCCTCAAAAACCATATAGCTTTCTCTTACAAGAAGTGCCCTTGCAAAATGATGTGCATTCTTGTGGATGGAGAGTGATTTCAAATGTTTGTAGGACAATAGATTCAAAGATTCTCAAGATAGGTGGGATTTAAAATAAGTATATTTCATATTGTTTTTTGAGCAACATGTATTTGAGTTTTCACAACAATTGTTGCATTATCATCAAAATTTATCATCATTCTATTTCTTCAGTTTAACTCCCTACAAGTATGAACTATCACTACCCTAACAACTTCTGACTTTTTAAGATACATGTTGGGTACAGTTTCCAACTTATTACAATTTTCCTCACAATGCTAATATCACCCTGATTCATACACATGGTGGATAAGAGAGAGATGCATTGAGCTGATTTTGGACAGGGCAATCATGCCAGTCGACCCCGGCTCTCCTCCACTTAAATCCTTAACTAAGAGTAAGAGTAAGGAAAATGGAAAGACATCTGGAAAGACAAGTAAGGTAAGTAGAAATGCTTATACTTTCTCATCCATCTCCTCATGAGCCCCCTGAAGAGAAGAGGCCCCTTGTCCAAGTCAAATTCTTCAACGAACCAAAGAAAAAAGCCATTGTAAGGAGATTAGATATCTTTTTAGAAAGTGATGAAGAAGTTACAAAGCTAAAATAAGACAAATAGATGCAAATGAAGCAAGATCCTTGTATATTTACTGTCAAGAAACGTTGTCGAAGGGTTTGTGAAAGCAATGTCGCAACCACGGAGGACCTTGACAAATTTCAGGATAGAAGATTCAACATGTAAATAATCCTATTGTCCAATTTTCCACACAGCATCAAGTTCCAGATAGGTTTTTTTTTTTTTTTTTGTGAATATATGCTCAAGCATATGATTAGAGAAAGCATCTTTCATGGAAAAAGTCAGTTAATTCTTCTGATTTCATGACAGCATTACAATATGAATAGATTATGGCATCTACACTTGGCACTTGTAAGCTTCATAAAGCTGATTAATGCTAGACATCTCAAATTCCAACATACATGTGAATGCAGGAAATAGTTGGACTTCCACAAAGGATCATTTTTGCATTCCAACTCTTCAGAAGACTCATGTAGTTTTGAGATTTTCGAACTCAATCTTTATGTCCAGAAGAACATTTGTATTCAGTCCTTCAAATGTAATACACATGACACGTCCTTAACCTTCTCTGTAGTCTCCTGTAGTAGAAATATCACTATGGCCGATCTGTTCTGCAGGTACACGATTGCTGTATACACTGTTGTCTAGATCAGAAAATCCTCCATATGCACTACCAGTTCCCTTGATCACAGAAGCTGCATAAGAGTTCTCAATTCAGAGACTGAAAGAGCGTTTATCTGTTTACGATTCCAATCATACTGCTTTAGACCAGTTGCAGGTGCGAATTCCATGAACACAGATCTGCATCATATTGTCTCCTTCACTTTGATCTGTGAATCCTGATCAATCTGATACTTTGTGATAGGGATTGTAAAGAAGAAAGTGAAGTCCCTTCGTTGGAAATCAGGGAATTATGTGTCTCAAAGGCTTTTTGTTAAGCTGCTTGTTGCCATCCACAGAAAATCACCACTCTTCCTCTTCCTTCACATACTTATGCTTCAGAACTTCCTCGATAAGTGACCTCTTTGTACAGTCTGTGAAGGTCTACATCATTTTCACCAATCTTTGGAACTTCAAATTTCAAGCTGAGAGCTTCCTGCAACCTACTGAGTGTTTCCCAGAATAGCCTTTTATCAGCCAAGACTGAATCATGTGTCGCTAATGGAGCCGGATAGTGTTGTTCCAATTGCACATGCTGCCTTGTCTCTCCTTCTGAGGCATGACTCGACAAAGGATTGATGACTTTTTGCTCACAACCTGGACTACATGTTGGTTCCTGGGCCTCCTTTGTGATTAGAGTGGCCTCTTCGAATGCAGCATTGATTTCATCACCATCTGCGTGTCGTCTTCATCAGTCGTCCCCTCTTCATCCTCGTCCTTCTTCACCTTCGACCTCTCTCTCACAGTAGCATCCTTGTCTTTTCGGAGCTAACTTGAGCCTGTCGGCCACTCCAGGAATATTCAAGATTGCGCACATCCTCGTCAGAGGGTACCTTGTGGATTCGATTGCAGATAGGGGGGGCGAAAAAAAACCTTTCTCTCTATTCTACCACAGAAGTTTGTCGTCCCTCCCCTCCCAAAGACAGCGATCCCTCTTTTCCCAGAAAAGCCTCTTTTTCCTTCCTTTTCGTTCCACACCAAATTAGCGTCCCTGTTTGCCCATGACAGGCATATAAATCGATTTCCCATAACCGCATCAGGTGACAAAAAAAACCGAATCTGCATCCTCCCGTCGGTAGAGCTGAACAAAAGCTCTATCATTGTGCATAGGAATGCGGATATCCATAACATCTCCAAACTTCTGGAAATGCGCTAGAAGCAGTTCTTTCTTATTGTTATCACTGGGAATACACCTCACATAAAGAGTTCTCTGTGCTCTCTCCTTCCGGCCACCTACATGTGCGGTACTCCTGTCATACATGTGCCCTGCATTGTCTGTAAGATGGTCTACACCATGGCCCTTTCCAGCAGTCGAATTTGACACGGAACTAACAGTTTGCTCTTGCTTATCAGTCTCACCTTCCCAATTGAACAGTTTACCATGAGCCTCTGTATCTTCCACAGCTTCCTTCTTTATCATTTTAGGCCGTGGTGGGCCATCATAGCTGTTGGAAGGCCGATTACTAACCTCAGATTTGGCCTCATTGCGACCAACAGGCCCAATAGGATCCCACACAGAATGCCCTGCCGCTTGACTCTGAGAACTTCTGCCCATCAATGTCAAACATCCATACTTGTCAGAACTACTAGCATCAGGAGTCCGTACAAGGTGAAGATCAGGAGCATTTCCCTCCCAGAAATGATCATCATGTCCCTTCCTCAGAGATGTCAGTCTCCTTAGTCCTGCACCTGCATCAGATTGCTCCTTGGTCTACAACGGCTTGTCTGGATCATACAAGTCAGGCTTACCACCTTGTCCTGTTCCTATGGTTGCACAACCTTTCAAGCAGATAACATATGTAATAGAATTGGCATGCACCCCTTGATGTTGCATCTCCTCATAGCATCGCATAGCCATATCACCTTCACGATTATGAACATAGGCATCTAGCATTATTGTCCACGATATAACATCATGGACAGTCAATTTCTCAAATGCTTCTCGTCCTTCCTTGATAAAGCCACATTTTCCTTACATGTCCACGAGCATGTCACCAACAACAGGGTCTCTTTCTAATCCTGATCTTCTGATTTGAGCATGTATTTCTCTTCCTATATCTATGGCTCCTACTGCAACACAAGCTTTTAAGCAAAGAACAAAAGTAGTAGAATCTGCATGTATGCCCTCCAGCTGCATCTTTCTAAAGCAATTCAGAGCAGCTTCAGCATTACCATTCTCTGCATATCCTGCAATCAATGAATTCTAGGAGGTTGTGTCTTGAATTGGCAGTCTGTTGAACACTTGTTGTGCTTCCATAAAGGAGTGACATTTCCCATACATATCCACCAGCATGCTCCCTACAGAACGCTCTCTTTCTAGGCCCCTTAGGATGATCTCAGCATGTATCTCTTGGCCCATTGGGAATGCTCCTATACTGCCACAGGCTTTCAAACGAACCCTTGGTCACAATCAAAGTGGTCCATGAGACTGCATCTCGAGTTACCAGTCTACCAAAACTCCTTGTTCTTCTCCGTCTTCAGCATAGAATGAAAGAGCAAACATAACAACTAAGTATGTACAAAGTATCAAATCACACACACAACTTTTGGGTGGTTTTCACACCTCAAATGCGCAGCAATACGACATCCACCCCCTCTAATCCTGCACATCCTCCGGATGGGCCAACTACCCATGATCATTATCATCAAGATCCACAAACAGATCAATCTCTTCATTATGCATTTCCGGTAGATCAACAAGATTATCTGTCATATCATCTGTCTCTTCCATTGGAGTTTTTTCTCGTTGCTCTTCTCTTGAAAATTCTTACAATGCATAATCCTCATCATCTCTTTTCTTGAAAATCTTGATTCTTTTTCCAGCAATAGGCACTCTAAGCACTGTCCCATCCAATTCTGTCAGCTCATATGTTGCATTATCAAAGACATGTCTGACTATGTACGGCCCAAACCATCTTTTCGCCATCTTCCGAAGTGCAGTATGCTGATTTTCAAGGCTGCTATCAAACACCAATACCCAATCTCCCTCTTCTATTGCTCTAGGCCGCAAGCGATGCCTGCTGTCAAACCTGTCCTTATTCCTTAGTCTAGCAACCTTCAACCTGTCAATAGCTAGCTGAATATCCTCAGGTCTCCTCTCCAACTGTCGAATCCGAAGAGCTAAGAGCTCCTCTCTCGTCAAATCCTCCTGCCAAGGTAAAACTGACCAAGTCAAAGCACAAGTCTCAATCGGCATAACAGGTTTCTGACCATACATCAACTCTGCAGGCATATATCCTATGGTAACACTATGAGTCGTACGATCAGCCCATAAAGCAAATGGTAGAAGTCTCGGCCATTCTCCAATCTATCCTCTGCATGCTTTGGCTAATGCTTTCACTATCGGCGGATGCCCTCTTTCACTCTTCCCATTTCCCTCTGGATTGTATGCTGTGGTTAAAGCCAATTTGATTCCTAGCTGAGAGAAAAACTCCCTAGCTTCATCTGCATCCAATTCACCACGATCCGCAGTGATTTTACCCACACAACCATACATGCAGAAAATTTCCTCCAATAAGAACTTACACACTGCACTAGTGGTCTTTGTTCTCAAAGATCTGCCCTCAACATGATTGGTAAGATCCTCTCTAGCCAAAACAATGTACCTCATCTGCCATAGACCCATAGGCATGGTAACCAAATCAACTATCCACTTATAATGAATGCATAGCGGATAGGTCGGATGAAGCTCATCTCGATGACGCACTACTGAATACATCTGACAGTCTCTGCAAGTCTCAACAAAGTGAGAAACATCTCTATACATGCCTTTCCACCAATATTTCTCCTTGATTTTCTCATAAGTAGCCCACACTCCTCTATGACCAGCCCAAGGACTCTCATGAAACTCCCTCATCACCTGTAACTGTGTCTCTCTATCGCAGACAACCCGCAAAGATAATCCGCCTCTTTTCTTCGGATGCTTCCAAAGAAATCCATCCTTGAGAAAATAACCATAGGCTTTCCTTCTGATCTTCTTGAACTCTTCATCTGTCCATTCATCTCTTTTGCTTAGTGTACTAAGGTACCTCCCAATCTGCAACCAATCTCCAACATAGAGTTCTTCTATGAAAGCCACAATATCATAGACATGACAAACATGATCAACCATAGTGGCTGAAATTTTTGCATCATCCTCTTCTGCAAGTAGAGTCTCCTCATCATCATATCTGGCTCTAGACAACATATCTGCCACTGGATTATCCTTCCCTGCTATATGTTTAAATTCTGGATTTAATGACTTGATGTATGCAATCCATCTCAGCATAGCTATATCTGGAGTAGAGCAACTCGTGATCATACCAATCAATGGCAAGCAATCTGTCTCTACCACAACTGAAGCTCCAATAAAGTACTCCTTGTCACATTTGAGAGCCGTGACAATCCCCAATAACTCCCTCTTGATTTGCGGATATCTCCTCTGTCTCTCGTTTAGGACTTTCGCCCCAAACCGAATAGTATACCTATTTCCATCTGCATCATCTTGACCCACAGCCCAACCTATGCCAATTGGACTAGTATCAACTGTCAATACAATAGGCTTTCCACAATTATAATCCGCTTTCCTGAGAGTAGGAGCATTCTGCAATAACTTCTTCAATTTCCGCATGGCTCTAGTATGACTCTCATCCCAATAGAATTTCTGCCCCTTTCGAAGCAGCTGATACAAACAATCTGCTATGTGTGCAAAATGAGGTATCCAAATCATATAAAACACACAAGCTCCAATGAATCTCCGTACCTCTGAAGTGGTAGAACAATACTCCGCAATCTTGCCTATAGCATTCACCTTATCAGGTGAGGGTTTCCTGCCATAATATCCACACATATGCCCAACAATGACAACCTCATTCACTCCAAAAACAGATTTTTGCCCTGAAAGTGTCAAGTTCACTTCTTCTAACCTGGCCAAAATCTTCTCACATGCTGAAATATGATCAGCCACAAAGTATCTGCATCCCTGTTCATTTAGACTCTCATTCTTCTCTTCTTCTGCACACCCCTTAATGGGCACATCATCCAAGAAAGGCATGGTAAGCTGAGGTATGTAATCACGAAGGACCTTATGCATGGCATTCATCATATGCGCAACAGAATTAGTGGCACCTTGAGGCAAGGTACACATCCTGACAAGCCCAATAGGAGTTCTCATGGTGGTTATGTCCCTGCTTTCCAAAGCCAGCTGAAACTGATCATATCCTGAATACAAATCACCTAAAGAATAGATGGCACGTCTAGCAAATGCCTCTGCAAACTCATCCACAACTGGACCTATACCAACATTCCTGATAGTAACTCTATTCACTGGCTGCATGTCCTGAATAAATCCGAGAGTACCATTCTTCTTTGGAACTGTAAACCACCTGTTTGAGTATGGTGCAGATGAAGGCTCAAGAATTCCCATCCTGATTTTCTCATTTAATAAATCAATCAGCTTTGGCAAGTGTGCTTTAGGCACTGGAATAGGTCGGAGATTCCATGGGATATGAGGAATAGTAAAAATGACCATAGGAACAACAATATCAGGATTCACACATCCAATCTCATGCGGGAAAAAAGCAAATCCCCTTCCATGATGCTCAAGCATCTCCTGAAAGCATTGCTTCTTTATGGGTAACAAGAAATCACCATTTCCAATTTTCAATTCAGCAAGAGTCTCTGCTGAAAATTTATGAACAATATGCTCCGGATTCCTCAAAATTTGCTGTTTAGCAGCCCTCTCTATTTGCTGATCACTGTCAGGTGGAAGCGGTACAGCAACCGGCTTCACCTTCTTATCCACAGTTTTGTATTTCGTGTCAACCCTGGCTTCATTATGCTCTTCTGCATTACATAAATCTTGCTGTAAATCAGCAATTCTGCACTCCAATGGCTGAATATCTTCAGCCCTCTGCTCTATGGACTGCATAGAAACAGTCCCAAACTCTGGATGCTGAAATATTTCAGCAGTAAACTCTGTTGGCTGAAAGTTTTCAGCCCTCTGTATCTCTGAAAGCTGATCATAACCAGCTGAAAACTCTGTTTGCTGAATTTCTTCAGCACTCAACACTCTTTGCTGAGTTACCTCAGCCTCTGACTCAATCTATGACATAAAATCTGCAATTTCATGAAACATGACCAGGGACTGCACTAATACATTACTGTGACAATTCTGCATATCAGTTTTCAGCATATCTCCCATCTCTGTCATCGTATCTGCACAAATCACACTGTCATACATCCCATCTATGTGCTCATCATCCTCCAAAATTCCTGCATTTTTCAAATTTTTCTCCTTCCTGCATATATACTGCCTGGCAGCTCTAGGCAACCCAGAAGTCTTCTGATAACTCATTGAACTGTTTGCTGAAATCCCAACAAAACCGGAGGAGAAAACACTGCTGCCAGGAGGCGAGAACTCCAATCTCCTCTGCTCTGTACCACCGTCGTCTCGCGAAACGGCGGTACCTAATGAAAACCCGAATCCCTCACAGTGGGCAAAGGTGCATCTCTGAGAGTATCCCTGTTTCTAACATGGTTCACACATACAGTCATAAACTGAACTGCTCTCATACCATCTTTACTGCGAATCCGTGCATAAGCAGATCCATCATCCATGACCTTTGTTTCCATGTGCATCTCTGTGATGAATGGCTGACCAAGAATTATGGGATAAGAGCATGAATCCTGCACAAAGAAATGAAAATCCTCCTCTACATCACCAATAGAAACCCTGACACTAGGACAGGCAGCATACAAATCACCTGCAGTGTTATTGGCGGCTCTCATACGCCACCCATGCTCTACATCCATAGGCCATCTGTTACTCTCATAAACTCCACGAACTATGAGATTAATCTCTGAACCATGATCCACCAATGCAACATAAGGCACCTGTTTCCCTCCAATCTTTACCATCGTCTCTATAGTTGCCCTAGCCCAATGGCTCCGCGAAAAGTGACTACGCGGTATCATGACAGGCTCATCAATTTCAGCATAATGCATAGGCTGAACCCTCTTCTCTACCTGCGGAAAAACAGAAGCATTATCAACCATAACCTCATCCTCATCCTCATCCAACTCCCCAATCAAAACTCCCTGTGTATCAGTAGTAGACAATGCATGTCTTTTCCTCTTCAGGACCTCCTGAAACTGATCCTGAAACTCTCTTTTTGAGATGCCCAAAATCTCAGAAATAGTGAAAGTCACCTCACTGCCAAGTATCTTATCATTAAAGATTTTCTTCATGTCTATAGATGTCTCAATATTGGACATCAATCTGAACCCTGGCTGCTTTCTCTCTCTAGGCTCTTGCCTCTTTTCTCTCTTTTGAGCATCTTCCATCTGTCGATCTGGCCCTGGTCTTGAAGACGGTCCTACAGTAGGTGGAGTAACAAACTCACCCCCTCTAGTCTTCTTAGCTGCACTTGGATTTTCTTCATCCCTCTTACGCTTCTCCTCAACAAGTACATCTGCACCATGAGACTTAGCCAAATAAGCATAAATAGAGTACCTGTCAACAGGCGAGTCCCAACCTGTCTCTGATCTGATGCTAGAGCCTGCACTAGTCAAAACAGTTTGCTGAATTTTCCCTTTGTTTGCAGTCTCCATAGCATAAGTCCATAGCGCTGACTGAGTCTCTGATCCCTTCTCAATCTGGACTCCATATGCAGAACCATCACCTCTAGCTGTCACATAAGAAGTACGCGCAACCATGTCATCCACTAACTTCTTCATTCCACCTTTACCAAAGTTGGTAGCAAGTGGAGCTCCTGTCTCAGTCAACCAAATCTTACCATCTTGCCCCCAATATACCAAATTCTTCCTCCTTGCATCCTGAAAAGATTCACAATCCCTGCAATGCTGATGGTCCGTACTATCGCACCAAATACATCTCCGATCTCTCCTAGGTGCACTAGGAGCACTCCTAGTTGCAGTAGGAGCACTAGAAGAAGTAGTAGGCGCAGTCGAAGCAAAATGCTCCTTCAACTTTCCCACCAACTCCGCTTTGACTGACTCCAGTGTCAAATCTGTTATGCCTTTGATTATGTCATCAAGAGAAGTAGGCACCGATGGAGCGGATGGTTTTGGAGCAGAAGGTGTAGGTATCGGTCGTGGAATAGGAGGAATAGGTGGAGTGGAAACAGTAGACACTGGCATAGGCCAAGAAACTGGCCGAGGAGGAGAAGAAATAACAGGGATAGAAGTAGGCATAGGAGCTGATGATGGTGCAGGTGTCATGGAACCATTCTGTAGGTGAGTCTTCCATATCCTCCTCTTGGTCAAAGTCGAGACTGCATCTTGAGCATCCTGCCAATCAGTTTTAAGACCCATAGGCTTTGTGCGATCTTCAAGAAGCTCATCCAATTCTTCTTGAAGAGCAGGATCTGCAGCTTGCAAGAAAAGCTCAACTTTTTCAACATCCAATGCTCTTTGTTCAATGGCATCAAGCTGACTATACCTCTCCTCAAATTCTCGAATCAACTCCGAAGCAGCTAGACCTTTATTTGGCATGTAGACCCACTCTCCGAATGACCGCCAGTAGCCATACCAAAGTCCTCAAGGAAGTATTCTTCTTTCAAGGCCTTCTTAAAATCTTGCCAATGTGTATTTTGAATAAAAAGATCAGTCACTTTTGTCCTCAAAGCGGGTGTGACAAGACGAAGGAAGTACTTACTCATAAGTCTTGCAGGAACTCCAAAAAAACCCATCTTGATCTCATATGTCTTCAAATATGCTGAAACATTATGCTCGTCAAATAGCTTCTTCTCATTCTCAACTGCTTCAATAGCCTTAGTCGCGCTGTTTGCATTCTCCTGCTCCAAATAGAGTTGCCTTTGCTGAGACAACTGTTGTTGATGCAATTGTTGCTGCTGCTGCATATACAATTGTGTTTGCTGATTTTGGAGCTGCATATACATGGACATATTCTGCAAAATCTGCTTTAGATCCTCTGTTGAAGTACTTGACGCAGCAACCATTGATGGAGCTGAAGTAGACACAGCTGGAATTGTAGAAGAGGCTGAAATAGAGGCTGAAGTATCTCCCATCCTGAAATTTCTGCGACGCTTTCACGTCGGGTTCACCAAAGATGTCGAAGGGTTTGTGAAAGCAATGTCGCAACCACGGAGGACCTTGACAAATTTCAGGATAGAAGATTCAACATGTAAATAATCCTATTGTCCAATTTTCCACACAGCATCAAGTTCCAGATAGCTTTGTTTTTTTTTTTTGTGAATATATGCTCAAGCATATGATTAGAGAAAGCATCTTTCATGGAAAAAGTCAGTTAATTCTTCTGATTTCATGACAACATTACAATATGAATAGATTATGGCATCTACACTTGGCACTTGTAAGCTTCATAAAGCTGATTAATGCTAGACATCTCAAATTCCAACATACATGTGAATGCAGGAAATAGTTGGACTTCCACAAAGGATCATTTTTGCATTCCAACTCTTCAGAAGACTCATGTAGTTTTGAGATTTTCGAACTCAATCTTTATGTCCAGAAGAACATTTGTATTCAGTCCTTCAAATGTAATACACATGACACGTCCTTAACCTTCTCTGTAGTCTCCTGTAGTAGAAATATCACTATGGCCGATCTGTTCTGCAGGTACACGATTGCTATATACACTGTTGTCTAGATCAGAAAATCCTCCATATGCACTACCAGTTCCCTTGATCACAGAAGCTGCATAAGAGTTCTCAATTCAGAGACTGAAAGAGCGTTTATCTGTTTACGATTCCAATCATACTGCTTTAGACCAGTTGCAGGTGTGAATTCCATGAACACAGATCTGCATCATATTGTCTCCTTCACTTCGATCTGTGAATCCTGATCAATCCGATACTTTGTGATAGGGATTGAAAAGAAGAAAGTGAAGTCCCTTCGTTGGAAATCAGGGAATTATGTGTCTCAAAGGCTTTTTGTTAAGCTGCTTGTTGCCATCCATAGAAAATCACCACTCTTCCTCTTCCTTCACATACTTCTGCTTCAGAACTTCCTCGATGAGTGACCTCTTTGTACAGTCTGTGAAGGTCTACATCATTTTCACCAATCTTTGGAACTTCAAATTTCAAGCTGAGAGCTTCCTGCAACCTACTGAGTGTTTCCCAGAATAGCCTTTTATCAGCCAAGACTGAATCATGTGTCGCTAATGGAGCCGGATAGTGTTGTTCCAATTGCACATGCTGCCTTGTCTCTCCTTCTGAGGCATGACTCGACAAAGGATTGATGACTTTTTGCTCACAACCTGGACTACATGTTGGTTCCTGGGCCTCCTTTGTGATTAGAGTGGCCTCTTCGAATGCAGCATTGATTTCATCACCATCTGCATGTCGTCTTCATCAGTCGTCCCCTCTTCATCCTCGTCCTTCTTCACCTTCGACCTCTCTGTCACAGTAGCATCTGTCAAGATTGTGGGAGAGAAGGAAGGAGTCTCACTTGTAGCTTTCTTGCTTGCACAATGGGGGAAGACACACAAGGGTGGAGGCTGAAAACAGTTTTCCTCTTCTTAGTTGTGTAAGCCAAAAGAACTCAAGTACAAAGAAATAGAAGAACCCTCTATATGGGTCTCAAACCAAACTCAACTAACTAAGGTGGCATACTAACTGAGCCACGAACTAGAGTAGATAAGGATAGCTATCATGTAGCTATTATTCATGGGCGGTGTACCAACCGCGTCTGCAACTGACAAGTCGGTGACATAAATACACAACGGTCACCCTGGCGTATCACGAGTGGAGCTCGATATCTCAACACTCCCCCTCGAGCTCAATCCCAATTCCTGCACACCAAGCAGGTCTCTGAACTTGCGCAGCTTCTCTGCGCCCAATGCCTTCGTGAATATGTCAGCTACCTGATCCTCTGTGCTGACATAAACTAGATCAATAAGACCTAGTAAAACCCTCTCTCGCACATAGTGATAATGCACCTCAATGTGCTTTGTTCTAGCATGATAGACTGGGTTATTTGCCAAGTGTATACTACTCATGTTGTCACAATAAATGACAACTGGCCCATCTGTAGGCTCATGCATATCATAAAGTAGCTTATGCAACCAAGCTACCTCACATGCAGCCATTGCTGCACCCCTGTACTCAGCCTCTGTGCTCGACAAGGCAACTGTAGGCTGTTTCTTGCTGCTCCAAGTGACTGCAGCACTCCCAAAAGAGAACACATATCCACTGGTAGATCGTCTATCAGAAATGCTACCAGCCCAATCAGCATCAGTGTATCCATGCAACTGTATCTGAACCCCAGTCTCATAAAATAGTCCATACTGCAATGTGGACTTCACATACCTGAGTATGCGTCTAGCCGCATCCAAATGCGGTTTCCTTGGAGCCTGCATAAACTGACTTACCAATCCAACAGCATAGCTCAAATCTGGCCTGGTAATAGTCATATAAATCAAGCTTCCTACTATGCGTCTGTACATAGTAGGGTCTTCTAGAAGCTCACCTGCATCTGCGCTCAGCTTCACATTCTGCTCCAAAGGAACTGAAATAGGCTTACAGCCTGTCATCCCATATTTGGACAGCATGTCCAATCCATACTGCCTCTACAAGAGCTATATCCCACTTGGTGATCTAATCACCTCAATGCCCAAGAAATAACGCAGCTCTCCCAAATCCTTCATCTCAAACTTCTGCTTCAATAGCATTTTCACATGAAGGATATCTTCATCACTGTCACCTGTCATAATCAAATCATCAACATAAATGACAAGTAGCATAATACATTTCTCTGTTTTTCTCACATAAAGTGAGAAATCTGCCTTGGAAATCTGAAAGCCAATAGTGACAAGATACTGTCCTATCTTGTCAGACCATGCTCTAGGTGCTTGCTTCAAGCCATACAAGGCTTTCTTCAACCTGCAAACAAACTCAGGATGAACAGCATGCACATAACCTGGTGGCTGCTCCATATAGACCTCTTCTTGCAAATCACCATGCAAGAAGGCATTCTTTACATCCATCTGATGTAAAGACCATCCCTTTGATGCAGCCATAGCAATGACTGCTCTTACGGTTGCCATCCTTGCAACCGGACTGAATGTTTCTTCATAGCCAATGCCATATGTTTGTGCATACCCCTTGACTACTAATCTTGCCTTGTATCTGTTCACGGAACCATCTGCATTGTGCTTCACCTTATAAACCCACTTACAGCCAATTGCATTTTTACCTTTAGGCAAAGGTACCAATTCCCATGTAGCATTTGCTTCCAAGGCATCCATTTCTTCATCCATGGCTTTCTCCCATTTTTCTTTTCCCATGGCTTGCTCAAAAGAAGTGGGTTCTGGTTCCTGTATCACCTTGACCATATATGCATAGTGAATGGCTGTAAATCCATCATATTTCAGCCTATCCACAGGATACCTAACTCTGGTAGACCTGCACAAAGTGGGTTCACTCCCAGGTGCTCTCAAAACATCCCTGGTCTTCCTTACTCCAGGTGTAACAATAGAAGGAATACCCAACTCATCATCAATGCTCTGTTCTGAGCCACTGGGTTCACCATCCACATAAGAGTGACCTGCATTCACATCAAACATGGGCTGATCAACCTTCTCTTTTCCTTTTCGTGATACATGCATACCACTATCTGCATTGCTTTGAGAAGATTCTCCTGATCTCAATCTGCGTGTCCATGGCGAAGAATGTGAACCACTGCTAGAGGACGCTCCAGGTCCACTAATATTTTGTGACTGCTGCTGTGAATTCTGTGCAGCATTACCATTTTGTGCATCTACATCATCAATCACATTTACTGGTTTATACCAGCTACTCATCTCATCAAAAACAACATCTCTGCTCACTGTAAACTTACGAGTAGAAGGGTTATAGCATCTATACCCTTTTTGCTGCAGAGAGTAACCAATAAAGATGCACTTCTCAGCTTTTGGATCCAACTTGGATCTCAACTCATCTGGCACATGTACATAGGCAATGCAACCAAAAATTTTCAAATGAGAAATATCTGGTTTTCTACCAGTATACCTCTCCTCTGGAGTCATTCCATGTATTGCTGCAGTGGGAGTCCTGTTCATTATGTAGACTGCTGTAGCAACTGCTTCAGTCCAATAAAAATCTGGCAAATCTTTTTCATTGAGCATGGCACGAGATACCTCTCCAATATGCCTGTTTTTCCTTTCTGCAATTCCATTTTGTTGTGGGGTATAACTGCATGAATATTGCTGCTTTATGCCATGCTCCTGCAGGAACCTTGCAAACTCATTTGAGAGGTACTCTCCCCCTCCATCTGACCTTAGGCATTTTATCTGCATGCCTGTTTCTTTTTCAACCATAGCTTTAAGAGTTTTGAAGTGCCCAAAAACTTCACTTTTCTTTTTCATAAAATACACCCAAACTTTTCTGCTATAGTCATCAATAAAAGTGACAAAATAATGACAGCCTCCAAGAGATGCAGCTTTAGTAGTCCACACATCAGAGTGGATTAATTCCAATGGCTTCTCACTCTCTTGAACATGTCTAGGAAATGGTTTCCTTGCCTGTTTTCCAAACTGACAGGCTTCACATACCTTATGCATTTCTGCAACCTTGAATTTGGGCAATCCTGCAACAATATTTTGGGCCTGCATTGATTTAAGTCGCTGTACATTAACATGACCAATGCGTTTATGCCAGATATCAATATCTGCAACTACACCGGTCCCATGTGCAAACATTGCTGCACTCAATTCAGACATGTCTGCATCCAACGTAAACATTCTGCCCTTCTTCTTTCCTTTTGCTATCAAGCGACCTTTATTTTTCATATCCTCAACAAAGCATCCATGAGGATTAAATCTGACTTGCAAGCCCTGTTCAACCATTTGACCAACAGAAACCAGATTCTTGGTGATATTCAGGACATGAAATACATCGGACAGGTATTTCTTTTTCCCATCCTGCATAGACAAAGGAATTTTTCCAATCTGCACAATCGGATGTGCAGTATCATCACCAGTCTCCACAAATCCTGGTTTTTCCATTTTCCTTGCATCCTCCATCCATTCTGCATGACCTGTCATGTGGTTTGATGCACCTGAGTCAACATACCACACATCGTTGCTTTCTTCTACACTTGTCACAGAATTGTTCATGTGCTGCACCATAAACAAATGCTCATTTCTGTCATCACCCTGTCTACTAGAAGATGCATAATTTCCTTGTTGCAGTTTTCCATTCATGATGTCATTCTGCTTTTTATAGCAGTCTTTAGCCATATGACCCATTTTGCCACAATAGTAGCATTCAACATTACTGTTTGCATTTTGGCCTCTTTGCCATCCACCACGACCTCTTTGGCTCCCCCTGCCTCTAGAGTTACCACATCCTCCTCCATAGAACTGGTTTTCTTGAGTTTGCTGCATATTCTGATTTCTACCACGGCCTCCAAATCGGCCTCCTCTACCTCTGCCTCTACCTCTTCCAGCATTTGAGTAGAAGACAGCTTCTTTTGAAGTTCCTCCTGAAGAAGATGCACCACCATTTCTTTGCTCCTCAGAAATTAGAAGAGCAATCAACTCCTCAAAATCAGGAAATCTTTCACGAACTGAAATGGATGTCCGAAACTGTGCATAATCCTTTCCTAGACCATTCAAGGTCACAGAAACTAAATCATCATCTTCCACTGGTGACCCAATGGAAGCAAGTGCATCTGCAATCTTCTTCACCTTCATGTGGTAGTCATTGATGCTCATATTTTCTCTTTGCACATTGTGCAACTCTTGCTTGAGCTGCATTTTCCTGGCTTGCGTATTTGTGCTATACATCTTTGACAGAGTATCCCATGCCTCCTTTGGCGTACTTGCATCCTGAATATGCACAATCATAGAGTCTGAAATACTGATAGACAGCCAATACATAACTTTCCTGGCTCTCTCATGCCATGCTTTAAATGCTTGCATTTGCTGTTGATTGGGAACATCAGGAAGAACTGGTTCTTCTTCATTTCCTGCAACAAATTCCCAATATCCTTTTCCCATAAGGAAATTCGTCATTCTAAACTTCCATGCCTGGAAGTTGTTCTTGTCAAGCTTTTCGGTTACAATCTGTGAAAGAGAATCAGACGCCATTACAGAACACTGCGAAAAATTCTGTCACTGCAAAAACTCAGCTTCACCCTCACAAGGGCAAATCTGCAAAACTGGCGAAAGTGGTATTAGACCACACAGTCACTTCCTAGTGACGATTTTGCATAAACAGGAACCAAGGATGATTCTGAAACTCCCAATGTCTCTGCGCACAAGCATACGATGCAATTTCTACAGTAACTTTTCACCGACCTGTAGAACAGTGGCTGAACAGCATAAAACTGAGCCTTTTCCTGAGTGCGTGCAGAAAACTTCCGCCTCCAAAACAGGCCCCGAAATGGCCTCAAATCAAAAAACAGGGTAGCCAAGAGCTAAAGCTCTCTCCCGCAGCATATACTGCCCTCTTGCTTCACCGCGAAGGGCGTCTCAACCCGAGACAATGCACTCTTGCAATTTTCGGCTGTGCTACCTGCAGAGATCTGCTCCCAAAACAGAAAATGAAAGCAACACTGCTCCTCTTACCAGACCACCGCGAGCTTGGCTTGCTTTCTTGAGCTCCTTACCACGAACAAGGCTCTGATACCATGTCAAGATTGTGGGAGAGAAGGAAGGAGTCTCACTTGTAGCTTTCTTGCTTGCACAATGGGGGAAGACACACAAGGGTGGAGGCTGAAAACAGTTTTCCTCTTCTTAGTTGTGTAAGCCAAAAGAACTCAAGTACAAAGAAATAGAAGAACCCTCTATATGGGTCTCAAACCAAACTCAACTAACTAAGGTGGCATACTAACTGAGCCACGAACTAGAGTAGATAAGGATAGCTATCATGTAGCTATTATTCATGGGCGGTGTACCAACCGCGTCTGCAACTGACAAGTCGGTGACATAAATACACAACGGTCACCCTGGCGTATCACGAGTGGAGCTCGATATCTCAACAGCATCCTTGTCTTTTCGGAGCTAACTTGAGCCTGTCGACCACTCCAGGAATATTCAAGATTGGGCACATCCTCGTTCGAGGGTACCTTGTGGATTCGATTGCAGATAGGGGGGGCGAAAAAAAACCTTTCTCTCTGTTCTACCACAGAAGTTCGTCGTCCCTCCCCTCCAAAAGACAGCAATCCCTCTTTTCCCAGAAAAGCCTCTTTTTCCTTCCTTTTCGTTCCACACCAAATTAGTGTCCCTGTTTGCCCATGACAGGCATATAAATCAATTTCCCATAACCGCATCAGGTGACAAAAAAAACCGAATCTGCATCCTCCCGTCGGTAGAGCTGAACAAAAGCTCTATCATTGTGCATAGGAATGCGGATATCCATAACATCTCCAAACTTCTGGAAATGCGCTAGAAGCAGTTCTTTCTTATTGTTATCACTGGGAATACACCTCACATAAAGAGTTCTCTGTGCTCTCTCCTTCCGGCCACCTACATGTGCGGTACTCCTGTCATACATGTGCCCTGCATTGTCTATAAGATGGTCTACACCATGGCCCTTTCCAGCAGTCGAATTTGACACGGAACTAACAGTTTGCTCTTGCTTATCAGTCTCACCTTCCCAATTGAACAGTTTACCATGAGCCTCTGTATCTTCCACAGCTTCCTTCTTTATCATTTTAGGCCGTGGTGGGCCATCATAGCTGTTGGAAGGCCGATTACTAACCTCAGATTTGGCCTCATTGCGACCAACAGGCCCAATAGGATCCCACACAGAATGCCCTGCCGCTTGACTCTGAGAACTTCTGCCCATCAATGTCAAACATCCATACTTGTCAGAACTACTAGCATCAGGAGTCCGTACAAGGTGAAGATCAGGAGCATTTCCCTCCCAGAAATGATCATCATGTCCCTTCCTCAGAGATGTCAGTCTCCTTAGTCCTGCACCTGCATCAGATTGCTCCTTGGTCTACAACGGCTTGTCTGGATCATACAAGTCAGGCTTACCACCTTGTCCTGTTCCTATGGTTGCACAACCTTTCAAGCAGATAACATATGTAATAGAATTGGCATGCACCCCTTGATGTTGCATCTCCTCATAGCATCGCATAGCCATATCACCTTCACGATTATGAACATAGGCATCTAGCATTATTGTCCACGATATAACATCATGGACAGTCAATTTCTCAAATGCTTCTCGTCCTTCCTTGATAAAGCCACATTTTCCTTACATGTCCACGAGCATGTCACCAACAACAGGGTCTCTTTCTAATCCTGATCTTCTGATTTGAGCATGTATTTCTCTTCCTATATCTATGGCTCCTACTGCAACACAAGCTTTTAAGCAAAGAACAAAAGTAGTAGAATCTGCATGTATGCCCTCCAGCTGCATCTTTCTAAAGCAATTCAGAGCAGCTTCAGCATTACCATTCTCTGCATATCCTGCAATCAATGAATTCTAGGAGGTTGTGTCTTGAATTGGCAGTCTGTTGAACACTTGTTGTGCTTCCATAAAGGAGTGACATTTCCCATACATATCCACCAGCATGCTCCCTACAGAACGCTCTCTTTCTAGGCCCCTTAGGATGATCTCAGCATGTATCTCTTGGCCCATTGGGAATGCTCCTATACTGCCACAGGCTTTCAAACGAACCCTTGGTCACAATCAAAGTGGTCCATGAGACTGCATCTCGAGTTACCAGTCTACCAAAACTCCTTGTTCTTCTCCGTCTTCAGCATAGAATGAAAGAGCAAACATAACAACTAAGTATGTACAAAGTATCAAATCACACGCACAACTTTTGGGTGGTTTTCACGCCTCAAATGCACAGCAATACGACAACGTGTGGTAGGGGGACTTGCTTGAGCTGCGGTACCAAACAGACACTGTATACACAAGAGGAAGCTCACTCAAGAACACAAGAAGAGAGATGGAGGACAAAATGTTTTCTTGCTGGTTTTTTCTTCTTCTTCCACACACTATACAATGTACACAAAGTATAGATAAGATACAACATAAAAGAAAGTGACCTACTAAGTCAAACATGTCAAGATTGTGGGAGAGAAGGAAGGAGTCTCACTTGTAGCTTTCTTGCTTGCACAATGGGGGAATACACACAAGGGTGGAGGCTGAAAACAGTTTTCCTCTTCTTAGTTGTGGAAGCCAAAAAGAACTCTCATACAAAGAAATAGAAGAACCCTAAATATGGGTCTTAAACCAAACTCAACTAACTAAGGTGGCATACTAACTGAGCCACAAACTAGAGTAGATAAGGATAGCTATCATGTAGCTATTATTCATGGGCGCTGTACCAACTGCATCTGCAACTGACACGTCGGTGACATAAATGCACAACGGTCACCCTGGCGTATCACGAGTGGAGCTCGATATCTCAACACTCCCCCTCGAGCTCAATCCCAATTCCTGCACACCAAGCAGGTCTCTGAACTTGCGTAGCTTCTCTGCGTCCAATGCCTTCGTAAATATGTCAGCTACCTGATCCTTCATGCTGAGATAAACTAGATCAATAAGACCTAGTAAAACCCTCTCTCGCACATAGTGATAATGCACCTCAATGTGCTTTGTTCTAGCATGATAGACTGGGTTATTTGCCAAGTGTATACTACTCATGTTGTCACAATAAATGACAACTGGCCCATCTATAGACTGATGCATATCATAAAGTAGCTTATGCAACCAAGCTACCTCACATGCAGCCATTGCTGCACCCCTGTACTCAGCCTCTGTGCTCGACAAGGCAACTGTAGGCTATTTCTTGCTGCTCCAAGTGACTGCAGCGCTCCCAAAAGAGAACACATATCCACTAGTAGATCGTCTATCAGAAATACTACCAGCCCAATTAGCATCAGTGTATCCATGCAACTGTATCTGAACCCCAGTCTCATAAAATAGTCCATACTGCAATGTGGACTTCACATACCTGAGTATGCGTCTAGTCGCATCCAAATGTGGTTTCCTTGGAGCCTGCATAAACTGACTTACCAATCCAATAGCATAGCTCAAATCTGGCCTGGTAATAGTCATATAAATCAAACTTCCTACTATGCGTCTGTACATAGTAGGGTCTTCCAGAAGCTCACCTGCATCTGCGCTCAGCTTCACATTTTGCTCCAAAGGAACTGAAATAGGCTTACAGCTTGTCATCCCATATTTGGACAGCATGTCCAATCCATACTGCCTCTGCAAGAGCTGTATCCCACTTGGTGATCTAATCACCTCAATGCCCAAGAAATAACGCAGCTCTCCCAAATCCTTCATCTCAAACTTCTGCTTCAATAGCATTTTCACATGAAGGATATCTTCATCACTATCACATGTCATAATCAAATCATCAACATAAATGACAAGTAGCATAATACCTTTCTCTGTTTCTCTCACATAAAGTGAGAAATCTGCCTTGGAAATCTGAAAGCCAATAGTAACAAGATACTGTCCTATCTTGTCAGACCATGCTCTAGGTGCTTGCTTCAAGCCATACAAGGCTTTCTTCAACCTGCAAACAAACTCAGGATGAACAGCATGCACATAACCTGGTGGCTGCTCCATATAGACCTCTTCTTAAAAATCACCATGCAAGAAGGCATTCTTTACATCCATCTGATGTAAAGACCATCCCTTTGAGGCAGCCATAGCAATGACTGCTCTTACAGTTGCCATCCTTGCAACCGGACTGAATGTTTCTTCATACTCAATGCCATATGTTTGTGCATACCCCTTGACTACTAATCTTGCCTTGTATCTGTTCACAGAACCATCTGCATTGTGTTTCACCTTATAAACCCACTTACAGCCAATTGCATTCTTACCTTTAGGCAAAGGTACCAACTCCCATGTAGCATTTGCTTCCAAGGCATCCATTTCTTCATCCATGGCTTTCTCCCATTTTTCTTTTCCCATGGCTTGCTCAAAAGAAGTGGGTTCTGGTTCCTGTATCACTTTGACCATATCGATTTTTCATAAACAGGAACCAAGGATGATTCTGAAACTCCCAATGTCTCTGCGCACAAGCATACGATGCAATTTCTATAGTAACTTTTCACCGACCTGTAGAACAGTGGCTGCACAGCATAAAACTGAGCCTTTTCCTGAGTGCGTACAGAAAACTTCCGCCTCCAAAATAGGCCCCGAAATGGCCTCAAATCAAAAAAACAAGGTCGCCAAGGGCTAAAGCCTTCACCCACAGCATATACTGCCCTCTTGCTTCACCGCGAAGGGCGTCTCAACCTGAGACAATGCACTCTTGCAATTTCCGGCTGTGCTACCTGCAGAGATCTGCTCCCAAAACAGAAAATGAAAGCAACACTGCTCCTCTTACCAGAACACCGCGAGCTTGGCTTGCTTTCTTGAGCTCCTTACCACGAACAAGGCTCTGATACCATGTCAAGATTGTGGGAGAGAAGGAAGGAGTCTCACTTGTAGCTTTCTTGCTTGCACAATGGGGGAATACACACAAGGGTGGAGGCTGAAAACAGTTTTCCTCTTCTTAGTTGTGGAAGCCAAAAAGAACTCTCATACAAAGAAATAGAAGAACCCTAAATATGGGTCTTAAACCAAACTCAACTAACTAAGGTGGCATACTAACTGAGCCACAAACTAGAGTAGATAAGGATAGCTATCATGTAGCTATTATTCATGGGCGCTGTACCAACTGCATCTGCAACTGACACGTCGGTGACATAAATGCACAACGGTCACCCTGGCGTATCACGAGTGGAGCTCGATATCTCAACAAAACAGTGCATAACCGACTACACTAATCGACTGGCACTATGTTTTTGCCAACTTTAGGTAGGTGTAACAAACTAAATATAATAAGTGATAAGTCAGTGGCCATGTGAGTATCATAATGACCACCAATGTGCTAAGTGTAGACGTGCGGACCCATCTAGCCAGGCGGTCCATCATCAATGTCCGCATATGTTGAGCTTGCCATCTCAACATTTCCACCTCAATTTTGTAACTTTTTATTCAATGAAAAGTTTTTTGTCAAATGTAAATGTCATCAATGTTTTCATATTAATGGCTCCAAGCTTACAATTGTGGGAGGCAAGAAACTCATATAAGAGAAAGAGCGTTCAGCTCTTTTCTCGACTATTTTACCATTTACTTTGAACTTATATTCTGGGGATTTACAGTCTATTAAGCAAAAGCTTATTTGCAACTACCTTAGACCTAGCCATCTTTCCAGCACAAGAGATGTGAGAACTCAATGAATAAGATAGAAAGTAAAACCCTCTTTTATATAACCCTAAACTTTAAGATATTCACATAGATGCACACTCTCTCTTTCTCTCTTAAACTATAAATTGCATTCACATTGAACACGTTGTTCATCTTACTATCTTAGCTCTCTTTGAACCCATTTGTTACCTCGTTAAAGCATTGTTTCTAGCCACTTGGCATGGTTTTCTTTGGCACTTGAGACTTCATAACACACTCTTTTAGTGACACGTCGTGATTCCATCATATCTACAACCAAGTCATCAACACTTTCATTTGCATCCGCTACTATAATCCTATACCACCAAGATAGCAATTGGATCATTGGATTGCTACCATTCACCCCTCCACCACGATTGGGTTTTCTTTGGTATGCACCATGCACTATCTAATGTGAATCTTCCATCCCTTGTGTGGACCAAACTCTGATGCTTCCCTTTTCTGCAAAGTATGGCCCACGTGCCTCAAGGATATGCTACAAAGACACATATCACACATGAGTAAAACTATGCTCAATAGTTTATACAGCTCATACAATTTTAAAATATTAACTTAATATGCACCATGTAATGTGTGATAGAGCTTTTGCCCCATGCTTCCACCATGTTTTTGTAGAAGCTATGCACAGCATTGATAAATTCTTGCTTATCTTCATTGTTAAACACCATCCTGCAAAGTAAGGGAGCTAATTTTTAAAGACTTATCCAACCTTAGCTTTGGCCAACCTTGTTTTTCCTCCATTACTTCGATTAGGAACTGCAAAATGTAACTTTTTCCACCCATTGTAGTCCTACGGCCTATGAACCATGACATTCCCTTCCTCATTGATGGGTGCTGAGAGAAACTTCCTAGCCTTTGCTCCTCCAAAGCAAGGATTTTTTGTCAAGTTACCAGATTTTCCTGATCTCTTCTCATCTTTTTCAATTGTCACTCGATGCTTGTGTAGCCCAATTTCTGATAGCACTCACTCCACATTCCTATACGTTGTAATGTCTTCTTTTTCTGGTTGAGTCATATAAGCAAAGAAAACATATTCATATGCAAGTTGCTCCATGATTTTGACAAAAGCATGCAATGAACAACTGTGAATACAATCCAATTGAATGTTGAAGATGGGCTTCCAAGTTGGATCTTCTCTATTGCGTGTTGGTGCAGCACTTGTCACCTTTTGCCAGTTCTTCTTTCCATCCTCTCTATCAAGCAATATAGGCATGGATTCTTTGTATTTGCACGATTAGAGATTCCACACATGCATTTTAAAGTTCTCAAGTCTCCTACAAGATGCCATTCGACCAAGTATTTTGATCATGCACTTTAACCAAGAGCATCTCACTATGTTCTTGATGATAGATGATACTTGGAATGCTTGAGTGCATAAAGAATAGTTGCTGCACCTCAAATTTTTCCTTAGGAACTTCAAATGTAGCAAGCCACCACACATGGTGCTTGAATTGAACACTAAAGTTTCCTAGGTTGTTCTTGTTGAACTGTAAAGCTCTATTCATTAGAGTTGTACTAACTCTTTCAAGGTTTACTCCTTTGACGATATCACTTTCATCTAATTTTATAACAAACTACAATTTACCATTACATTAATCAACTGATATATTGTAGTACATTACCATTGTCAACTGCATCTTGTACAAATCTAAATAGTAATTGTTGAGTTCAATAAACTTCACCTCATATGCATTTTTGGTCCCAAACTTTAGTGTTTCCATGCATTGAACATGCATGGGATCTCCTATCATCTCAAAAACCATTGTATTATGTTTCCATCGGGACTCTATTAACTTTGAAGGTTGAGGAAGAGGCACGATTCTATTTCTCTTCAGCACACGACCAAACCCAGCCTTCACGCCTTTGAATATCTTTGAGTAAGTCGTTGTGCTAATATTGGCCCTATCATAAATGGATTGTGCATCCATAGTTGAGAACTCATTTGACATGTCTTTTAATGTGCACTCAATCACCTTTTCCTTCATAGCCTCAAACTTAGGATTGCTCAAAGCATTTTCCAATGGTAATGTCTTACATTGAAATAATTTGTTTGTTTTGTTAAATTATAGTGTCATTTAGCTGTACCACTTGTCCTATGAGCTGTTGTATGTGAAGTTGATGTGCAACAATCACATCATGACAATTTTTCATGGTTGCTTGGCAAGTTGTAAATACTTTGAATGCCTAATCATTGAGCTGCCTAATGTAACCAAGCAATCCATTTTCACCCTCACACACATACTTCAGCAAATTTGTGATTCTTAAGAAAGTTGGAGGTCTATTTTTTAAGGGGTCAATCGGGTAGATTCCCCCATCAACCCACAAGTCCACATGTTTCAATCCCATTTTCCTGTAACTCTGCAAAACCTGAGGTCCACACTGGTACATTGGGTTCTTTTGAATAATGTATATTCAATCTCTACCTCAATATGCAACTCCTTCTTTTCTATATTCATTTTACTATTAATAGAAACGGGAAGCCTACTTGGTTGTCATAGGAGGCCGTAGAGTTGAGATGCACAGGGAGGCACACAAAGGTGCCAAGGGAAAGAAGGGTGTAAGTAATTCACTCTATTGATGAAGGTTGCATAAACATAGAGAAGAGGTCACAATAGAGCCATGAGAGAGTGTAGACATGGGAAAAAATAGCTCAGAGGGTAGGGATGTCCAAGATTTTTCATATTTTAGACATTTCTATTTTGCCTCCAAAAATATTTCCAAAAAACACAAGATTTGACCAGTTGGTTTGTTTTTTAACCAAAAGCTAGAATATAATCCCTAAACATCTTAAAAGGAACTTTCAAATTTTCATTTTCCTTATTCTCAATAAAAAAATCAATGACCTCGTATCTACTAATCATTTTGCATTGAAAACAAAGCACCACACTCCCTGTAACTAACTCCTTTTTTAATATAAAATTTGGTTGAAAAAGACATCTTGAATGAGGAGAGAGAAGGAATCTAACTATATCTTTGTAGATAATATAAATAAGGAAAAAATGAGATTATAAAAAGTGGAGAGAGAAGAGGATTATTTTACTATTCTTCTCTCCTCTTTTCCTTGCTTTAAGGAGGAGAGTGAAGGGACCTCAAATGGGCCGGCACTAGCTATGGCACTAGCCAGACCTCATGCTCATAACAGACAAACACACCCTCATGGCCTCGCGGGCCAGGAGCGTCTATCTGCTGCTAAAGGACGAACTGTCCTAAAGCCTAATCTATGCATTTATAGTTTTGTAGTCCAACGTTTCCCTTTCTATAAACTCCACAGAGGGAGAACCCATACACATTGGCAATAAATGCCACAATAATCACATACATGGGAGGCAACCTCTCGGTGGAATCACCGCGGCCCCACTGCAGCTCTCCTACATCACAGGGATTAGCCCCTTGATGCGTTGCTCAACATATAGAACAAACGAACAAACTCCACTCTTTCATTTTTTGAAAGTATTCCAGGAGATACCATGTGTCATTACCAAATGATCCCCCAAGAAACAAACGAACAAACTCCACTCTTTCATTTTTTGAAACTATTCCAGGAGATACCATGTGTCCTTACCAAATGATCCCCCAAGAAACGAGCGTCTATCCTACTGCTTAGGTTGCCTTTCCATACTCAAGCGTGGGTCATCGCCAGAAAACAGGTGCTATGCATCCAGTTCTTTGTATTCTGATACCATGGTTGATATGCACATGTAAAAGTGGATGATCATAAAGTGCTCAAACATAATTTTCAATCAGAAACATGTGGTGCACAACCAGGCTTTCCAATGCTCATTCACTAACTCGTTGCGGCGATGTAAGAATAGCACCGAGACAACACTCGTACTACTATCCTCTTAATTAAAATACAACAAACTCTATGTCATGATATGCATAAAAAAATCAACAACAATCAGCATGTAAATCGCACCATTCAAACATCCTAACCCCCTACGTTTAGGTATTGCTTTCGTTGCATAGGTGTAAAGGTTCATTTTATCATGTTTTGATGTATGAAAAGCAATAAATCAGAAACTTTGACAAGGAGATAGGGGAAACTGAGGCTAAACCTCATGCTTTTCCACTACCATACATCCACAAACAATCATTATATTTTTCCTTATTTTTGTGAAGCGTATTTCTAATTTTCCCCTTATTTTCCCTATTTTCTTGATTTATTTGGCAATAAAATATATTATTTTTTGATTTTTCTTATTCCAATCACTTCAGCATACTAACATTCAATTTATTTTCCATTTTCCCCCCATAGGAACACATTTCACCCACCCGAAACGACAAAACTATCATTTTACCGTTTAAAGACCGCATTTCAGGTTTTACGGGAATTAAATAGCGCATGTAAATCATTGCAAAATCAAGATTTTCTGATACACAGTAATTAAACATGATGCAACTAGCACTCAAACAAATTTTCATCCAATAAGAACATCATTACCATCATAAAATACAAAAAACCCTTCATTTTCTTCATGAAAATGATCATACCGTGTTTTTATGAAACCCGTGACGCATTAAATGACTACATGACCAGCGGACGGAGCCTCTATTGCTCTCAATTCAATGCTGCATATCAATCTTTAGCATCTTCATCAATCTCCATCACCGTTTGCTTCAATCTCCTTCCCGATTTCTCCTTCAAGATAGTGCGCATGAATAACCGATAGAGAGGAGAGAGAGGGAGGAGAGAGAAATACTAGATTCTGATATCTTCATTCAGTCAGCCATATTATGCGAAGGGTGGTGATAGGGGGAAGAAGGAGGATTTGCCAGGCATTGTCTGTTGCATGGCTTCTGTTGAAGCTCCATTTCAATTTGTGGGGAGGGGAGGGGGGGGGCGATTTTTTTCGGCGCCTGATCATGGCATCGCCATGCTGCTGCCACGTGAAGAAAAATGGAGGGGGAGGGGGGTGCCCCCTCCCAAAGGGCACCCCCTTTAGCCTTTAGTTTTTTGTCCACCTTTTCAAATTTGGCCCATTTTTGGCCTCTTTCGAATACGGGCTCCGATTCGGCCTCTCAAAAATCCTGCGCGTCTGTCTCAGCATCTTGCACTGACTGGCAGCTCCCGGTATCCCGTATGGCAGTCAAAAAAATTATCAAAAATCCACAAGTGTCGCTCGGGTGCATTTTAAAAGCCGTCTTTCACTTGGTGCTTAAAATCGTCCTAGCTGCAGCTGCTACCTTCAATGTTGAAGATTTTCCCCCTACATTCCGAATTTTTTGACAAATTTTAGGCTTATTCCGGGCTTTAAACTCCGCTCTCATTGGCGACCATAGGATAGGTTGACTCAGCCCGTCGAATCCCACAACAGATCTGCACAAAACAACCAAAGGAAGTCAAACTGATACAAAATAGATACATACTAAAACATAGCACAATGCTCACCCTACCCCCTGACAAAACCAAGGCATGAGATCCACAAGCAGTAGGCCTAGCATAATCTGATAGAAGGTCCAAAGCTAGTCACTAACCGACTGCTCCAACATGGCCAAACTAAAAAGAACTATCAAAGAGGTCGCCCTAAGTGGTGGTCTGAACTACCTACCTAACTAAAGACAACTCACCCCAAAAGCTCCTACTAGGCGAGGACTCCTATAGCTTGGTCAAGAAGTATTGTCTTTTAGCACATTTCTTCTTTTTAGGATTTTATTTTTCCATATTCGGGCGTGTAAAAAGGAGGGAGCTGAGCATAGTGACCCAAGGAGAACAGAGCATCGGCCTCGGGTCCTGTCTCATTACCCAAGAACCTACCAAGCCCTTGCGAGACGACACTTAATCCTTTTCTGACGCTCACTTTTATTTTCATTCCAACCTTCCTTACTTTCTTCTTTTCCAGTGAGACACCACCCCTAAGAAGACAAGGCATCGGCCCCGGGTCTGACTCGTCCCCAGGAATCTACCAGGCCTTCACAAGGCGATGAGCAACTGCTTATAAATTTTCCTTTTGGTATTCTTGTATAGGGGTTAGAACCCCTTTTTACACACCTTTGTATATATTTATTTTCTTTGAGATATTCAAGGTTTTTTTCCCCCTCTCTATCATCATCATTTTTCCCTTCAGCAAGCTTCTCTAACTGCCTCAGAACTAAGCAAGAACTCCTAGAACGGCTGCCTAGCAGGCTAACAGAACAGGGTCACTAGAACTGCCTTCTGAAACAGGTCTCTCGATGCCTGGCAATGTCTTTACAGGAGGCAACGACTAATCAGACCTCCCTCAGACATACCTAACCTAAACCTGGGACTTCATGCCTTGGATGCCTGTCCCTAACAAGAAAAGAAAATCCCCTACAAGTACACCGACACATATAACATAAAAACATGGTACTCGTAAAGGAGAGATATCACCTGGATAGGGCCACGAGAAGTCTCCATGCGACATAGGCTCCTTCCAAGCTCTGCTTTAAACATGTCTAGCACAGGACTAAAACAAGAAACCATTAACCGCACTCGTACTAAACAGACGACTGGCCCTCTTGGCCTAATGAAATAAAGCATTTTACTACAAAAACTGATCGGCCCTCTTGGCCTAATGAAATAAAACGTTTACAACCTCGCAAAACTGGCCCTCTTGGCCTAACGAGATCAAACAGAATAGCACCTACACATCCCTCCCCGAAATAGTACAGATATACAATAATATGCTCCTTTCCAAGAAGGAAAAATAGGGCTCGCAGCCTTAAGCTAAATGCATAAGATTATGACCCATCCCTCTTGCATATATAGCAAGAGACGTACGCATAACATGCTGTCTAATCAGCCTATGGGTCCAGGATAACAACTGTAGATGGGTCTCGGCTACTCTTTGCATCACCCATATCAACCATCGCCTACCATATATTGCATGCTCTAATAACATTCCCCACAAGCGACCGATGTCGTACTGCTGCGCATCTGAGATGTGGAATCCACCAAAAAGATATGCTGAACATGGGACTGATGAAGAGGTACGTCTAGATGCTTTCATTTATCTTTACAACTTGAAAACTTGTAGCATTACAGGAGCTTTGGAAACAGGACATGAAATGCATGGTGAAATAATTCAAAGGGGATTTGAAAAGGGAGTTCCTTGTGGGAAACATGCTGGTAGAAATGTATACCAAATGTGGCTTTCAAGGAGATGCTGCCAAGTTTTTGACAGGCTACCAGTTTGAAACACAGTTCCTTAGACTGCGAAGCTTTCAGGATATGTAGAATGTGGGAAAAGGATTGCTATTTTTCTGTTTCTCTGAAAAAGCCAAAGAGGGAAAGAAGGAGGGCCAGTTGATAGGGAACTTGATGTCCTATCTAGATAGTAATGACAATGACCAGCAGTCAAATAAAAATGGTTCTGATTATACAATCAATTTGATAGGGGAAGATGGGCATATAAAATCATCTAGTGGCAACATGACTGGACGTCATAATGAATCGTTTGGTTCTGAGGTCTCCAACATAAGCAAGAAAGGTAGCAACAAGAGCTTGATTGATGAAGATGTGTTTGTACCCACTGACAGCTATATATATGTGGCCCTTCTCAAAGCCTGTTCTAAATTAAAAGACACGGAAAGTGGCCTTGCATTTCACAGTGAAATCATCAAAATTGGACTGTCAGTCGATGCCTTTATCGGCAACACTTTGGTGAACATGTACTGCAAATGTGACTCTCTTTGAGAATCCCGTCAGGTGTTTGACAGGCTTCCAGCCCAGGATGGAGTGTCTTGGAATGCATTAATTACAAGCTATAGTGAAGTTGGGCTTCATAAGGAAGTATTGACATGCTATGAACAGATGTTGCTGGGGGGCATATCTCCAGCTGATTATACATATGTTTGCAGCTTGAAAGCATGTGGCTCCTTGGGAGACAAAGAAAGAGGCCAGCTAATTTGTGAAGAGATTGCCAGAAAAGGACTGGATAAAGATGTCTTTATTGGCACTACTATGGTAGATATGTATGCCAAGTGTAGCTCTCTTCTTGAGGCACAAAAAGTCTTTGACCAACTGCGGACTTGGAATGTAGTCTCGTGGAATGCACTGATAGCAGGATATATTGAAGATAGGAGGGCTTCAAAAGCAGTCGAATGCTTTGCACAAATGCAATTAGAGAGAATGTCTCCAGATGATATTCCCAAGACCTGCTTTCCTGGTGGAGAGAAAAGCCAAATTGGGGGGCTGCTTTATGGGTCTGAAGGAAAAAGAAGAGCCGCTGGAAACGGATTGGGGAAGGTCGTTGTTTTTTTTGGACAGGCGAAGTTTTTTTTAGGAGGAGAGAGAGAACATTGTGATCGTCGTCTGGTTTGAGGAAAAGGGGGGGAATCTCAGCAATGAAAAAAGACGAAATCAGAGAGATCTCTACGTGAATTTGGGGGTCCTTGTTGATCATTATGTCGAGAACGAAGAGGTGGATAGCTGGAATGTCCAGTGTGAATTTGGGGGCTTCAAGGCTGACGACACTGGAGATCTGAACTGTGATCGAAGATCAATTGACTGATCAATCTCTGCAACTTCAGAAGGAAATCAGAGAGGAAGAACATGAGGGCAAAGACACCAACGAGGAGGCTGCTGGAAGATGGATTAGCGAAGCTCTACAAGACAGCAACGAGGAAGAACAAGGGAAGAAACGGATGTTATACCAGATGCCAATGCCAAGATATTTCAAGATTTCCACAGAGTGGATCGATTGCTAGCAGTGGGACATCAAGCCGTCGGAGATGGGTTTCTCCACTAACTCCTCCGACTGTGATGTCGGGAGCAGTCTCTGCAATCTAATAGAGCAGAGGATGGTGTAGAGCAGTGATAAAGACACCCCTTTCAGCACAGAAACTTCGATCATATTAAAGAGTGTTCCTCCTTTATTCGCAACCAAAGACATTAGAAAAGTTTTTGCAGATTGTGGGGAAAATGACGAGGCTCAGCCCAGGCTCAACCACAGTAACAGTCTGTCGCAACCACTGCTACCTTAACAATGTCAATCTCAGTTTTCCCAATACCTTCATATTGTTGCCGTTCCACTTTCAATAAATTTACTGACTTTCAGGACAGCGTGCCCATCATGAGCGTGTGACAGATGCTTCTGCCAATGGTTCAGCTAATGGTTTTAATTTCAGCTCCTTCCTAAACAGTAAAACTCCTGGCTGTGGAAGATTCTTCTACCTTCAGCTGTCACACGAATTTTTACCGTTCACCATGGCAGAATAGATCTTTGTCTGTGGAAAGTGAAAGGAAGTCATTTAAAGCCTAAAACAAAACAGCTGCACTAAATATCTTTTGATTCTTCAGGATTCATAGCTTAGGAAAAGCTACAAACCAGAGACACTTGTTGCAGATTTCCAAAACATTCATGTTGATGATGTATAAGCAGTATTCAATGATTCTGATGAACAGAATGTGACAGAGAAGAAACCAATATTACTGAATGCCTTTGAACTGATTTACTAAATTGAGATTTCACTGGCTACCTACCTTTCAACAATAACAATCTATTAAACATGTATAAGAAGATATTCAAAGATGACTGCTGACACATCTTGGAGAATAGATGTAGTGTTGGCTTGAGGGTGATACAAATATTGATAACTATCAACTTCTTTTCCCTGCTGTGTGCGCTTCTTCCTCGTTTATGAAGGACTGCTGATTTACTCAATACAAAAGGTTGAACATGACCATGAACACTATTGATCTTTCCAACTGATCAACATCGCACATTATGATGGAGTTGCTGTTGCAGATTTGTATTCATTCACTTGATTGATCTTCCATCTTGAAATTAGTCAAGGTCCTCTGTGGTTGCGACTTTGCTTTCAAAAACCCTTCGACACCGGGTCCTGTCTCATTATTGATAGCAACATCCAAACTAGGACCACAGTTGAAGAAAAGGTCTTCTTCATAAGCAAGCTTTGCCAGTGAATCTGCAAAATGATTCGAGTAACGTGGAATTAGCTGAAGAGACACTCTCTCAAACTTCTCAAGTAGGGTCATGGCAGCTCGATGATACATACAAAGGATGGGATTCCGCACTGTGTATGTCCCATCTAGCTGATTCAAGATCAACTGGGAATCCCCTTTTACTAACAACCGTCGAATACCACCTTGCTTGGCAATATGGAGTCCCATAATCAAGGCTTTATACTCCGCCATGTTGTTAGTGAATCCTACCCCGAGATAAGCAGCTAACTTCATCGTAACTCTACGTCAGGGATCTCGGATTACTACTCCAACACTCCCTTTTTTATTAGGGCCCTTGGACGCTCCATCAAAATATAATATGTATGTCCACAATGGGTTTACACAGCCTGCCATCATGAACTCCTCTATTCGTAATTATGATAGTCAAAATTTAGCATGTTTAAAGGATGAACTGACGGCTCCATCCCATCTTCTTCATTAAACTCAACAAGCATACTTGTCAACATTCATAAGCAGTGATGGCAGAAGACATTGATCTCCCACACAAAGGTTTTGTCTTCTTACTCAATCACTTTGTATCCTTTGCTCCACCAGATAATTTTCCCCTGATGGTATCTCTGCTCCAGATATGGGTGCTCCAAATAAGGAATTAACTGCCCCATCAACTAGCTTTAAGCTCTTTTGCAGGTCTCAAATCAGCCCCAACATGGACCTGCAATGCATTTCTCTGTGTTAGCATACTTAGAAATAATAAGGTTTAATCTTATTAAGAGTAACCTTATTTTTAAATTCGACTCCCTGCGGATCAGCTAGTAGAGCCGTAGACCTATTTTTTCCTAACTTGACAATCTTGTAGGGGCCATCCCATCTAGGTTCCAGCTTCCCTGGAAACACTCCCTACGCGCATCGTAGTACAGAACTAATTGCTCTTTTTTAAAGGTATACTTCTTTGCTTTAAGGTCGTACAACTGCTTCATCCAACGTTTAGCTACCTCCTGGTGTAATAAGCTTTGCAATTTCAGTTCATCCATGTGGGCTATGGTTGTGAAACGTTCAAAGAGTGCATCCTCGTCTCCCACAGAGTGGTTAATTGCAAACCGTATGGTTGGCAATTCGATTTTGAGGGGTAACACACACTTTTCCCCATAAACTAATTTAAATGGAGCATGGCCGGTAGCTCGCTTGAACGTTGTATTGTATGCCCATACTGCCACATGCAACTTAATGTCCCAGTCTCGTTTCTTTTCCGAGACTATTTTAGACAAGATACCCACAAGATGCTTATTAGTACTTTCGACTTGTCCGTTTGCTTGCGGATTATAGGGGGTCGTTTTGTTGTGCTTGATTTGCCAAGGCTTTTGATCACTTTATTCAAAAAGTGGGTTCCACGGTCCGACATTAGTTCCTTCGGTGGACCGAAACGACAGATAATATGCTCTAGGAGGAAACTTGCAGTCTCTTTTGCATTGTCCTGCCTCGTCGCCCGCACTTCTGTCCATTTTGTAAAATAATCAGTTGTTGCTATAATGTACCTCTTCTGAGTAGTAGACGACGGGGTGATAAAACCCACAAAGTCAATGCCCCACTTCTCAAATGGAAGGATAGCCATGATAGGCGTAAGTGGGCGTTTCCTATTCTCTCTGTTGTCATGTCTTTGACAAGTATCACATCTCTTAACGTACTCAAAGGAATCTTGGAAGATGGACATCCACCAATATCCAGCTCTTAAAGCTTTCTGTGCCGTCAACCATCCAGTGAAGTGCCCTCTACATGCAGAGTCATGGCACTCTTCCAAGATGAAAGGAACCTCATCAAGCATCACACATCGGCGATAGATATCATCAACACCCTACCGATATAGTGTTTTTGCGATCAAGAAAAACTTCAAAGCCTGCTGTCTGATTTTCCTCTTTTCAGATTTTGATAAACCAGCTCCAGCCTCTCCCGTTGATAGATAATGCGTGATAGCAGCATACCAAGATGGGATAGAAGCTGTATCAATTTTAAACATTTCTTCAATATCACTTCCTTCAGTCAAAGTCTCTTTTAGCTCCCCGAAATCCACAAGGCATTCCACAATCCCCTGCAACCTCGGTGGCTTACTCTTAATCTCATAATCGAACTCCTGCAAAGTGATTAACCACTTTGCCAGACGATCAGGCGGTTGCAGCTTGTTCATAAGCAATCTAAGCCCTTTCGCCTTCGTATAGAAAACTACCTTCTCATAGAGGATGTAGTGCCTGAATTTTTTAGTCGCAAAGACCATCGCAAGGCACAACTTCTCCATGTAGATGTAGTTAATTTCTGATATGCCCAATTTTCGACTAGCAAAAGCTATCGAATGATACCACTTTTTCTCCCAGATTTGGGCTAAATAGCAGCTGATACTATGCATGGTGGCTGCTGAAAATATGTAAATTACCTCGCCTCTTTTAGGTGCTTTTACTAGCTCCTGTTTCACATCCTCGAAAGCTACCTTACAAGGGTCGCTCCATACAAATAGATAGCTAAAGGATAATAAGTTCGTTAGTGGTAACGTCCTTTCTACCAAGGCATTTATAAACCTCCGATAGTACCCTACCGATGATAGAAAGCTATGTACCTCTTTCGGAGTGCGTGGTGGACTCATATCGACTATAACCTTGATCTTTTCAGGGTCAGTTGCAATCCCTACTGAACTAACCACATGGCCTAGCAATAGCCCATAAGGCACTCCAAAGACACACTTCCGTGGGTTAAGAGCGATACAAAATCGTCTGCAGCGCTCAAAGCACTTTCTTAAGATAATCAACATCCTTTCCCTTATAGTGGCTGCTCCCAGGTCATCGATAAATACTTTCAACTCATCTGGGGAGATATTGCCAAAGGTCTTGTCTGCTATTCGTTGCCATGATCAAGGTGCATTGCACAATCCAAAGGCCATCACATGGTATGCAAAAGTACCAAAGACAGTAATGAAAGTCGTTTTCAACTTGTCCTCTTCTGCAATTGCCATCTGGTTGTATCCTGCAAAGTAATCCATAAACGAATATATTTCCCTACCCACTAATTGATCCAAAATCTGGTCAATAAATGGCAACGGGTAGTAATCGTTAACCGTTTGCTTATTCAACTCTCTAAAATCTACACATAGTCGGATCTGGTTGTTTTTCTTCTTCCTGATGACAACTGGTGAATACCATTCTGTGTGCTGTATAAGGAAGATTAAACCAGCTTTCCGTAACTTTTGTAACTCCTCAAACAGCCCATCCCTCAATTCAAAAGGCATACTCCTTACTTTCTGATGCACAGGACGACTGCCTTTTTTTATAGGAATAGTATGAACAGCCACGTTGGGAGGAATGTCTCTCAGCTCATCATAACTCCAAGCAAAGATATCGCGGAATTTTTGAATCAAGGACACATAGTCCTTCCTTTCTGCTGAACTGAGCATGGAACCTAATTTAATTGGCCGTGAATCATTTGGCGTGCCAAGGTCCAACTCAATCACATCCGCGTCTCTTATCCTATCTTACGGCTCTATCGGCTCATTTAGAGTTATCTGATAAATATCCTCTGTAGTGGACCCCTCTTTAGATTCATCGCTAGATGATATCTCACTACCAGATGGATCATTTGTTGTTTCTAATTCAGTAGAGGATAAAGGAGCTCTCTCACTCTGAGGAGACTCAGGGTAAGCATAGACTATTACTCGATTAGCACCTCTACCTAGAACCACTCGACTGGCGGGTATATCGACTTGACAGTCTGTTTGTAAGATCCAAGGCCTGCCTAGCAAGACTCGATAGCTAGGACGTCCAGCAAATCTTATTACCCTAAAGTCCAAGAAGCATTCTACACTTGCAACTCTAACATGGACTTTAGTAACGCAACCTTCTGGTTGCCTTAGACTATCATCAGCCATTCTAAGAAGGGTGGAGCCATCTTTTTGGATGCCTAGACCCAACCTCTCCATCAACTCTGAACTCATGATATTGACGGAGGACCCGGTTCTACGATAGCATGCTCCACTAAAATTCCATCCACGTATTCTCAAACCCTAGGGCAATTCTTTTCAGCATGATCAAACCAATCTTCCCCTACTCGTGCTATGCCCAAAGGTTCTACAATATACCCAATACGCAGGATCTTCTTGAATTCCTTACATACTCTTGGAGATAATTTAATCAACTATAAGAGGTTTACATCTGGTTTGACTTTGCAAAGAGAACTTGCTAAATAAAAATCATGATAGGTAGCCAAATCTCTCTTTTCTCGCCAAACCATCCTTTCTTTTAGTCTCAGGACTGGCTTTGGTGCTTCTTTTCTAGCTCTTGCCTTCTTTCTTGGCACTTCCTCATCCTTCTTAGGATCGAATTTTTTGTCAACATGCGTTAGAGGTCCACCTTCCACGCCAGGATTCAGGACTTGCGTCCCCTTATCCCCTTGCTTAGGGTTTTCCTCGATCGATTTTGCATTATCTCTATCACCCTCTTTAGCCTTTTGGCCTCTTGTCACGGCTCGTAGGTTAGAGGTTGCAGCGCCATTGACACGTATAGCCTCAATAAGGCTGACTCCATCGCCTTGTGGCAACTCCTCTATAGTGGTTTTTCCCCTTTGCAGTATTTGTCTTGGTCCATCATTTTGTTGGAGGTTACTACCTTGCGCTCTATGATTAACTGGACCTGGTTGTTTACTCCCTTGTTGGAGGGAACTAATCTTACTCCAACAGGTAGCGGCTAAGTGGCCCGACTTCCCACAAATATCACATTTAACATTTGGACAATTTCTAGGGAAATGTTGTTCGCCACTCCACTTACAACTGAATTTTGAGGGACCACCCTCTTCAAGGGGTCGACTCCCTATCAGATTCTGCTGCTTCTTCAGGAAATTGATGTCAACAGCTATTTTCCGATATTGTTCAGAAATCATGTCGGTGTAGTGCTTCATCATATCCTTAACTTCACCGAGGACATTAGAGGTACTCGACTCATAGCCTTGATCGTCTATCCGTCGTTCCATTGGCCTAACAATTTGATTGGGCATTGGTTGTTGACTCACAGGAACAACATTAGGGTTCGAAGCTTGGCCTCCAACATTTGGTGGAGCCAACTGACTAGCCATAGGCATAGTCACATTGGGAGGAGCTGGCAGCAAAGGTACATTTTGAACCATGCTTCCTCTCCCATTAGGGTTATTCATAGGCATCCCTTGACTTCCATTTATCAATGGTAAATTTCCTCCAGGTACTAGACCCGCATTAAGATTTATTCGAGAGGAGTAGGCCGTTTGTAATCGTGACTCTATTCCTTTTGCCAGCATGATGGCGGTGCCTATATCAGCCAAAGCCACATTGCTCAATTGTACCTGAATATTGAAATCCAATCCATGCAAGAAGTATTGCAATTGGGCAGCCGGCGGAATGGGAATGTAAGTTTGTAACTTACGAAATACTTCCTTAAGCTTCTTGGCATAGGCTTTCACATTCTCATGGGGTTCTTGGCGTGTTACATTCAAAACACGCAACCAGTATTGGCCACCTCTTTCAGGGGTATATTCTCCTGGAAAAGCTGCATAAAATTGGTCGATTGTAGTTATGGTTCCAGCCTATATGCTATGATACCATACTGCAGCCCTTCCTTTTAATGTCATGTTAAAGAACATCATAAGATGTCCCTCATATTGGATGCAGTAATTAAACATTAATCTTTGGAATTCACAAATGTGAAACTCCGCATCTTCTTCAGCTAACCCATTAAAAAAGGGCAAAGGAACTCCTAAAGCTCGCAGATCTAGCATCCCTGCAGGAATTGCAATGGGTTATGCCATGATGACAATCGGATTGGCAATAGGAGTTTGGGCTGATGGGATCACACCCCCGCTTGAAGTGGGTTGACTTGGTGGAAGAGAGGAAGAACTTGCGCTTCCTCCTGCACCTAAAGGACTATGTGTAGCAGTTGGGTTACTAAGACCACTGCCTCATATGCATATCGGGCTGCTCCTTTGAGGAGAATAGCGTCTTACAATCTCCCACCGCCATCTAGCCCTCTTAGCATGTTCTACTTTTTGTATTTTGGCTTGACGGTCCTTGTCAGAGGACATAAATCAACTTTTTTGGTTCCTAAAAACCCTAGATTCGAGAACCACCACTTGTTGGTAGCTCCTGGCAAACGCACCACTGATGGGACCTCAAATGGGCCGGCACTAGCTATGGCACTAGCCCAACCTCATCCTCATAATAGACAAACACACCCTCACGGCCTTGCGGGCCAGGAGCGTCTATCTGCTGCTAAAGAACAAACTATCCTAAAGCCTAATCTATGCGTTTATAATTTTGTAGTCCAACGTTTCCCTTTCTATAAACTCCATAGAGGGAGAATCCATACACATTGGCAATAAATGCCATGATAATCACATACATGGGAGGCAACCTCTCGGTGGAATCACCGCGGCCCCATTGCATCTGTCCTACATCGCAGGGATTAGCCCCTTGATGCGCTGCTCAACATATAGAACAAACAAACAAACTCCACTCTTTCATTTTTTGAAAGTATTCTAGGAGATACCATGTGTCCTTACCAAATGATCCCCCAAGAAACGAGCATCTATCCTACGGCTTAGGTTGCCTTTCCACACTCAAGAGTGGGTCATCGTTATCAAAAACATGTGCTATGCATCCAGTTCTTTATATTCTGATACCATGGTTGACATGCACATGCAAAAGTGGATGATCCTAAAGTGCTCAAACATAATTTTCAATCAAAAACGTGTGGTGCACAACCAGGCTTTCCAATGCTCATTCACTAACTCGTTGCGACGATGTAAGAATAGCACCGAGAAAACACTCGTGCTAGTATCCTCTTAATTAAAATACAACAAACTCTATATCATGATATGCATCAGAAAATCAGCAACAATCAGCATGCAAATCGCACCATTCAAACATCCCAACCCCCTACATTTAGGTATTGCTTTCGTTGCATAGGTGTAGAGGTTCATTTTGTCATGTTTTGATGTATGAAAAACGATAAATCACAAACTTTGACAAGGAGATAGGGCAAACTGAGGCTAAACCTCATGCTTTGCCACTACCATACATCCCCAAACAATCATTATATTTTTCCTTATTTTTGTAAAGCATATTTCTATTTTTCCCCTATTTTCTCTATTTTCTTGATTTATTGGGCAATAAAATATGCAATTTTCTTCACTGAAGCAATCCACAAGTGTCGCTTGGGTGCCTTTTAAAAGCCGTCTTTCACTTGGTGCTTAAAATCGTCCTAGTTGTAGCCACCGCCTTCGATGTTGAAGACTTTCCCCCTAAATTCCGGATTTTTTGGCAAATTTTAGGCACATTCTAGGCTCAAAACTCCGATCTCAGAGAGAGGGGGGACTAAAAGGCCCATTTGTGAGTTCATTTTTTTCCTAATAAGTTACTCACATCCATTTTTTGTAAACTCCATCCTTTGGTTACTACCAAAGCAATCATACATTTGATAGTTGCTATCATAGCAAAAAGACTAAATGTCTCTTCATAATCTATGTCATATGTTAGTGCATAGCCTTTTGCAACTAGATTGGCCTTATATCTACTAACAAAATCATTTGCATTATGCTCTATTTTGTAGATTTTCTTACAACCATCAACTTTCTTATCCTTGGACAATGATACTAGATCCCGAGTCATATTGGCCTCTAATGCAATCATCTCCTCATTCATTGCTACACCCCAATGAGCATGACCAACAACCTTCTCAAAACAAGTGGACTCAATATACTCAATTAAATTTACCATATAAGCATAATGGTGAGCTACATAACCATGAAAATCAAATCTTCTACCAGGGTATCTCACCTTCGTACACTTTTGTACCACTGAATCACTCAATGTAGTCTTTGCATTACCATCTACTCTATGTATACCTAGTATCTTGGTTGAAGGAATATGAAGCTTATCATCCAAGCTCTCTGAGCCACTAGAGTCTCCATCTAGGATTGCAAAACTTGTAGGTGCATTGTTTCCATTTGATACTTTCTTTCCTTTGTCATTACCTTCAATACTAGTAGATGCACCTCAAGATGTGGAGCTACTCCTTAGTCTCTCAGTGACTATAGATCTACTACTAGATGATACCCTTCGTCCACTAAGAGTTTATAATTCTTAATTTTATGTCTATACATGATTATCATGATCATCAATATTATCCAATGCATCTCCACTAGATGTACACCTATCATGAATCACGTGATGGGGGGACTTGATTAAGCTACTTTATTGAACACATACTATACACACAAGGAGAAGCTCACTCAAGAGCACAAGAAGAGAGATAGAGACCAAAACATTTTCTAGTTGGTTTCTTCTTATTCTTTCATATACTTTTCAATATACACAAATTATAGATAAGATACAACATTAAAAAAAGTGACATACTAAGTTAAATAATGCATAATGAACTATACCAACTAGCACTATAACTATACTAGTTGTAGATAAATGTAACAAAACAAATATAATAAGTGGTAAGTCAGTGGCCATGTAAGAGTCATAATAACCATAAACATACTAAGTGTAGACGTATGGATCCATCCAACCACGCAGTCAATCATCAATGTCCATGTGTGTTGAGCTTGCCATCTCAACACTCCCCCTCAAGCTCAACTACATCTTTGCAACTTCAACTAAGCTTTGAAACTTTTGAAGCTTCTCTCTAACCAATTCCTTCATGAAGATGTTAGCTATCTGATCTTGTGTGTTAACATATATGCCTTCTCTTTCAAAAGTGTTAATGCACTTCAATGTGTTTTATCCTACCATGGAACATAGGGTTAATGCACTTCAATGTGTTTTATCCTACCACGGAACATAGGGTTCCTAGCCAATTCTATGCTAGTCATGTAGTCATAACAATGAATGACTAGAGTACCATCCACCTACACATCCAAATCACCAAATAACTTATGTAGCCATACCACCTCACATGCTGCCATAGCAACACCTTTGTACTTAGCATTTGTACTCAAATAAAGTAATTGTAGGTTTCTTTTTGTTGCTCCATGTACTTAGTACACTACCAAGAGAAAACATGAATCCAATAGTAGATCTTCTATCAAACATACTGCTAGTCCCATATGCATCTATGAATCCAAATACTTATATATCCTTGTGTGTTTTGTAAAAAATTCCATAATGAAAGAGGACTTCACATACCTTAATATGCATCTAATTGCATCTAAATGATTCTTTCTAGGCATTTGCATAAACTAACTGGCAAGGCCAGTAGAACAGTAGTGTAATATTTCCGTACAAAATATTAATGACCCCGCACACGATGTGCAAAAAGTGGTTCAAAATAATCTTTTGCATTGATAAATGTTGGTGGCTAAGTGTTCCCTCTGTGCACATTGAAAAATTCGAGCTCCATGATGTGCATAAAAGGCCCTGGCTTGAAGACCACAAGCCCGCACCAGAACATCTCTTCTAGAGGGAAAAAGGGGATAATGGTTAAATTTTTGATAAATTTTTTTAATAATCCCCTCCCCCCTCAGTCGATGCATGGCAGGGGGAGAGGGAGTGTGAGAGGAGTGATGAGAAGTAGGAGAGCACGGGGGGAGGAGGAAGCATGCAAACTAGCCACATGTGTG
Organism: Lygodium microphyllum; assembly: GCF_053477565.2. NCBI lineage: Eukaryota > Viridiplantae > Streptophyta > Polypodiopsida > Schizaeales > Lygodiaceae > Lygodium > Lygodium microphyllum. Next base: position 101,982,556 of record NC_141164.1, read on the forward strand.
GCTATCTCCCCCCCCTCTAACTATATGAACCCCCCTCTCTCTAGCTTGAGAAGGGGGAGAGAGGGACGACCGCTGCTGCTACCAAGAACGCCGAGCTACCGCTAGCCACAAACATTGCCGCCCTGCTGTGCCACGCTGCCGCCTCTACCCCTACCACCATCATCATAATCATGATTATCATTTTCATCTCCCTCATTGACGCCTTCACCCTCCCAATCATCACTTATTTATCTCTCCATGTTTTTGACAGAGACAGAAGCTTAGAAGCTTCTTTAGAAGCTTCTAATCTTAAGCCTCCATAGGCCTGGTTCCCCCGTGATTCCCTGGGAAATTTAAAACCAAGTCCCTAAGGCCGTGTCCTACGGCAGAAGGAGGAGATATCGGACAAAAATAGATTCGATATGCGAAGTGACCCAAAGGATAGTTGTTGGAACGCAATTACTGCGTCAAATGGCCCCCAAACAAAAGATGCGAGGTGCACACGCAGGAGCCGCCAACCCAAGTTCACGTGTGGACAACGCTGCGAGTCCTCATGTCTAGGTTCTAATGGTTTTCTCGCATGAAATGGATGCGTTAAGCACGATGGTTTTTAGGAAAATTTAAATGTATTTACCCATTCATTTTGCAAAGTTAGTGCATGGCGATGAATTGAAATTGCTTGCACTCCCATCAACAAGGGTAGTTGCAATCTCCTTGAATGTATAATGCATAAATTAGAAGAGGGATTTTGCTAAGAAGGATAGAGCTTGTCGCATGTTGCACTTATGATTTAAATTCATGGACGTGATTCGTATAGAGGATAATCTTAGACGCCATTGAATGTTGTCAAGAGAATCACAATGCATGGAAAGGAAACTATGAACTTTGCCATTGCATGCGAGGATGCTTGCATTTTAAGTCAGGTTTAGTGCTAAAGGAGGGATAAGTTAAATGTCGGACTCATGATATTCGCTCGTGCATGGAGTTCTTTTGTCGAAGTTGTATTTAGAAAAGGATGCATTTCATATTAAAGCTTGAATTCAATGTATTAAGTGAAGGGTTATGAGCATAGTTCTTGATAAATCAATGTAGGTTTTATAGTTCTTGAATTCAATGTATTAAGTGAAGGGTTACGAGCATAGTTCTTGATAAATCAATGTAGGTTTTATACAAGTTAGCAAAAAAATTGTCAATCTTTGTAGTTTAGGCAAGGAAAAGAAATGGTCATTGTACATTTTATAGTTGCATAGAAGGAAAAGTCTATGAATCGCATATTTGCATGGAATGTTATGTCTTGCAATTATTTACATCTTTTAGGAAAAATATTAGCATCTTTAAGGAAATATCACTTCTTGTCACAAGACAATTAGTTTGATTAGGTAATTCTCTTGCAATGGTGTAACTCAAACGATGGTTACCTCAATGCGCTAGGTAGAGTTTAGTACGCTAAAAAATTCTGCCTAGTATCGCACTTGGGATGCCAAGTCAAGACTTTCGATCCCAAAGGTCCTACCCACATTCATGGAATGTTAGGGTTAGTTAGACGCCCATACAATAATGATCTAGGGTTTTTACCCTAGGGTACATTGGCCTAATACTAGACTTTCGATTGAGTTTAGAAACCCTAGAGCCAAACGTTGTCAGCCTAGTTGGGTTGGGTCAAGAGGACTCCCAGACCCTATATCTTGACCAAAGTATTCTTGACCAAGGAATACCGTGTGATGGGAGGAATAAAACCACAAGTTAGATGCGACGCTTGTCTCATGCAACAAGTTGCAACGTCGCATGGTCTCATGTCTAGAACACAAAATGGTATTGCCACTCCTTAGAACGAGGTTTGCAAGTCCTAAGTACAAGTCAAACTATCTTGAGGATGACTAGTCATCCTGTTACATCACCTTTCCTTGAGGCTGATTAGCCAAGTTAGGAAAATTGTGTATCGTCTAGCAAGAAATTGACCAATCAAGATAGGACAACGAGGTTTCCCTTGAATTATTGACCCTAATGTAATGAAACCTAGGGTGTTTGTTAATTTGGGTTAACAAGGTATAAACCCTAACCCAAGGATAAAAGGGTAAACAAACAACAAAACCCTTGGGGATCTTGCCAAGTTGCAATTGATCCCGGATCGAATGCTGGATGCATTCGGAGAGAAGGATTCACACCTTAGCAGTTGGCCAAACAAACGACCAATGGATTGATTGTGTTTGTACAGTTAGGAGCACTGTTTGTACTTCTTTGCTCAAAAGAACTAAATATGGAAAAATAATTAATACTTCAGGTTGAAGGCCTGGAGGGAGAGGCAACATCAGTTACCCCCAACTGTCTGCCTGACCCTATCCAAGGGGGTTGTTAGCCGCGCCGAGTACCTCTGAACCCTCCACTAGAGGACTCTCCGTGGATACTACTTTGAGCAGGAGAACGCTTGGGTACCAGGGGGGCTTTGGCCGTAAATCCCTTGCCTTTCGGGTTTTGCATAAGAGGCCGACGTGACTCGGGATTGGATCTTGAGGCCCGCATACTAGTCTACGGGCAGAAACTTGGAATAGCAATCCCTGAGGATTGTTGGAATTGCCTTCGGGCAGATTATGGATTAGCCTTCGGGCTGGATTATATGATGTATTTGAAAGAATGATAAATAAGATCAATTGTTGAAAAGAACTTGCTTGACATTGCTTTTCTATGTCAGTGCTTAAGTTACATGAAGGAACGAGTGATTAATTAGCTAATTAAGAAAACTGTTTTTGCGTGTCAAACTAAATGTGATAGGTAATTAGATAACTAAAGAAACCTTGAGGAAAGTGCGATGGATGTGACCATGGATTCATCCTACGGAAGGGTGGTCCCGGTTGGCCGAGAAATTTTCTCAAAGGAAATTGATAGCAAGGAATGATGACCTAGAATCTAGAGTACTAGAGTCCCGATTTATGCGATTTTAGGGGAACGGAATGGGACTATGCCTTACGGGCTTAGAGGTCGAGCTTTGCATCCCTCTCGTTTTCCATTCTCCTTGAACCAAGTGTAGCATGAACCCGCTTTGACCCTGATGTTTCTGCGTAAAGTAGTTCGATGCTAGCTACTGTTCTAGGAATTTGACCACTAGGAAAACCCTGATTTAGGTCGGTCCTGAGTGGGAATGGTCCGAATGCTTCCACTTCGTGGCAGACTCGGGAAGACCTAGATCGCAAACCCCATGACATTCCGTGGGAGTGTCGGGCGGCACTTTCTAGATTCTCTTCCCGATGGGCTGCTAAGACGTGTCCTACAAGTGAGCGGGTGGACACGTTACAATTGGTATCAGAGCGAACCAACGAGATCTAATAATTTCATGGAAATTTAATGAGGGGAAGTAAAGTAAATGTTGCTATTAAGAACATTTTCTTACTTATGTATCAATGCTGGCATGTAGAGTCGCGAAGCATGGAACAAATTCTTGGTATTCCAGGTTATGTTTATGACCGTGATGCATGCTTTGAGACTTATCGACGGAGGCTCGATATATTGGATATCCTAGACCACATCTACAATCCTTCACCCTTGTACGTGGAATGAAGATGGATGGGTGATTCAGGAATTTATTATATAGTTGCCCACCGACTTGCGTACCTTTGGACCAACTTGAAGAGAATCAAGTGGATGGAGGACTTAAAGATCGTGAAGCTATTCATCTTTGTTGAGGCTCATACAAATGCAACCCTACATGTCGGCGATTGAAAGGTCAAGCAGAACACGTATGTGTACGCGGAAGTGACTCGAATAATCCCTACCGATAGAATCAAGGTGTTGGGATGTTATGAGAAGAATGGGTATCAAAGGAAAGGATACCCTAAGCTTCCTATGACCTATCGATTCCTGAAAATCCATGATCCCAATCCATACTATTACTCAGTTCCCGTAGTTGAATGTAACACAATCTTATTCTCCCCGAATTAATGTATCAGCTTGTTCCATTTCCCTAAAAATAATTGTACTCAGAAAGGGAAATAGACTTTTTTTTATCAATAACTATCTTGGCTGTGAGTGTTGGCAAAGAAATTAAGTGATTAGGTCACTTGACTAAAAGCTGAATTGGGCATGAAAAGTAATGTGAGAAATGTTTAGCAAGTTTTTAACGTTAAAAATCTCAATGCCTAGGCACAACCTCAAGTGCAGATTCCTAGTCCGACCCCTACACCAAGTACGACCGTGATTCAGGAGAATAAGTTTCTTCTCAAGCAAATCAAGCCACTAGAATTTGATGGCAAGGGAAGGACCGTCCAAACTGATGCCGAGATCTGGATCGAATCCATGGAGGATTATTTCGAAGTAGCAGGTACTACACCCGCTAACCAGGCTATGCTTGCCAAACTAAAGCTTACCGGCAAAGCAAGGCCTTGATGGAAGCAATGGTGCAGGGACCAAGGGGTATCGGAAGGGTCAGTTACTTGGGAGAAGCTTAAAAGAGCTGTGCGAGGAAGGTATCTACCATCTGCCTACTGCACGCAGAAGATGAACAAGTTCTATGAATTGAAGCAACTTGGGCTATCTCTTGATGCATACTATTCAAAATTCGTCTCTCTTTTGAAGTATGCACCACAAATGAATATGACACAACAGGTGTCGAAGTTTTGTGCTGGATTAAACCCTACGATAAACACTCGCCTTGAATCAATGCGCCCAACAGACCTTCAGGATGCACTCATTCGAGCTGCATCCATAGTACAGGAGGTGCAGACCAGGCCAAGAAATAACAAGACTTGGTCTTACAAGGACCAAAACAAGGGAGTGTATAGGTCCAAGGCCAAGAGAGCGCAGGGCCAAAATCAGGTACAAAGGAAGAAATCTAGGGCGAATGCTGCCAATAATTTCGTTCCTACCCAAGGTAATGGCTGCAACCTCCATTGCTTCCATTGCAATGAGCCCGATCATTTTAAAAGGCAATGTCCCAAGATTAATGGAGGACAACATCAAGGACATTCCAAGGAACCGTCCGTGGCCAAGGAGCTGCCGTCATGGCCAAAGGAAGAACCTCTAGTGTTTCCAACAAGGAGCTATGTGATGAAGAAGACTCATCCATGGAAGCAGACATTGAGAGGGCAACAGTCCATGCCGCTCTCCACAAGAAAGGCCTGAATCGCCAAGTCTTAGTGATTCAAACTCCATCGGATTATCAAGGTAAAAGCTTCAAAACCCTGATTGATTGTGGCAGTATGCATTCCTTCATTTCACCAGTTTGTGCAAGAAGATTAGGAATAGCCACAAAAGATGCACCTACCTTGCTTGTCGAATTAGCAAATGGCCGTGAGGTCACTTGTACCAGGCAAACTGCTAAGGTGGAATTCCTTCTGATAGAAAAGTCAACTTCGATCAGATTCAGGGTTATGAACCTAGGTATCCATGAGTGTTTGCTCAGAATGGATTGGTTTAAACCTAATTATACCCACATTTACTGTGGAAAGGGCCAAGTTTCCTTTCAAAATTCTGAGGGGGAATTGGTCGCAACTCAAGGAGAGGCTGGGAAGCCAAAAATTCAACTGGCCAAAGCATCTCGAATAATAAAAGGAGTTAGGAAGGGGCTACCTGTCTATTTGATTAAGCTAAATAAGCTAGATCAGAATCAGGAGTCTAGCAAAGGACCTTCATGGCTAAAGGAGTACGCAGACGTATTTCGTGAAGAGCTAACAGAACTTCCTCCTCAAAGGGAAGTCGATCACGAAATCAAGCTAGCACCAAGAGCTGCACCAATTGCAAAGAGGCCATATAGAATGTCCATCCTAGAAGCGATTGAGCTAAAGGAGCAACTCAAGCAACTGTTAGACCAAGGCTACATCCATCCTAGTAGTTCACCATGGGGAGCCCCAGTACTATTCCAGAAGAAGAAGGATGGAACGCTTCGGTTATGTATTGACTACAGAGGGTTGAATCAATCAACCATTAAGAACAAATACCCCATTCCAAGAATAGATGAGCTTCTTGACCGTCTTCAAGGTGCAAATATCTTCTTTAAGATTGACCTTAGTTCTGGATATTATCAGATGGAAGAAGATATCCCAAAGACGGCATTCAGTACAAGATATGGACACTTTGAGTTCCTAGTCATGTCATTCGGGCTGATAAATGCTCCTACTACCTTCAACAGGTTAATGCAGGATATCTTTAGGCCATATCTTGATGACTTCTTACTCGTCTTCTTCGACGATACCTTAGTCTACTCCAAAAGGGAAGAAGATCATGAACCCCAGCTTCGCATTGTCCTTGAAATAATGAGAGCACACAAGCTTTATGCCAAGAAGAAGAAGTGCGCATTTTTCAAGCGATAGATTGAATATCTAGGATTCATTCTATCAGCGGAAGGAATTTCAGTAGATCCGGAGACGTTCTAGAGTGGCCAACACCAACAACTATCAAAGAAATACGTAGTTTTCTTGGATTGATAGGTTGGTACAAGGTCTTTATCAAAAACTATGCTTTGATTACAGCGCCGCTGATCGATCTACTGAAGAAGCAAGCATCAATTGAATGGTCACCTGCTGAACAATCTAGCTTTGATAAACTAAAGCAAAGCTTGGTATCAGCACCTATCCTAAAACTTCCGGGCCTTAGTAAGGAGTTTGAAGTAATAACTGATGCTAGTACACTTGCTTTAGGATGTGTGCTTATGCAAGAAGGTCATCCTATAGCATACTCTTCAAGGAAACTGAAGAGCCATGAGAGGAATTATGCTACCCAAGATCTCGAGCTATTAGCTGTCATCCATGCTCTCAAGCTTTGGAGACACTACTTGCTAGGTAACAAGTTTACCTTAGTGATGGATAATAAAAGTCTTAAATGGATTTTTACCAAAAATGAGCTCAACATGAGGCAATGTCGATGGATTGAAGTGCCGGAGGAATATGATTTTGAAATCAAATACCAGCCTTGAAAGGAGAATGTAGTTGCCGATGCACTCAGCCACAAGGCATTTCTAAATTCTTTGATTTTGCAAGATCTATCAACAGCAAGATCTCTAGCCACAAAGGTATCCATGCCAAACAACCCAATTCTTGAGCTAGCTAGAGAAGAGGCATGCCATGATCCAACCTATCAGAAATTTCTAAGGGAGATCCCCATCACGGATCAAGACCTGAAGCTATAGGCAAAGTATCAAGAATTCTCTATCAATAGTGGACTTACCTACTATAGAACGAGATTATGCATTCCAGCAAGCCAGTCACTCAAGCAGAAGATATTTTGGGAACCTCATGACTTCCCTTTTTGAGGACATCCTGGCTATGCCAATACCCTCAATGCAATCAGAAAGAGCTATTATTGGGAGAGGCTTAAAGGTGACGTTCTTAAATATGTCATTGAATGTTTGTCTTGTCAACACATTAAGGCTGAACATGTCAAAATGCCAAGGAAATAGCAACCACTTGACATTCCCCAAATGAAATGGGAATTCATTAGTATGGATTTTGTTGTTGGCCTGCCCCAAGTTCAGGGAGGTTACAACTCCATTATGGTCATGGTAGATATGCTTATCAAGGTTGCACATCTTATTCCTGTTAAGACAAACTATAAAGCCTCAGACATTGCAAGGTTATTCATCAAGGAAATATTCAAACTACATGGATTACCTAGAAGAATCATTAGTGATCGTGACTCTCTCTTCACATCACACTTCTAGAGAGCCATCTTCGAGGCCATTGGGACTCAACTCTGTTTCAGTACAGCTTACCATCCCCAAACCGATGGTCAAACGGAGCGAGTCAACCAAGTCATTGAGGATATGCTAAGGGCACACTGCTGCCGTGAACCCAAAAAGTGGATTCAATATTTGCCAATGGTTGAGTTTGCCTACAATGCTTCTTACTAACAAAGCATTAAGATGACCCCTTTTCAGGCATTGTATGGGCATGATTATCGAAGTCCTTTAAACTTCTCGGATCCAACCTTGAGGGTTGAAGCCTCAAAGCAGATGCTGGAAGATTTGGATGACCAAATCAAGTCAATAAGACAAGACATCCAAGCCACCAACGACAGACATAAGGCTTACACAAACTTGAAACGTCAAGACAGATCCTTCGTTGAAGGTGATATGGTCTTCATTCGCGTGCATCCAAAGAAGAGTTCCCTATCCTTGGGTGAATGCAAAAAGCTAAGTCCAAGGTATTGTGGACCTTACAAGATCCTCAAGTGCCTAGGGCCTAATGCCTACAGACTACAACTCCCTGAGAACATAAAAGTTCATAATGTATTCCATATCAGCCCTACTGAAGAAGTATGTGCCTAACCCTAGTCACATACTTGATGATCAACAAGTTGTAATGCCTAGCCAAGGAGTCCTTGAGCTACGGCCTCACAGGATCTTAGATGATAGGGAGAGGCATTTGAGATCCAGAACCTTGAGAGAATACCTTATCTAGTGGAAAGATTACCCCAAAAAGGATGCCATCTGGATGGATGAAAGTACTCTCAACCAACAATATCCCCAGTTCTTCTCGATATGAGGACATCTCGATTCCTCTAAGGGGGAGAGAATGTAATATTTCCATACGAAATATTAATGACCCCGCACATGACGCACAAAAAGTGGTTCAAAATAATCTTCCACATCAATAAATGTTGGTGGCCAAGCGTTCCCTCCGCGCGCATTGAAAAATTCCAGCTTCGTGACATGCATAAGAGGCCGTGGCTTGAAGACCACAAGCCCGCACGAGAACACCTCTTCTAGAGGGAAAAAGGGGATAATGGTTAAAATTTTGACAAATTTTTTTAATAATCCCCTCCCCCCTCAACTGATGCACGGCAGGGGGAGAGGGAGTGTGAGAGGAGTGATGAGAAGTAGGAGAGCACGGGGGGAGGAGAAAGCATGCAAACTAGCCACATGTGTGGCTATCTCCCCCCCTCTAACTATATGAACCCCCCTCTCTCTAGCTTGAGAAGGGGGAGAGAGGGATGACTGCTGTTGCCGCCAAGAATGCCGAGTTGTCGCCAACCACAAACACCGTCGCCCTGCTGCACCATACTACCGCCTCTGCCCCTACCACCATCATCATAATCATCATTATCATATTCATCTCCCTCATCGATGCCTTCACCCTCCCAATCATCACTTCTTTCTCTCTCCACGTTTCTGACAGAGACAGAAGCTTAGAAGCTTCTTTAGAAGCCTCTAATCTTAAGCCTCCATAGGCCTGGTTCCCCCGTGCTTCCCCGGGAAATTTAAAATCAAGTCCCTAAGGCCGTGTCCTGCGCAGAAGGAGGAGATATCAGACAGAAATAGATTCGATACACGAAGTGACCCAAAGGATAGTTGCTGGAATGAAATTACTACGTCAAATGGCCCCAAAACAAAAGACGCGAGGCACACACGTGGGAGCCCCCAACCCGAGTTTACACGTGGACAATGCTGCGAGTCCTCATGTCCAGGTTCTAATTGTTTTCTGGCATGAAATGGATGCATTAAGCATGATGGTTTTTAGGAAAATTTAAATGCATTTACCCATTCGTTTTACAAAGTTAGTGCATGGCGATTAATTGAAATTGCTTGCACTCCCATCAACAAGGGTAGTTGCAATCTCCTTGAATGCATAATGCATAAATTAGAAGAGGGATCGTGCTAAGAAGGATAGAGCTTGTCGCATGTTGCACTTATGATTTTAATTCATGGACATGATTTGTATAGAGGATAATCTTAGACACCATTGAATGTTGTCCAAAGAATCGCAATGCATGGAAAGGAAACTATGAACTTTGCCATTGCATGTGAGGATGCTTGCATTTTAAGTCAGGTTTAGTGCTAAAGGAGGGATAAGTTAAATGCCGGACTCATGATATTCGCTCATGCATGGAGTTCTTTTGTCGAAGTTGTATTTAGAAAAGGATGCATTTCATATTAAAGCTTGAATTCAATGTATTAAGCGAAGGGTTATGAGCATAGTTCTTGATAAATCAATGTAGGTTTTATACAAGTTAGCCCAAAAATTGTCAATCTTTATAGTTTAGGCAAGGAAAAAAAATGGTCATTGTACATTTTATAGTTGCATAGAAGGAAAAGTTTATGAAGCATATTTGCATGGAATGTTATGTCTTGCAATTATTTACATCTTTTAGGAAAAATATTAGCATCTTTAAGGAAAAATCACTTCTTGTCTCGCAAGACAATTAGTTCGATTAGGTAATTTGCTTGCAATAGTGTAACTCAAACGATGGTTACCTCAATGCGCTAGGTAGAGTTTAGTAAGCTAAAAAATTCTGCCTAGTATCACACTTGGGATGCCAAGTCAAGACTTTCGATCCCAATGGTCCTACCCACATTCATGGAAAAAAGGGTTAGTTAGACGCCCATACAATAATAATCTAGGGCTTTTACCCTAGGGTAAATTGGCCTAAAACTAGACTTCCGATTGAGTTTAGAAACCCTAGGGCCAAACGTTGTCAGCCTAGTTGGGTTAGGGTTGGGTTGGGTCAAGAGGACTCCCAGACCCTACATCTTGACCAAGGTATTCTTGACCAAGGAATACCGTGTGATGGGAGGAATAAAACCACAAGTTAGGTGCGAAACTTGTCTCATGCAACAAGTTGCAATGTCCCATGGTCTGGTGTCTAGAACACAAAATGGTATTGCCACTCCTTAGAACAAGATTGGCAAGTCCTAAGTACAAGTCAAACTATCTTGAGGATGACTAGTCATCTTGTTACATCACCTTCCCCCCTGAGGCTGATTAGCCAAGTTAGGGAAGTTGTGTATCGTCTAGCAAGAAATCGATCAATCAAGATAGGACAATGAGGTTTCCCAGGAATTATTGACCCTAATGTAATGAAATCTAAGGTGTTTGTTGGGATAAACCCTAACCCAAGGATAAAAGGGTAAACAAACAACAAAACCCTTGGGGATCTTTCCAAGTCGCAATTGATCCCGGATCGAAAGCTAGATGCATTCGGAGAGAAGGATTCACACCTTAGCAGTTGGCCAAACAAACGACCACTGGATTGCTTGTGTTTGTACAATTAGGAGCACTGTTTGTACTTCTTTGCTCAAAAGAATTAAAAATGGAAAAATAATTAATGCTTTAGGTTGAAGGCCTGGAGGGAGAGGCAGCATCAGTTACCCCCAACTGTCTGCCTGACCCTATCCAAGGGGGTTGTTAGCCACGCCGGGTACGTGGACCGAACCTGCCGCAAGAGGTCTCTTCGTGGATGCTACTTGGAGTAGGAGGATGCTTGGGTGCCGGGGGGGCTCTGGCCATAAATCCCTTGCCTTCCGGGTCTTGCACAAGAGGCCGACGTGACTCGGGATTGGATCTCGAGGCCCTCTTACTAGTCTACGGGCGGAAACTTGGAATAGCAATCCCTGAGGATTGCTGAAATTGCCTTTGGGTGGATTATGGATTAGCCTTTGGGCTGGATTATGGAATAGCCTTCGGGCTGGATTATATGATGTATTCCAAAGACTGATAAATAAGATCAATTGTTGAAAAGGAACTTGCTTTACATTGCTTTTCTATGTCAGTGCTTAAGTTACGTGAAGAAACCAGTGACTAATTGACTAATTAAGGAAGCTGTTTTTGCGTGTCAAACTAAATGTGATAGGTAATTAAATAACTAAAGAAACCCTGAGGAAAGTGCGATGGATGTGACCATAGGTCTGTCCTATGGAAGGGTGGTCCTGGTTGGCCGCGAACTTTTCTTGAAGGAAATTGACAGCAAGGAACAATGACCTAGAATCTAGAGTACTAGAGTCCCGATTTATGCTATTTTAGGGGAACTGTTAACCCCAACACGAAGAAAGCAAAAGGAAATAGAAAAGACGCAGGGCAAAGGTGGAAAAAAGGTAGCCCGACTGAAGAAAGAATAGGAGAAAAGGCCAAAAGCGCAAGGGCAACCTTAAAGGTCCAAGGCAAATACAAAAGGGGAAAGGCGCATTTTAAAATAAAAAGGCGCACCATGAAATCTTGTAAAAGAGCACCGGGCTCTCACCCGTGCAATTTGTAAATGTAGACGGGCAGTAAAAAGGAATCTAGGAAGATAGAAGGACAATGGGAAAAAGGGCCTAGGCTATGGCCGGCCATGTAAAAAAGGGAAAAAGGGGATGACCGCCCAAAAGGGATTTAGGGTTTTGTATATAAAGTTGAAAAGTGAATGAGAAGCTGATTCTTGTGTGTGGCCAAAAGTAGCTCTCTTCTTCTTCTTCTTCTTCTTCTTGTTCTTGCTTGCTTGAGCTTGTGCTTGAGAGAGGGAGTGTGAGAGTGTAAGGGAGTGAGTGTGTGAGGGTGAGGGACTGAGGAGGAGAAGCTCTCCATCTTCTCCTCTCTTCTTCTCTTCTCTTCTCTTCTCTTATCTTCTCTTCTCTTGCTTGCGGCAATGGAGCTTGGATCTTGGAGCTTGAGGATGGATCTTGCTTGAAGCTTGCACTTGGATTGTGGAGCTACCGAAGTGCACGGGAGAGGACGTAACTCGAATGGCATGGAGGTAAGCTCACTACACCCGTAGATATGGATGGTGCATCGGTTATGTGAGAGATAGCCATTAGTGCTCGGCTTGGAACGCTTGAAACAATAAGCGGTCCGTGGGTCTTGGCGGATAAGCGAAAGCTCCCACATTTTGGTTCCGTTGCCGGGACCAACGGATTCAAGCCTTGAGCGCTTGCGCACTTCGAATCGAGCATTGGAGTAGGGTTTTCCCCGAACCGGTGCTTGAGGTAGATAGGTAGGAAGCAAGGGGGTTGAAGAGGGTATTCGATCTCCTTGGCAAGTAGGTTTTTTGCTTTCTTGAGATTTATGTTGTGGAATGAAGTAGTGTAGGTATTTACTTTGTGATTTGTATGCATTTAAGGTAGAAAAAAAAAACAAAAAACAAAGAAAAAGAAGCAAACAGTAGGGTTTTTCTGTTACTGTATAACAGGCTGAACAGGAAAATAGGGGCACAGATCCTTGGATTGCCGCTCGATTCGAGCACCATAGTGATTCTAGGCATGTCTGGCACTTCCTGGTAGTGTTTTGTACCTATCTCGAAGGCGCTGGCCAATTCGGTGTAGTAGACGTCAGTCTAGAGGCATCGCGTGCAACTCGCGGGCCGTCGGCCGCGTCATCAGACCAGGCCGTCCGAGTCCCAGAATTGGACCAATCGGACTAGCCGTCCGAGCCCCAGAATCAGACCAGTCCCAGAATCGGACCGTCCGACTACTAGAGTCGGACCAGCCATGTCCGATTCCCAGAATCGGACAGTCCGATCGGAACTATCACGTAGTACTCGGACCAACCAGAATCGGACCACCCAGAATCGGACCAGGCCGTCCGAACCTCAGAATCGGACCAGGCCGTCCGAGTCCCAGAATCGGACCACTCAGAATCAGACCACTTCGTCTGATTCCCAGAATCAGACCACTTTGAAAATCGGACCACTTTTTGATCCGACTCCCAGAATCAGACGTGACCAAAATCGGACCACTGGTCCAATCGGACCAACCCAAAATCGGACGTCTGATTTTGATAATTGGACTCCTGAAAATTGAACATCTGAGAATCGGACAGAAAACTGTCAAAATCGGATAGGTATCTAGAACACAAATTTTGACACATCTAAACCCCGAGAGTGACCCTAAAGACCACCTAGAGCTAAAGGCATATCACAGATTCATCACTGGGCTGAAACTTAGAGCAAGTAATTCAAAATTTGGCTATAAACGGTCCTCCAAATTGAGAATTACCCCTCAAACCCCTGCAGAGGGGGCTCTGCCCCCCTCCGCACCTCCCCCAAGTAGGTTGGAGAGAAAAAGCGCGCCGTGACAGGTCTTCCAAATTGGACCCTAGTGAAGTAATGGCTCTACACGAGCATGGATTCTCACTTGCAAAAGAGCAGCCAAAAGCCCATACCCGAATAGAGACAAACAGAGACCCTAGAACCTCAATGGGCCCATCTAGCCAACAAGGGCAAAAAGGCCACACTGCAAAAACACATATGTGTTGCATTCGGACTGCATCTAGTCAAAGCGGAAAGCAACAACATCCAGCTACAATAGCGAGAATGACTAGATATGACAGTCCTGACGATAGATGCTCCTTGAATAGCACTACACCGACGATCGAAGGCACCAGTGGAGAATCCACACCTGGTCGTACAGTTGGGGACTCAAGGGCATTTGTCAGAAGGCTTAAATTTTCAAGCCAAGACCTGAAAGATGAAGACATAGTACCACCTGCTTATCTTAGGGTCAAGCTCACCACGAAAAGAGAGCATACTATCGATGCTCTAATTGATGAAGGAGCAGATTTTAATATCTTGACCTATGAATCATGGACCCTACTAGGCCAACCAGAGCTCACACCGACTAGTGCAACTCTTAGCCCTTATGGGGGACATCCACAAGCACTCATAGGGAAGTGCAAAATCCTTGCGACAATTGAAACGAAAAGCTTGCCTATCCTATTTCATGTTCCTCCAAAAAGTGCTAGTTGCAGGAAAGAAACCCTCCTAGGAAGACCCTTAAAAAGGGCGACCAAGTGTGAGGCCGACTATGTAGCACAGAGGATACACCTGACACTACCGGGTGTGATGATAGTCACCACCTTTAGCAAGGGTGACCTCATCGAACCTCAAGGGAAGGGGAAGGAAGGTGATGACATAACAGTCAACCCTACAAACGAGGGCAAGGACTTGTTGGAAGAGTTGATAAAAGCACAGGTCGAACAACGAGAACCAGTGATGAGTGAGGCCATGCTTGAAACAAAGAGGTCAAGAGACAATGCCAAGGACGGGCTCTGGACTTACAAATATCGTAGAAGACCCCAAAAGAAGCCCAAGCCTTATAGACGCAGGCATCGATGGAAGGTCAGTACAACACCGCGATGGATATCCAAGGCATTGCTTCGTGCTCAAGGGTATTATGCAGGCAATCATTGGATTTGGGTACCCAAACTCCCTGTTAAGCCACCTTTGTCAAAAGCCCAAATTATGTCCAAAGCAAAGAGGCGTAGGAGGAAAACTAAACAAAAGGCCAAGTCTCGAACCAAAAATATTGGAGTGATCGAGAGCTATTGAAATCAAGAAACCAAACATGGCCTATCAAAAAGTAGATCCCCAGCCTGGCGTACTTAGCAAGCAGATATCAGAGGTAACTGTCAAGCGTGCACAAGGCCCACTAGTGCCCAAGGAGCTTTTGACTTCCGAAGAGGATAATGGGCACCACAGGCACAACATTGCTCATGATAAGGTTGATCACTCAACAAAGCTAATGACAGAATCGTCTAACAATCACGAGCAAATTCTCGAGTCAGTGCCAAGCCCACGTAGGAGTCCCAGATCTCCTACATCCTCTTCACCTAAATTGACACGTGAAGCACGGTAGCAGCAGTCTCGTGCCGCTGCTCAACCTACACAAGCCAAGGTGCAAAGGGCAACAAAAGGCACGACCACTTCTGATCTCCCTAGGGACTTGACACTGCAGTCTACCAATGGTAGCCAGTCCACTGAACTAGCCACCACTACTTCCAATCAGGGACCACAATAGCCACAATCTTTGGCCGTAACAACACCCCTTGCGAAATGTGTCCTTAGTAGTTTACCTATGGAGGAGGTGTCACAACCAACTTTCTCGACAACTCCAGTACTCTCAAAGTGCCTAAAGCCTAGGCTGGAGGAGTTAAACACAAGGGAGTTGGCTGAAGAGCTAGACTCTCCGAAAGGGAGGTAGTTGTGCTCTCACAACCTAGCGAGGCTATTCAGTAAGCCACGGCCATGTCCCATAAGGATACTCTAGAGAAGGAGAATGCTAAGGCCCAACCAAGCACATCAGCGGCGGTCGACCTAGCCCAGGGTCCTGAGCCATTAGATGCACCTGCGCTGACCAAGAAAAAGAGGAGAAAACAGTGAAAACAACAACTGTTGCAAGTAGTTGCGGACCCCAAGAACATTGAGACGAAGAGTGCTGGAGAGCTTATGAATAAAGCATCGAGTCCATCCACCAATGAGCCCATAGATGTCTCCCCTAATCGCGGTGAAACCTCAGACACATCCATGTGCTTGGAAAAATCAAAGCAGCTGTTGCCATCAACAGTTGCTTTCAACGCTCAATCCACTGACAATAGAACCCACATCGACCAATCAAGAGTGGATGCAACACGGTCACAACAAGGTGACGAACTCACACTAGTCACATCCAAGAAGAACCATAACGCAACAACGAAGCCTCTAGAGAAACATGGAAACCCCAAGGGCATGAGCAATCCCAACGTTGACCAATCTTACTCATCTAGGCCTGAGCCCCCAGCTATGCTAAAGCCCAGGCAAACTCCTAGAACCTTGCATGAGATGGCAACCAAGCAAGCCCTCGCTGAACATACAAGTGTCACAGAATGCTTAACTGAGTTGGATGCTAAGCTCAAAGTGTTCGCATGTATCTACGTCCTTGCGGACATGGGCGCATGCCCTAAGGAGCAGCTTGAAGAATACTTTCCATTCCTCTTATATTGGGAAGAGCAAGAACAGCTTGACGAGCACTATAACAAGCTCTTACATGAACGCATGCAACTCATCCCTGACGCGGAGGCTGACGAACTGCGCTTAACCATCACGTTCAATGAAGTGCTTTGCTGACCGAATCTCGTAGACCTAGAGCAACTAAAGCGACTATCAGCAGGTCAAAGTCAATTTGAACAGCGTTGGTGTGAAAACCACGTTGTAATGGTCGAACTAGGGGCTCAAATCATGATAGTCTCTGAGGAGCGATTGGCCAAATGGTGATCCCAAAGGGACCCAACCTATGTGGCACTAATTTCCCTATGAGTGCTGACTGCCATTCGGGGTAGGGACTTGGCTGAACCTAGCCAAGAAAACTCTCTGTTTGATAAGGTTCTCACTGAGGAGGAGTTACATGTTGCCAATAGACTCGGACAAGGGTCCATGCTGCTCGATGTGGCAAAATATCTATTGGTACTAAGTAAGTTGCCACCAGTGCTGGATGCGTGTGCCACGCTCCAATACAACCCCGAGTTCTACAATTGGTTCTTATCCTCGTGAAGTGACATTATGTATATAAATAAACACTGATTCTTGTGTCACCTTGTATAAACAATATCAACACACACAAGCAATGATGGTCAAGTGGAGGGACAAGAGTTGGGTCTGACAGGCTAAGCTCCTTAAGTCCTCCTCTCATCACACATTTAAAAGCCGTGTGACCATCCTCACCTCCAAGTGAAGGGCATGCAACCCACATTACCGCCATAGGAAGCCTTGACCAACAACACTGATGATGTAGATAGGGTGCAGTCCCTTTCTATACACCTTCTTCCCTTTTTGGTCTATCCTTCCGAGGATGTGCCCTATCCCACTCCATGACAACCAATCCACACAACTTAGCATAAGCCAATATTGGCTAATGGCTGGAGGCAAAACAAACATCATCATGGGGGCCATCCCTTTACGACAAACACTGCATGCCTCACCCCTCCCCTTCTTGTCATATGCGCTTGATAAACCACACTAAAATCCTTTCCATGCGAACAGTTGTATCCTGTATCAATGTCTAACCCTTGGATTGCATCTTGCAGGCTTCCAGACGGAACACATGGAGAACCATGGACATCTGACATGCAAAGACGCTCTTCACAGATGACGGGAGCATGTGGCACGCGCCCCTCCACCGGAGCGCTATGTGCCCATCCTCAAGAGGTATGCCAAGAAGCGAGGCCCTAAGCGACACCGTCCCGGGCGAAGGCCCATGAACCCCCGTGCCAAGAAAGTCGAGACTCGAAGAAAAGCGCAGCATGTGGCAACGCCAGTGGCACAAACCCCCAACGTACGCTCGGGCACCAGATGCTCAAGGGTAGAAAAGGCGGCCCGGGATAGGGAAGAATTTAATGAGCTGTTTAAGGACATTTTGGAAACGGTCGCGGCCCAGGACTACACCATTCATGTCCCAGCTGACATGTTTTCTGCCCAACCCCACGGGAGCCCCGCACCAGTAGAGCCCCAATCACCTAACCACCCAGCCTCGCCCCATCTCGTACAAATAGAGTAGCCCCATGTTGTATAACGGCTTATGAAAAGCTACATGACCAGGACTCTTTGTCTTCAAATGGTTAAGTGTTGACATGTTCCCCAATTGTACGAACTTTTCATATCTGTGTTTAATGTATTTGACGTCTTTAACAAAAGAAAAAGCTAACCAAGCGCAGGTGATAAATATCTAAGTCAACACCATAGAATTCAGATAAGTGATGTCTCCTTGCGTTGCATTGGTTTATTATAGTTGCGGCATATACCATGCATGTACTCTCATGAAGTGACAAGTGGATGCAGAATGATACAGGTCTTTGTGCGAAAGTGTCAATGCCCGATCACCACAAGACCATCGACCCCACAAAGAGTCGCGGCAAAGCCACACTGCCGAAAGCAAAAATCACCCTTGCCGACCGCCCACATCGCATGGCCCAAAGCATATTCATGGGCTACGCTCTCTTTCTGGGTCAATCTCTATAGTTGGCTCACGACAGTCGTTACCTCAATTGTACCAACATCGCGTGTGTTGCAAGGAGGTTTGCAATATCTCAAGTGTATCTCCCCATCTCAAAACTGCTTCTCTAACAACGAGGCTAGGGCACAATCATCACTGTAATATCCATTTCTTGAGCCTTCGAAGCTTGACATTTTCCAACCCATTGAAAGGCTGCTAGCCTCAACATATTGTAATGGTTGTACTCAGGAAAGTCCCAAAAAAAGAAAAAAAAAGAAAAAAAAGCACAAGAAAAAGAAACAAAAAGAAAGAAAGAAAGAAAGAAAAAAAGCACCCACGATCACAGCACAACACCTAGGGGTCCTCAAATTAGGTACGTCCAGTGACCTTGGTCGACTGACTCCGTCCCTAGTCCCCTCGCCCTTTAGCATCACCCACAATTGTTCAAGGCACATCAAGGGCAGGACATACCTAGGAAGCTTGTCTCGCCTATGGTTAGACCTGTCACCCTGACCCACTTGCACAATTCTCTCTTACACTCTGCCTTAGTACCATTGCAATCAGTGGTGGTAAGCACCGCACGATTGGCCATGAAAAGTACATCGTCCTCATCAAGAAAGTCCAATAGCTTCCAGCTACCAAAAGTGCGGTGTCCCTGTATTCAATTATGCTATGTCGTGCAGTCACAATGCAAAGGATGTCTCATATACCTTCACATATACTTCTTCTCAACATGGACAACTTTGCTTCATCCACACATTGTTACGAGAAACTAGCCTACGGTCTTCTAACTACGTAATATCTAAGTATGCACGAGCACTCACATAATATCTGCACCGAAGTATATACACAGTTTGGGTCCTCAAGTGCAGGACAATACTCCAGGCTTGCTTAGAGTTCGACCTGTCTTCCAAACTAATCAAAATATGCCTTGTGCACGATAAGAAGACTAGCACTACCCCTTCGGGAGAGACCACATGAGAGGTTTTCAATTGCAGGTATTGAAGACTCCAACGAAAGTGTCGTTCACTCTTCATCAACACCCAACTCTGAATGCTTATCCCTTACCATCCGACGAGCCCGCAAAGAATCGTCATGTGTAGAATCCCCAACAAACCAACACTTGTGCTGGCCATCAATGCAATCCCCAACACAGAATAGCCCTACCACCAACTCCAACAACCTTCCACCAGCCACCTTGGCCACCAAGAGGTCCCCCAGGACCTTCTTCCACACTACCACCAACACTCCTCCATGGAAACCACATGTGTCCTTGTCACCCACGTCTTCGATGCATGCTAAACGCTTGCTACCTACGACGGTGAGTGCCATGGGACTGGCACTCTTCTAGGAGGGGGGTAATGTTAACCCCAACACGAAGAAAGCAAAAGGAAATAAAAAAGACGCAGGGCAAAGGCGGAAAAAAGGTAGCCCGACTGAAGAAAGAATAGGAGAAAAGACCAAAAGCGCAAGGGCAACCTTAAAGGTCCAAGGCAAATACAAAAGGGAAAAGGCGCATTTTAAAATAAAAAGGCGTACCTTGAAATCTTGTAAAAGAGCGCGGGCTCTCACCCGTGCAATTTGTAAATGTAGACATGCGGTGGAAAGGAATCTAGGAAGATAGAAGGACAATGGGAAAAAGGGCCTAGGCTACGGCCGGCCATGTAAAAAAGGGGAAAAGGGGATGACCGCCCAAAAGGGATTTAGGGTTTTGTATATAAAGTTGAAAAGTGAATGAGAAGCTGATTCTTGTGTGTGGCCAAAAGTAGCTCTCTTCTTCTTCTTCTTCTTCTTGTTCTTGCTTGCTTGAGCTTGTGCTTGAGAGAGGGAGTGTGAGAGTGTGAGGGAGTGAGTGTGTGAGGGTGAGGGACCGAGGAGGAGAAACTCTCCATCTTCTCCTCTCTTCTTCTCTTCTCTTCTCTTCTCTTGCTTGCAGCAATGGAGCTTGGAGCTTGGAGCTTGAGGATGGAGCTTGCTTGAAGCTTGCACTTGGATCGTGGAGCTACCGGAGTGCGCGGGAGAGGAGGTAACTCGAATGGCATGGAGGTAAGCTCACTATACCCGTAGATATGGATGGCGCGTCAGTTATGTGAGAGGTAGCCATTAGTGCTCGTCTTGGAACGCTTGAAACAATAAGCGGTCCGTAGGTCTTGGTGGATGAACGAAAGCTCCCACAGGAACAGAATGGGACTATGCCTTAGGGGCTGAGAGGTCGAGCTTTGCATCCCTCTCGTGTGCCATTCTCCTTGAACCAAGTGCATATTTGTGCAATGTTGCGAAGCTAAAACAAGGTGGCCTGAAACAACCTGAAATGGAAAAAAATATAGTGGTAAGATCTAAATCGCTTATCTACATAATATAGATAGTTTTTCTTGCTAAGTAATTATTACATCAATTTGAGAAATTTTCTCTGCCTTGCTTTTGGTGCATCCATAGGTACTATCCAAGGGAAAGAGAGAAAGAATGGGAGAAAGAATGAGAGAAACATGTCATTGTGCTAATGAAAATCATATCATTGTGCTTTCAAATGAGCTTTGGAAAAGTAGCAAAAAAAAGATAATGATGAAGAAACACTACAAGGTAATGGGGTGATAGCAACTGCGATTTGTGATGTACAATAGTGGCATCACTATTCACATTGCTGTATGCATCGCAAATAGCGTTGCTTATTTAATTTAGCGATGCTAATTTTGAGGCAAATATCGATACCAATTTGAGAAAAAAAGGGGCCAAAAATTCGAGCACGGCATTTGTTGCGAACATTTTTGAGAGAGAGCGAAAGAGAGAGACAGAGAGAGAGAGATCATCACCTTGAGAGGGAGAGGGAGAAGAAGATGAAGAGGAAAAGAGAGAGAAGGAGAGCTCCTCACCACTATCATCGCAGTCGCAGCCACCAAGGAAGAAAGAACTCAAAGAGGAGCAAAAATTATTTTATCCTCGAGCCTTTGAGAAGGCCTCTTCTTGCTTTGTCTTTTGTTTTCTTCTTCTTTTTTTTTTGGCTTTCTTTGTTTTCTTCTTTGAAAGAGAGAGAAAGAGAGTTAAGAGGAGAGGGAGAAGAAGGAAGAAAGAGGAAGAGAGAATGAGAGAACGAGAGAGAGAAAAGGTAACAAAGAAAGAGAGGAAGAGAGAAACGAGATATGAATGAAGGGAGAGGGAGACAGAAAGATATGGAAAAAGGAGGGAAGGGTAACAAAGCGAGAGAGGAAGAGAGAAACAAGATATAAAGGGAGGAGAGAGAAGAATAAGTAAGAGAAACAAAGAGGGGGGAGAAACAAAGACAGAGGCAATAAAGAAAGAGAAAGAGAGGAAGAAAGAGAGGGGGAGAGTGAATGAAGAGGTAGAAAAAAGGGTGAGGTAAAGAGAGGAAGGAGAGTGAAAAGAAAATAGAGAGAGAGAGAGAGAGAGAGAGAGAGAGAGAGAGAGAGAGGGACGAAAAGAGAGATAGAGAGAATAATAAATAGAGAGTGAGAGGGAAGGAGAGAGAAATACGGAAATAATGAGAAAATTAGAGAGAATGGAATGATAGAAAAATAGAGGGGGAGGGGGAAGAGAAACACAAAGAGAGGTGGGGAGAGATGGTCTTTCAATATCCTTGTTTTATATGTTCTTTATTTTCTATCTTTGATTTTGATTGTAACGAGTTGCGTTGAGTGAGGGTGGAGAGGAAAAGAGAGAAAGAAATAGAGAGAAGAAGGGAGGGAAAGAAAAAGAGAGAAGAAGTGAGAGTGGGGAGGGAAGATGGGGGAGAGAAAGAAACTATGAGAGAGAGAAAGAGGAGAGAGAAACAAAGAATGATGAAGGGGGGACAAAAAAAAGGGAAAAGAGGGGTGGGGAGAGAAATAAAGAGGGGGATAGATAATGATAGAGAGACATGGAGAGAAAAGGAATGGATAAAGAGAGATAAATGGAGGTGAACAAATAAAGGAAAAGGGAGAAAAAGAGGAGTAGAGATTAAAATGGAGGAAGATCATCAACGAGGGGAACAAAAACATATTGTTTCTCATAACATAGACCAAATGGAGAACAATGATAGTCAGAATATCTAAGATCATGAGATGTATCTTAATCAGCATGTCCCGTTATCGTGGTGTTGCACGTCCACACATGGAAAAACTATAGAATCTCTACAAGATTTATAGGAAACAGGACTGGTTTACTAGAATAGTCTGAATTCTCTAGTATCATATTTAGATGACTTAATTCTCACTTTAGATGGACCCAAGAATATACTGTGACTTATTTTGAAGAGAATAAGTCATCCAAGATAAAAGATGGAGAAAAGTGACACGATTCATAAAAATCCTTATTTTTATCTATTTTTTAATAGATTTTTGCAATTTTTCTTGTGATGGCTTGTTGACCAGATGAATTCCAATCATTTTGAGTACCCAGACGACTATATTCGGAGTTCATATGATGAAGTTATAATCCAAACAAGTTGCAGACAAAAACAGGGCCAAAAAAACGAAAATATTGAAAAATAGTAAAAAAAACATAAGAATTAAAGTTGAATGCCTTAAGATTTTATGAGTGGAAGGGAGTGGAGAAAAATTATAAAAGGGAGGACAAGGAGAGAAAGAGGACCATCATCAAACCACGAGAGAAAGGCTAGAGGTTGAGCTTGTATCCCTTGCTTCTTTGAAGATTGTTATCGAATTTTGGAGAGAAGGCTTGAGGATGTGCTTTAAGCCCCTCGCATACATCAAAGTTTCATTATCGTGAGTAGCTATGAACCTTGGTGCCCCTTGTCTTCCTTGATTCCACCTTCTTCACTTCTCTCTCAATTCAAGAATTTGACTTTGTCTTTCCCAAAAATCTTGTAATCAAATCCGAAAGTCTTTTGTGTATCTTGTCTATATCTTAATTCAAGCATTTATTTTTGCATTTGACTTAAAACTAAACTCTTTTGGTTAATTATTATATATTGAGTTCTCCCATCTCAAAGCGTCCCTACGACAAGCGACTTTCACGAACCCCCCGCACAAATCCTGTGCGACAACACTCAACATGGAAATATTGCTTGCGCGACCACACCGCATTGTAGATTTTGTATTGTACACCGAAACAGTTAGATTAGTTATTGCACTTAAAATCTAGATACAACAACAAATAAAGTATGTGGTCATCTTCGGATTATATCCCCTCAAGAATTCCAACTCCTCGGTAGAGACCTCTACCCCTTTTTGAGAAGCTGCAATCAAAGCTCCATGCAACCACCACATAGACATAAACCACGGAATCTCCTCCATGCCCTCAAGATATTGAATCGGTCAATGACATGTATTGCGTCTGAATTCTGATCGCACTTCTTTCGGTCTTTTCTGGCCTGCTCGTACTTAGCAAGCCACTTCTCCATGGATGCATGATGCAACACATAAAAATGTTTCACATTCTCCTCTATGGCAACATCTATATTTTTTTCTACTCCATTTCCAACCACAACATCTCCAGTCAGTCTATCATCGTCCTTCAACGACCATAGAATATTGTTATCTGAATCCACCATTGGTAGCCACTCTCAAATATGCACTAGTGCCTCCAACACCAGTCAACCTTTAGCCATGCTACCTTCTGGTTAAGCTCATTGTTGCATAAATCCCTTCAATGTTTTCATGAAGCACTCCAAGAAGAATATACATTCCATATGGGTCCCCCAATCTCCACTTCATCTACGAGATGCAAACATGATAATTTGCTTCAGATAATGCTCTTTTTTAGTGAAAGGGACCCAAGGAGCATGGGGTTTTTACAAGTGAGTATTCGTACTCGAAGCACCTCCATCTTGTTCACCTCCTTCAAATCCATTCGTGCTCCTACACTATCTCTCTTTCCTGTGATATGGTCCCATAATAAGCTACCCACATTCTTGAAAATATGCACGGGATCCAACAAATGGTTGATCTATAAGTGATTCCAATATGGCAACTCATAGAAAACTGAGAACCATCACATTTTGGTTGGATGTGACTCCTAGTGGACCATTTTCAACTCATAGTAGCTTTGACATTCATTAATGCTAGAGGTAGTCCAAGAAAACCTTCCCTCAGTTCATGACCCTCCGACAAGAAAGCGGTGTGTCCTTGATATACCATCTTCTTCATGATCCCTGGCCTTCAAGAGTCTAACTGTGGCCTACACAATGGACATGCATGATAACCTAAGGTAGCCAGACTTGTCAATCACGACACCCCTATCTAGTCAATACAAACGTGAACAATCTATGTTAGATATCACCAACGAGAACAAAAGCCCACTTACTTGAGCACTCCTTGGTGTCATGCCACTATGCAAACACAGTTTGAAAAACTCTAGAGTGTAACTTCATCTCACTTTCACTTTCTTATTGATCTAGAGAGTCAATGCCATATTAGTCATTAGTGTCAATGTCCATAGTATCGATGGTTCAAAAACACTAGATTTTTTGACAAGATTAGCCTATTTTGGATATTATTTCTTGTAAATATCCTAAAAAGCTGTAGGAAACTTCTAGCATAGGGTGGCATGCAAAAAGCAAGTTTATTTTTCAACTAGCTTTGGAGATTTCATGCAAAAAGAAGGATTGGTGAAATCATGTGCAGCGCAATCATAATTTACAGGCAGCAAATAGCACTCCAAATTGGAAGAAGGAGGAGTGATATGGGAGATTTCTGATCAGATGTCTTAGGGTTTTACTCCCCTTTCAAAGCCAACGGAACCATCATATTTGCGGTCTTAGCAATGGAGAAGAAACTAGTGTCTTATGAACATTTTTGGTTTATAAGGAAGCTCTAAGAGATCTAATGCTTGAAGATAGCTTTTTAGTAGTACTAGACAAGGATTTTGTTCATCTTTTCAAGTTCTATCAATGCATAGTGCTTTGATTCATTTATCTTTGTCTTTAACTTGTGTGCCTCTTGTCTATTCTTTTTCTTCTCTTCTATCTCCTATTCTCTACTTCCTTCTATCTCTAATCCCCGGTGGACATGACCTTTCGATTAAAACCCCTCCGACGTTGGTGAACCCGACGTGAAATGTCATCACAAGGAAAGACAAGATAGGAGACATTCGATCGCAATTCTAGTGATATTTTGCAATAGTTAGTGTATGAACATGCTTATGCAGGTACTACAACAATGACAGGTAATGCAAGCTTTGCTCAAATAGAAACTATTGTGATGAATGCTCCACAAGCAGTAGAGCGTGAGATGAAGTTGTTTTCTAAGGTAGGAATGTATTTGCATATTTGTATACCTATGCTCAAAAGATGCAATTCTTTGGGGTGGCTCCACTTGCATGGAGTCGATATTTTGTACCACTTAATGTACATGAACTGAAAGCTTGAGTTACTGAATTGTACATTTAGGATGTTGACTGGGTAGCTTTCAAGAAGACACTCATGGAAGAATTTTACATTGAAGACACCAGTTTGATTATACACAAGACTTTCCAAGAGTGGGTTGTACAACCCAAAAAGAGTCTTGTGGTTACAAAATTATTAAGAGAATTTGAAAGTTGATTTGAGTAGTTACATCTTGCAGAATGACAAGCTCTTATAAGTCAAAAAATTGAATTATTTCTACAAGAAACAGATCCTGAGCTTCAAGAGAAGCTTGATGATTTGCTAGAGGATTAAACTACAAAGATAGGTCTTAAAACATAGTGGGGACATGCTAAGGAAGATGTTACTGCATTGGTGAAAAAGCATAGAAGAAGAGAAAGATTGCATGTCTCTCACTTGCCCACTATTATGGGCAAAAAAATTGATGTATCCAGTAAGCCACCCACTTCTGTGGCTAAATCTATGGTTGTACCTACTGTTCCCACTATTAGAGAAGATGTATTAGATGAATCAGTCAAGGCATGCAGGATCTTCAATTGAAGGTTGTAAAATTGAATGAAAAAGGATAAGAGGAGAGGGGATGGGCAACATCTCCTAAACCAGGGAAAAGACATATGTGGTCTGATAGTTTGCACTATGAGAGAAAGGATTGTGATGCTTATCAGGAGGCATTGGCACGACATCTCATCTTTTGGAAAGATGGAAAAATCCATGCATAAGAAACGGAATTGCCTCTTACTTTGAATTTTGGAAACGGGGGTATGAAAAAGTTGTTGGAAGACTTGGCTGTCCAAAATGCTTATGTGGCTATACATGCTTCTGCTTTTGGTCTACAATTGGATAGAATGCTTGGCCAAGTGACGGTTGGTCCAAAGGCTACAATATGGACACATGCTTTGCATGTAGCTAAAAAGATAAAAGTTATTGATAGTGAAATGTCTCATGCAAGGCAAGACATTCGTGACATAACTAGTTGGGAATAATTGGTAGATGCATATTCAGTGTATGCATATTTAGCAAAGGTGCAAACACGGATGTACTTGTGGAAGAGAAAAAAAAGAGAGATAGAGATAATGCATAGGGACATCTAAAAGAGTGACAAGAAGAAGTGTGGATCAGCCTAAAGCTACAAATCAGCCATCTCCTAAGCATGTTATGGAAGAGGTCAATCAGGAGCAAAAACAAGAGGAAAAAAAGAAGGGAAAGTAGCCAGGATATAAGTTGCAATTTGATATTGAGGCAGCCACATATCTTAAGAAGGTTCTTGAAGAACAAATCTTAAACAATTAGGTGGAGTTCACCTTGAGAAAGGTGCTTGGTATCACTAAGCGGGAATTTCATGATGAAATCCCTAGGGAGTCCACCTTATAGAACATGTAAGATACCACGTCAGTTCAAAAGAAAGGGTATATTTATTATGTTGACTTACAATTTTCTAAAAACAAAAGGGGCCAATGCGGGGGAAATAGGAAGGGGGGGTATGCTCGGGATGTGTCTATTTGAGAGCCCCAAATAAAAGTCCCATCTCCTTTACCACCACTCTCTCTCTTGGTATACAAAGTGTTGGTTTAATTTCAAATCACTATCCTATTTGTTTGGGATCTCCCTACTTTATAAGGAGCCTATGCCTCTTTCAACATGTACTGCTAGCTATTAGTTTGTACCTTTCTCATTCAAACCAAA
The DNA here is from genome assembly GCF_053477565.2 of Lygodium microphyllum. Taxonomy (NCBI): domain Eukaryota; kingdom Viridiplantae; phylum Streptophyta; class Polypodiopsida; order Schizaeales; family Lygodiaceae; genus Lygodium; species Lygodium microphyllum. Next base: position 102,009,951 of record NC_141164.1, read on the forward strand.
AACATATGGTATATAAGAAAAAAAAATAATGCTTTCTCTTTGTAAAATCCTCAATATCAATCCTCAAATAGTGGGGAAATAGCATTGTACCTTCCTTCCACAACAAGACAATAAAAAACTATGCCTACAAAATCCTATCATACAATTTTGTTTACATAGGCCTCACTTTTACCAATGACTAGGTGCTTTCTATTCTAATCACCTTATCATCCTCTATATGCCAAGACCACTTGCTTCAACCTATGAGGATACACCCTCCTTCGTGATCTCTCTGCAAGGATCAAATCAAAGATTGAGACCCAATATCCTCCTCATAGCTAGACTTAGGAGGGGTACAATTGCATCTCAAGCCCCCCTCAAGTCTTTGGGTCCTTGATTTATCTTTTGATCTTATGCATATGTGGAAGATCAAAAGTATGCTTGAGATATGAACTTCATGCTGCTCAACCATAATTTTTAGAATAATACAATATTTGAAAAGAAAAGCATTCATCTAACACTCTTATGTTAGGCCACCAAATATGGATGCCATGAAAAAATTTAGCCAGCTTTGTCATGCGTGTCATGAATAGTACACAATATGTAGGGTTCATTGGTTGAATTTTATCTTAAAGCACTCTGCTCACCCCTTTAATTGTTTTGCAAAGGGAAAAGAAGGAGAGCATGTGCGTGTGTACTTTTGTGGAAATGTAATATTTTGTGAAAGCGGAGTTAGAGAGAGGGAGAGAGAGAGAGAGAGAGAGAGAGAGAGAGAGAGAGAGAATGAATCTATGGTGAGCATGGCATAGAGAAAGGGTTAGCACAGTCTTAGTAGGTCTACCTTCCCTCGAGCTAGTGTGGCAAAAAGAATCTGAGGTATCATCATCATCATCATCATCCACATCAGATCATCATTCTTACTAGGAACATTTCTACAAGTATTGGTAGAGAGCTGATCTTGCAATCTGTAGCTCCCCTTTGCATTCAATCAAATCTCAAAAGCAAAGACAGAGTCATTATGGATGTAGTACTTCAAAGATCCCTGTAGTGGTGGGAGTTGAAACAATTGCAACATCAAGGTAATTTTCCTCGATATATCTAATTACAATGTATTCAACCTTTGCATATGATTAAGACATATTCAACCTTTGCAAAACATGAAATCTTGTGAGCTCTCATAGAAACATGGATTTTTCAACCTTTGCATCTAATTATGACGTATTTGACCTCTACAAAACATGAAATCTTGTGAGCTCTCATAGAAACATGGCTTTTTCTTTTGCCCCATTGCAATCCTAGGCCAATGCAAGGTCTCTAGATTTCAAGCACAAAGTGACAGTAAATGCCTTATGGTTGGATTGCTGGTACAAACCAACCTGGGGTTTTGAAGAGCTTAGAAAAATTGCATCAACACTAGCACTTGATTTGAGCAAAGTGATGCCTCAAGAGGAGAAAGGAGCTACTTTTCCGAAGGAGATTGCTCATGATGTGGGACTTTTGAAGGCATATGCAAAGAAAAATGATCTATTCAAGGGAACAAGTCTACATGAGGACATTCGCAAATGAGGGTTTCTTGAAAGAAGCCCCTATGTTGCAAGCACTTTAATAACCATGCATGCTTAATGTAGGGCTCTTGCAAAAGCACGACAAGTGCTTGACAAAGGTACTAGTCATGATAGATTCTCTTGGACTACACTGATTGTAGGATATACACAAAATGGCCACAATTATGAAGCTCTAAAATACTTCAATAAGATGTGTCACAAAGGCTAGTTTCATGACTTAGTCACCCTTTACACATGCATTGAAAGCATGTACTAGCGTATGAGCACTCAATGAGGGAAGAATTATTCATGATGAGATTGCTAGATTAATATTATTGGAGAAATATATTGTACTTGGCAATGCCTTGGTGAAATGTGTGCCAAGTGTGATATTTTGGGAAAAGCACGAGTGTTGGATGAGCTTCCTATCCAAGTTGAGGTCACTTGGAATGCATTACTTTTAGGGTATGCATCACAAGGCAAAGAAGCAATGCAATGTTTCGATAAGATGTGACATGAGGGATACTCCCCCACTATAGCCACCTTTATTTGTGCCTTTAAGAACTTGACAAGGGCGAACAAATCTACCATCGGATTGTTAGACTGGTGTGGTTGGAAATGTTGTGCTTGGTAATGCTTTGGTAGACCTAGCTCTCTCTCTCCACAATAAATCACCTACTCTCCCTCTCTCTCTCTCTCTAAAGTTATTAAATGGAGATAAATAATAATTTACTCTCCCTCTTTACCTCCCCCATGTGTGCTCTGTCTCTCTCTCTCTCCCCCCCTTCCCTACGCTGCATGCCCGTTCTCTTGTAGCAGTAGTTCATTGCGCCAATGGCATGGTAGTAGTAGTTCATTATTGCGCTAATGGCATGGCAGCAACAATTCATGCTGATGGCATAGTAGCAGCAATTTGTTGTACTAATGGCATGGCAGCAACAGTTCATTACGTTAATGGCACGAGGGTTGTAGGGTTGTGGATTGGCTCTCCAACATCGATTTGTAGCGGGTGTTGTTAGTGCTTGTGAATCCTTGGTTCTCGGAGCCATGGAGTTGGAGGGCATGCATCTCTTCAGTGTGGACGGTCCGCCACACTGCCTCTCATCCAGCCTACTAGTGGATAGCACCCTCACTATTCATATTGGCGGTGCCCCCACAATGCCTCTTATCCTGCGCCTACTTGTGGACCCTTGCTTCATTCAGGGAGCCATCTAGTTCCAATCTACTATCTTTTCTTTGCGGATTGTGCCCCCATGGTGCCTCTCATCCAACCTAACTACCTGCTTGTGAACTATTGGCACAGGGAGCCATCGACTTGTAGCTTGCATTGTGTCTCAGTGCGGACAGCGCCTCTCATCCTGCCCAGCTCCATCAACAACCTACTCATCACCAAGTAAAATGTTTCTGTTTTTCCTTGAATCAAATCATAGAAGGAGAACGTCACCACTCTGCTTTTCAACATGTCCACCTGGATCTACAAACTTCATGATAGCTTACCCTAGTAGCTTCTCCTCACCTCTAACATTTGAATTGAGTTGGCAAGACTGCATAACCCTTCCTAGTAGCTTATCGTAGTAGCTTCACCTCGCTTTGAGTATGATTCCTTCCCTTGGCCTAACCTGGAAATGGTCTGCTACCCCTTGTGAGAACCGCACATAGATGGATTTAGCTTATAATTATACTGTTGTGACTATTCAATGTCTTTGTTAGGGTTGCAAAGCCTTAGATGGGGAACATACATGATTATGTACACATTTAGGAAGGGCTTATATCTGTTTGTAGTAGTCTATGTGTTTGTAGTAGCATTAAGTGGGCTATGCGTTCACTCCAAAGCAATGTATAATAAATTTCTTGACACATCATCTAGACACATCACTTCAAGGTGCTTAAGAAGGAGTCACATCATCGAGACAATGTATCAAAAAGGAGCAACTGGATGTAGAACTTGAATCTATTCATAGTGAGCTACACAAAGTATGTTAATGTTTTTTGTTCAAGGCTAGACATGCACCTTGCAACTTTCACTATACACATGTGACTACACATGATTTCATTGTGCTTTGCTCAAACACTGTGGTTAGTATATGTGTGATAGGTTGGGAAAGAGTCAGCAAGAATACACAGGGAGTTGTGCAACTTGGAAAAGTTTTTATGTGTAAAGAAAAAACATGAAGAGCATCATGACATGCTAGAAGGTACACATTTTTGACATTTCATATAAGACATAGTTAAGTACATAAGGGTTGCAGACACATGGGATTTGTGAGGCTTTTGTCTTGAAGTACATAGAGCTTTGGATGCTAAGAATGAAGTTGATGATTAGTATAACAAGCTTGGATCTATAAAAATGCTATAGCTAGTGGAAAACTCATTCTATGCTTATGTGTTTTCCTACATCACTAATGCCCGCACCCAAAAGAAGCCCATGGAAAAGTTTGAGATTGCAAATGCTTGCATTCTTAGTACAACGCCAAATCAACAAAAGTAGCTAAAGCCTGAAATTGAATTAAGTAATACCCACAACCAAAACAAGCCCACCATGGTAAAAGATAATTGTTGGTGATATTCAACCTTGCTAATAGCATTTCGGTCTTCAATCCATATTTGTAAGCTATCTCAAAGATGTGGTTATGGATTCTTTGTCCCTTCTTGTTTCAAAGGGGGATTTTGAGGATCATGAGGAGGTTCTTTAGGGATTATAGTGTCCTTTATTTCACGTGGTGATCTCTTTTCTTTGACATCAAGCTACCATCGCCTATTGCTTGCATGCCTATCCCATGGCCTTTGGTCGCTCTTTTTTGGTAGGTTATGATGCCTTTAATATCCTTGCTATTGTCTCCCAATTGGTTCATAGGCTTGGCTCACTCATTCTTGATTGGGCATCCCTTAGGTAATCCATTTGAGGCCTGTGTACTCCCCTTAGTCTATGGTGACCTCTCTTTCGATCAAATTTTCATCTAGAGAGGGCATCCTACTCCTAGGTTGGAATTCTTCATTGGTGGACTTCATTAGTAGTGGCACTCTTATTGCCACTCTTATATCAATTCTATTATGTCCTTGGATATCTAGATGGGTGCTAGTAGAATTGGTCACAGTAGCCATGTGAATGCACTGAGGGCACTTTGGGGTTATGGCAACCAAGTCTTATTTATAGGACTCAAGGCTGTTGGTTTTGTAGAGGTAGGTGTGTGTGTGGGTGTGGGTGTGTGTGTGTGTATATGTATGTGCATATGTGTCGGTATTTCTATGTATAATACCTATGTAGACCTCAAATGGATGTTGAATCCATGTCAATATTACATGTAAAGGTCTGAACCATTTCATACTTTTACTTTAGAGACCTTATTTCACTGGCCAAGATGATTGCAGTACTCTTACATACGAAAGACTATTTTTTTAAGACATGCTTGGAAATTGAAGCACAACTTGTAACTAAGAATGAGTGAAAAAGGCATAGAGGTAGATAGATTTAGATATAAATGTGATATTTTTTATTCTTATTCGCCTCCTTTTCCGTTCAATGTTCATGGCTAGTCCTCCCTTTTTCACTTATGTAGTACTTCTACTTCCACACAATGTACAGATCATAGCTCTTGTTCACATGGGATTATTCCTAGTAGGTGGTCAATTTTTGAAAAGTTATCCTATCACATATGTTAATTTGTGAGACAATTGCAATCTATGTGTCCTCTATATGCTAAGAAGTGTATTTATATCATAGGGAGTACCCAAATTGAAGGAGGATAAAAAAATGTACATAGGGAAACCCTTCTACATTAATGCTTGTTGAAATTACTTCAAGTATGCATCTAGTTTCTTTACCAGAGCTTGAATATACATGATAAGAATAGTTTCTTAGTAATGATGATTGACTAGTCCAAAACATTGTTGGACTACCTGTTTACACTCTCTATGTATGCAAGTAGGACAATAAATAAATTTTCATTCTTGCTCTAAATGTTTGCTATTTTGGGGGGTTGTAGGACATATGTCATGAGGGTGGGTTTGTTGCAATTGAACCTGAGGTGAGAATGTAGGTAATCAAAGTCACTTGAACTATTCACCTACACTTTAGACTTCATGTGATCACACCACACACTCCTTTGCACTAGCTAGCTATAATGATTTTGACCATGCCATGCCATGCAATTGTGGGTTGGTGCCCTGAAGGGTTGGCTAGCACCTTGTGAGTTGGCATCGTCAAGAAAATGTGACCGCTATGTATTTTTTGGCAATGTAAGTGGGTAACAAACAACGTAAGTGCTTGTGTGTTTGTAGTAGAATGCGATGTGTTTGTAGTAGCACTAAGTGGGCCATGTGTTCATTCTAAAGCAATGTATAATGGACCTCTTTTTACCTTGTAGGGTTGGTCACTTGATAGAGAATGATTATCACTAGCACTGCAAAGTGAGTAGCAACATTACGTGTGATTGTGTGTTATTTCCTTGTAGGGTTGGTTAGCACCTTGTGATATACTAACAAGAAATTTGGTGGCTATATGTTTAGGATAGGCAATGTAAGTGGATAAGTTAAGTGTGCCATGTATTCATTCCAAAGCAATGTACATTGTATTTCTTTTTAGGTTGTAAATTTGGTGGCTTGGTAGAAAATGATTGGTAGTGGCAGCATTGACAAAAAATGATTGGTAGAAAACGATTGTGAGTTGGTAACACATGACATTGCATGTTAAGCACTCTTGGTTTGGGAAAAATCATTGAAGACCACGTGAGACAAAACAAGAGCATTAAAATATTACATAATGCATTGAAGCCCATGTGAAACAAAACAAGAACATTTTAAAAGCATTACATTGGCAAGCATTTCAGCAACAAGCATTACATTGGCGAGCTCAATTTAGCAATTGAATAAAAATGCAAATGTGTGTGGTTTTCTCTTACGTGTGACCTAAACAATCTGAGGCTTGCACTTTCCTCTTTGAGTCACTATCCTAGCTTGGCACATAAAGACACACAGCTTTCCTTATGCTTGCACTGTGCATGGTGTTTGGGTCCGATGCACAGTGTCCTAGCCTCAAATTGTTTAGGTTAGGCTTGCATGGTGTTTGGCTCCAAAGGGGCACCATGATTAGTGTAGTCATTCACCTAACCTAAACAATTTGAGGCTTGGATTTTTTGCTTTGTGTCAGTGTCCTAGGCCTCGCTTGGCACACAAAGATACAAGGTTTTCCTTATTCCTAGGCACTACGCATGGTGTCTGGGTCCCACGTCCTCGTGGATTGACACCAAAGGGGCACCATGATTAGTGTAGTCGTGCACCTAGCCTAAACAATTTGAGGCTTGTACTTTTTGCTTTGTGACAGTGTCCCAGGCCTTGTTTGGCACACAAAGATATAAGGCTTTCCTTATGCTTACACTGTGCATGGTGTTCGGGTCCCATGTCCTCGTGGCTTGGCACCAACAAGGCACCATGATTAGTGCAGTCATTAACCTGACCTAAACAATTTGAGGCTTGCACTTTTTGCTTTGTATCAGTGTCCCAGGCCTCGCTTGGCACACAAAGACACAAGGCTTTCCTTATGCTTGCACTGTGCATGGTGTCTGGGTCAAGTTTTATTGTGGCTTGGCACTAAAGGGCACCATGATTAGTGCAGTCATGCACCTAACCTAAGTAGATTGTAGCTTTCTCATGAGAGAGAGAGAGAGAGAGAGAGAGAGAGAGAGAGAGAGAGAGAGAGAGAGAGAGAGAGAGAGAGAGAGAGAGAGAGAGAGAGAGAGAGAGAGAGAGACAGACAGAGAGAGAGGCTCTGGTTATCTTATATGTACCTACTAAACTTATCATGTGTATGTACCATTGCGAAAGCAATGCAACAAGAAAATCTGTGTAAATCAGATAGGAAGCTGCTTGTTGAAATATGTAAATACAATCTATTTAGTGCCATTTTAGCTATGGGCGATGATGAGATGAGGGAGGTTTGTTGGAACCTTGGAAGAAGGATGTGTTAAGGTGCAAGGTGATTTCTAGAACTAAAAAACACACGGAAAATGAAGGCCTTGGACACTTGTTGGGAAAGATAGACGTAGATATAACCATGACTAGATGAATTTCTAGCATGATTGGAAACCTTATGGAAACTTGGAACAAGAGTAAATCTAGTTTTAGGGAAGAGTTTAATGGTGAGAAAGTACACAAATGGGATTTCTTTTATATTGAAGTACGAGTTGCCAAAAGAAAATATGATAGAAGTGTCAATCGCATCCACTCCAAAGATAGGATCTGAAGCACAAGATCTCCATAGTCTTTATGCTCATATGACCAATGTATATACAATGACATATCTGAGTGAAAATGAGATAGTCCAAGGAGAAGAATTGGGAAGAGGTACATATGGTACAGTATTCAAAGTGAAAATTATAGGTGTATTTGGGTTTGATCCCAATAGAATCTATGCTGGAAAGTGTTATATAGGGAAGAATTATAGAAGGCAAGCAAAGCAACGCAGGGAGATCATAATGCATATTAGACACCATGTACTCGTGCATGCCATTGTAGCCACTACGGAAGAGCCCTTATGGACAATTACACCATACTTTAATGGAGGTAGCCTTGGGGACTTCATGACCCAACTCCCTTCATCATGTGGACGATTCACAAGATTTTTTCATCCACGCAGGGGCAACAGAATGCGTGATAAAGATAGTCAATTAGCAAGTGATCAAATACGATGAATCACTATATTTTGCAAATGTGTCTTGTCTATTATGCATGCTTTAATTTTGGGAATGTGTCGGCTACAAAAAGGGAGGTGGATGCACATAGATTTACATCCAAGAAATATTGTTTTGGATTTTGTTGGTGAAGTGTGTCATGTGGGAATAATAGACTGGGGTAGGGCTTTGGATTTCTCAGAGAAACGAAGGGCATTTGCAAAGCCACCTAGAGAGTGTCACGATGATGATGAAACATATGCAAGAAAATTGAATCACTGAAAAGTAGATCATGCATGAAGGAAATGGCTAGCCCCTGAGTTAGAAGATATAGCATTGAAGGGTTGTTATACACCCATGTCAGATGTTTATGCATTGGGATGGGTGCTAAGGGAGATTTGTCAATTCTATGAGGATGCCTCAAACTACTTTGACTTAACAAAAGCTATCACTCCCTCCTTTCAAATGATAAGACACTTGTCTCAAATTTTTGAAGAAAAAATGATGAATACAGATCTAACAAGCAGGGTTTCCTTTGAAGAGATCAACGTGCTTGTTTCCAGGCATTCTAGCATGAACGGGGAGTTGGCCATGCACCCCTTTGAGGGAATGGAGCCAACTTCCACATGAATAATTTGTGGCACCATGTAAATCATGATATAGCACTAGTTATTGACTTCACTTTACACTATCTTAGGGCATCTCTTTTCTATTGTTCTTTTTCTACTGAAAAATGAAATGTCTTTCATAGAGGCATGTATCATTTTGACATGGCTTTAATATGTTGAATTATATCTTGTTTCTAGATATCCTATGAATTTATTCTTGGATGTCTATTGTAAATGCAAAATAAAAAAGTAAATTACATTTGTTATAGCGAGCAAGAAGTAGTGGAACCACAAATCATATCTATGTTACATGGTACAATTACTTGTTATGCACGTACTCTTGTATAATATAGTCATTTGTGAATTTTTTCCTTAATGTGAGTGCATGTTTCCTACCCCTAAGAAGCTATTGATTAATATCATCTCTTTTTCTATCATGTACCTAGATACAAGGCGGCCAACAACTCATTGCTTCAAAGACTTGCATGAAGGTTTTTGAGCATAAATCTAGTGAGAAAGTGCTTTTGGGGTATGTTCGAGTTGTAGCTGATTCCACATACGATGCAATACGACAAGAGATAATACAGGATGGGCTTATTTGTGGTTCGTTTAAATTTATCATTGAAGATGGGGATGAAAATAGTGGATGTTGCACACTAAACCCAATACAAGAAGAACGTTGGCATGTAGAAAATGTCAAATTTATCGCTATAAGGAGGGATTCAATCATAGTAGATGAGATTGGGGGTGAGGTTTGGCCCACAAAGCGAATATGCAAGGACTTAAGTGATACTGTAGAAGTTACAGGCTTCAAAGCAAGTGATAAAGCTATGCACAATCTAGTTGACAACCCAAAGCAAGCTATAAATAAGCTCAAGAGCACATTGCTTTCAAAGTCTACACTTGAAAGTTGGCTAGCCCAATGTGAGAGTACTCGCAAGAAGTTGAGGGAGCTCAATCCACCAAGAGATGATAAGTTTGAGCTTACCACGAAAGATCTAGATGGTGGACCCTTGGTTCGAGTATGGTGCAATGAATGTGGATCTCCTTATGGATCAGGAATAAGTGGCAGGCAATCCTCCTACTCATGCCTTTCAAATTTCATGAGAACCCATGTATTGGAGAATCAAGCACATCTGAGAAGGTATCTAACGAATTGGGGCTTGAAGGTTGGAGTGATATCTAACTCAAAGGACATAGAAGAAAGCAATGAAGATGACATAACCATGATCTTAGCTGCTGTAGAGGAGATGAATATTTTCAATAGCACTCATGAAGGCAAGCCACTTTTTTCTAAAAATTGAGACCTTGAGTAAGTCATTTTTTTTAAATGTAGCTGTTGCTAATTTAGGAAAGAATTGTAATTTAGTTTTGTTTAACAATCATATGTGCAATCATTTTATAGGTGATCCCTAATCCCTTTGGATATTAGCTTTGTGACTTTTAGCTTGAAATCATGCAGGATCTAGTTTTGAGCTTGTTGAGGCAACCTTGCATGACTATAAAGACAAAGGAAGAGTAAGAGTTGTATGTAAGTATGATCAAAAGTGGTTGCACTTGTGTCCTCAAAGACCAAACTTGCAAACACACCTTACAGAGCATGTAAAGTCAAAGTCTCACATCATGGCTGTATCCAAAACATCATCCACCAACCAAGTAGTTTCAGCAAATGCTTGAGGAAGACCAAGAAATATTTTTGAGGTGGATCCATGACAAAAGTCATTCAGAAGCCATACACAAAAGTTACCTTATATGATCGGTCTATTGAAATCAAGGTAATTGATGGATGCTATAGGCATGTGAATTGTCTTCGTATTTCGTATGGTGGAAAACCCTTTGAAAATTTTACCTGTGAATATTGCAAAAAAATTCCGACTTGCGATGATTTTCGCATGAGAGTGTATAGAGAGAGGGTTGCTATTGAGAAGAGAGGGGCTAGGAACACATGAGAAGGAAGACGATTAGATTATCTTAGTGGTGAAGAGCTAAAAAAAGTGATAATTAAGACCAAGAGAAACTTGAAAGAGGCGAAGAGGGAGCTATGGAGGTTGCGAGCAAGAGCTGTTGTGTTTTCTGTGAGGATCAGATCCTTAAAAGAAGCAAACTTTGAATGCCTAAATAGGAAAGACGTGCGACACTTTTGTAATAATATAGTTGAGGCCCATCGACAAGGTAAATTCGGAGGTAAACCAGCCTTGTGGGACTTTTTTCAAGATGTAGCAAGGAATGTAGTGTGAGCCAAGCAAGCAGAAAGATTCACTGAGTCTACAAAGACCATGTTTGAGCTCGTTAAACATTGGAGTGGGCCACGCTTGCATGACTTCTTGAGTGCCAACCTTGGAGGCCCATCCATGTCTACTACAAAAAGACAAGGAAAGAAAGTAATTTAGTTCATACTTGGAGAACATGAATACATCATTGAGGCAGTGGGTAAGATACATATGGATGCAAAACTAAAACATGGGGTGCCATCAATGGTTCCGATCATCATCGTTGAAAATGAAACAACCATCAAACGTCGCATAAGGTAAGCCTAGATAGCTCTAACATGTTGTGGCTTACATATTTCCTTACTTTCCATTGTCTATAGAAGGTATACAATTGATAAAAATCTAAAGATGACTTCATTTTGTGTAGGTGGAACACAAAATATGACACTCTTATTGGGTTTTGTGGAAGTAAGGGAGAACATAATCAATGCTATTGCAACGATACAATTGTTGTGGGAGAGGGATCACAAGGTTATGATAGGATAGTGGATGCCTTTCAAAACCGTGTGGTGGGGAGCTATGCAAGACTTTTGATAGTAAACCCTCTCCATGAGAGTCTTCCACAACTAGCTTTGGTGGCACAAGGCACATGTAATCGATTTGATAGTGTTTTTGTTAGAAATCAATGGAGTCTTGTGGAATGTTTGTGGGATGCAAAACTAAGGGATACAATAGGCCCAATAATTGGGCATGCTTCAGATGGAGACAGTAGATGGTGCAAGCTTATGCTTGAAGATTACCTTGGGAAGGACAAGGACCAGTTCTTTATTAATTGGTGTGGATGGAAATTAAAAGGGAGAATTGTGAAAGGACATGTGTATGGTTTACATTATCAAGACTTTATACACTATGTAAAAAAGCTTGTTGGTCCACTTGATATCCCTACTCAACAACTTGCAATTGGTAATGTTTGGATTACACTCAATCATGTTACAATGGTCTACACCTCAATTTCCATCAATCAGGATAAGCTAGGAGATGGAGATACACAAAGAGATGACTGCCAGAATTGGGCAGCTGCCCAGAGGATTGCAAGCAAACAAGTGCAACATTGTATGAGGCAATTACAAAGGAGAGAGAGAAGCGTACAAGGAACTATGGCATATTTGCATATTGCTAAACTTGTTGTGGGGGCAGTGTTGTGCCAACCTGGCGAACACAATTTAGACTATCCACCATTGAGCTTTGCTAGCAGACAACTCACTGAGACGAAAATGAACTACTCGACGATAGAAAGAGAGGGGTTAGCCATGGTATTCACTGTGAAGAAATTCCGGCATTACCTTTTGGCCACACCATTTACCTTCTTCGTGGACCATCAAGCCTTGCTCTATCTAGTAAACAAACCTTGCGCTACAGGACACATAGCTCGATGGCTCCTTCTGCTTTTAGAGTTCGACTTCTCTATGGTGGTACGGAAGGGAAAACAGCATTATATGGCTAATCACATGTCACACATTCCCACCAGAGAAGCCGCTGGACAAGGTATTGTTGATGAATTACCCGACGCCCATCTGTTTAACCTTTCTAGTGAGAGAAATCTATTTAAGGCTGATCTAGCGCCATATTGGGCAGATGACATAGTCCAAGTGCTTGAGCACGGACTGCCTGACCGATCGATAGAAAAAGCCTGACTTAGGTGATTAATCCTTAAGATCCAGCCCTATTAGCTGATTGCAGGCCAACTCTATAGGCTGGGGCAAGACGGATTGTTGTGCAGATGCGTATGTGAATATGAGATGCACGATGTGCTCTCAGAAGCACACGGCGGCATTGCGAGAGGGCACTTTAGCGGAGACACGACAACACGAAAAGTGTTGCTATCTCAACTGTGGTGGCCCATGCTTTTCCGCGACGCAGCACGATTTGTCAAGCACTGTGATGAGTGCCAGCGAACGAAGGTTCCAGTTCTCAAGGATCAAATGGAATTAACCCCAGTTATTGCTCGATAACCCTTTGAAAAATGGGAAATTGATTTCATTGGACCCATCAGTCCTGCGACACAGTATTCGCAGGCCAAGTACATCATTGTGGCCACGACTTACCTCACGAAATGGGCAAAAGCGAGAGCAACACAAAAAAATGACACTAGAACGATTGCTAAGTTCTTATGGGAGCAAGTGATTTCACGATTCGACTGCCCCATCAAACTGGTCAATGACCAAGGCACACACTTTATCAATGAAGTGATCATGCATCTTCTGTCCACCTTCCTCATTATCCATTGCAAATCCTTGCCATACTACCCTCAGGCAAACGGCCATGCCGAATCAACGAATAAGATTCTTGTCAATGTCCTAACCAAGGTTGTCTGTGCTTCACGCAGCGACTGGGACAACAAGCTGATGACAGCTTTGTGGGCTTACCACACAGCTTATAAAATTGCTGTCGGTCAAACCCCCTTTAGGCTGACATATGGAACAGAAGCAATTCTACCATTAGAATTCTTCATTCATAGCCTGAGAATAGCACTTCAAGAATGTTGGGAAGGAAAGGAGGCATGGACACGACGCCTAGTTGAACTCGAACGCCTCTCGGAGACTCGTCTTCTAGCCACCCATGCGCTGATCTATGAGAAAGCCCGACGCAAGAGCTGGTTTAACCAGCACATCAAGCAGCATGAGTTCGAACAGGGTGACTTAGTGCTCCTCTACTCAGTTAAGGGGCATAAGCAAAAAATGAAATTTAGAGGTCTTGGACCCTTCAAGGTTCGTGCGATCAGCCGAACAGGAAATGTCGAACTTGAGACCCTAGACAGTGAAGGAATAGGCTTCTTCAATGGCAGTCATGTCAAGAAGTACTACCCTCCTACACATCCTTTGCATGAGCCACCGATGTTAGAACCACATGTCAAAGTACGAGTAGACACAATCACTGAAATCGACGATGAGGATGAGGAAGCTGTAGAGCTCGCATACCTCCATATCACGGTCACTGCCAACCAAACATGCGCTTTTAATGCCTTGATCGATGAGAGAGCAGACTGCAATGTCTTAACTCACGATCATTGGACCCAACTTGGCAAACCACAACTTCAACCCACCACTGCTAAATTAAGCCCATATGGGGCCCACTCATACGCACTTCTGGGAGAGTGCAAAGCAGCCGTTTCTATCGAGTCTGAGACAGTTCCAATGATTTTTTACGTGTTGCCAAATGCTAAAAACGCAGGCATAGAGTCACTGCTGGGGTGAACTTTCGAAAAGCAGACCCACTGCAATTTTGATTATGCGTCGCAGCGCATCCACCTCGCAATAGGCAACGTTCGCATTGTTACAGCCTTCAGCAAGGAGTGTGCGACCTCATCCCGGGCCACAAAGCCACCGATAGAAACATATGTAGTGAAGTCTAAGGAGGGGGGTAGTGCGCGGCTGCCACTCCCCGAATTTCATAGACCGCAACCCATAGCAACCAAAGCTAAGGCCCCATAGCCTCGCCTTCAATGGATGCTTAAACAGTCACAATAGCCACCTCGGAGTCGACGCTCCTACCCTCATAAGACTAGAAACTCCAAACCTAGGAGGCCTAGGCGCAGTTACAGGAATAGATGTGTAATCAGTTTAAGATGGGTCTCCAAAGCCCTCTTGCACGCACAAGGCTACTATGAGGGCAATGCTTGGATATGGATACCTAAGGCCCACATGGCCAAAGGCACCACTCGCACGCCAGCCTCAAGCTTGATCATCCCAAAAATCGTAAAACCTCAAAACCACAAGCCGCAGAACTTCTCTAGCCCGCAACCATCAAGTTCATCCACGCGTGAACCCAAGAGAGTCACCCAAGCCTATCGACCCAAGCGACAGCCACCGTCACAAGAATCATCACCCACCAGAGTCGATCTGACTTTCCAAATCCATCCTGAAAGCAGCAGGCCGTCACTCAAGGCTGTTGCTAACCCAGCCATAGTCCCAGTGACCCAATCGCAAGCTCAAGAATACTCATAACCGAAACTTTTCATTGCCAAGGGCTCAAGTCCTACCAAACCCCAACCACCCGCCGCAGGCCTTAGACCCTCTTACGAGAGGAAATCCTTTCTCACACTAGCAGTTGATTTAGCTGAAGAAACAAGGGAAGACGTGATGGATTGCACTAAGCGACTGGACGCCACTTTTGTGTCGCTAGCTCTGATCTACGATCGACTGGACTTAGGCCTATTGGACGAATCCTTCTCAACCGAAGTTCCAACGATGCCTTGTTCTTGGGAAACGTTTGAATTCGCATTCGCAAAAGCCGCTACCTCCGCAATTGAATTGCTCAGCAGTGAGATCTCCAAAGAGCAAGCAATCAAACAACGCCTCATCACGTCGTATGATCATTGAACCACTTTTGCCATCACTCACCAAGATGTTGTAGAGCTGTCAAGACTTGCTGAGATGGAATCCCAATTCTTAAAGCATTGGTACACTCTTAGGTTGCAATGGGAAGTTGAAGGATGTCGAATAATGACCAGCGCTGAGCAACATCGCACTATCAAAACAGTAGAGTACGACCTCACATATGTCGAGCCAACCTCATATCGAGTGTTAACCACTCTTCGAGGCCGTCCTATAGAAGAACACATCAAAGGACACCCCTACCTCGACCGTTTGTTGACCGAGGAAGAGTTACACATTGCTAGCCCAATCAACTCTAGTGACTTTCTAACAGATGTTCTTACATACATCACCCAAGTTGGGATTAAACCCTTTGATCTGGACCGCGAAGCTCAATTGGAATACAATCCCAATTTCTATACTTGGCTCCTTCACAAGTAACTTTTGAAACTATCGACCAGGCAGTTAAAGCATTGGCTTTAGGAAGTGTGCCAGCAGGTGGAGGGTCTCTAGCCTCCAAAGCTACAGAAAGGAAGAAAGCTTCATCCAAGGCCTCTTACATCGGGTATGGAGGTGTCTTGACTGCGCTCATCCGAGAGGTAGTAAGAGAGACGCAGAATGCAGAGGAGGGAGAAGGAGAAACGCCCAATAGGACGCCCCCTCACCAAGACAGAGAATAATCTACCGATAGAACTGAAACAGATGAAGAAGGGGAAGAACAGGAAAGTAGGAAGGCGACCAAGAAACCCAAAAAGAAGACCACTCAAAGGAAGAAAAAGGATGACGAGGGCCGCAGGAAAGAGAAAGAGGACTTAGAGAAGGCCAAGAGAGAGTCCCTTAGGGAGGCCAAGGAGAGGGAGAAGAAGAAAAAATAGGAAGAAGAAAAGGAAAAGGAGCAATTACAGAAGGCTAAGAAGGCATCAAAGCAGGAGGTAGAGGAGAGAAAAAGAAAGGAAAAGGAAGAAAAAGAGAAAAAGAAGGAAGAGCAGAGAAAAGCAGAAGAGGAAAGGCAGAAGAGGAAAAGCAGAAGAGGACATTACCCGCCCAGAGGAGGGAGATCCATTGGAGGTGGCACAAAGGAAGCTTAACATTGCACGGAGAGCCCTACACATAGGACTGCAAATGCCACCCCAACCTGCGGAGGTTAGGCTGAGCCTGGATATATCTATTTTGTATCAGCTTGATGCTTCCTTTGGTTGTTTTGTACAGATCTGTTGTGGGATTCGACGGGCTGAGTTGCCCTATCTCGTGGTTGCCAATGAGAGCGGAGTTTTGAGCCTGGAATGTGCCTAAAATTTGCCAAAAAATTCAGAATTTAGGGAAAAAATATTCGACATCGAAGGCGGCGGCTGCAACTAGGACGATTTTAAGCACCAAGTGAAAGATGGCTTTTAAAAGGCACCCGAGCGACAGTTGTGGATTTTTGATAATTTTTTCGACTGCCCTGCGGGATGCCAGGAGCTGCCAGTCAGTGCGAAATGCCGAGACAGACGTGAAGGATTTTTCAGAGGTCGAATTGGAGTCTGGACGCGGAAGAGGCCAAAAATTGGCCAAGATTTGAAAAGGTGGACAAAAGAATTAGGACCAAAACGGGGTGCCCTTTGGGAGGGGGCACCCCCCTCCAATTTTTTTGTGGAGTATGGTGGTATGTCGTGATCAGCAACGTGGCGCAAATTTCGCTCCCTCCCTCACAAATCATGAATGGAGGCTGCAAGTACCCCATGGAACAGAGATTGACCACCAACTTCTCCCTCTTTCCTGATTCTATCGCCGGTCCTCGCGCGAGATATGGCTGTCTGGATGAAGAGATTAGAATCTAGTCTTTCTCTCTCCTCCCTCTCTCTCCTCTCTATGGGTTGTTCATGTGCACTATGTTAAAGGAGGAAACGGTGATGGAGATTGATGGAGATGCTGAAGATTGATGTAGAATATTAGATTGAGAGCAATGGAGGATCCATCCGCCGGTCATGCAGTCATTTAATACATCTCAGGTTTTGTAAGAACACGGTATGACCATTTTTATGAAGGAAAATGAAAATTTTTGATAGTTTATGATGGTAATGATGTTCTTATTGGATGAAAATTTGTTTGAGTGTTGGTTGCATCATGATTAATTACTGTTTATAAAAAAAATTTGATTTTGCAATGATTTACATGCGCTATTTAATTCCCGTAAAACCCAAAATGCTATTTTTAAGCGGTAAAATGATAGTTTTGTCGTTTCGGGTGGGTGAAATGTGTTCCTATGGAGAGAAAATGGAAGATAGATTGAATGTTAGTATGTGAAGTGATTGGAACAAGAAAAATCAGAAAATAGCATATTTTATTGCCAAATAAATCAAGAAAATGGAAAAAATAAGGGGAAAAAATAGAAATACGCCTCACAAAAATAAGGAAAAATCTAAGGATTGTTTGTGGACGTATGGTAGTGGCAGAGCATGAGGTTTAGCCTCAGTTTGCCCTATCTCCTTGTCAAAGTTTGTGATTTATCACTTTTCATACATCAAAACATGACAAAATGAACCTCTACACCTATGCAACGAAAGCAATACCTAAACGTAGGCGGTTGGGGTGTTTGAATGGTGCAATTTGCGTGCTGATTATTTCTGATTTTCTGATGCACATCATGACATAGATTTCGTTGTATTTTAATTAAGAGGATAGTAGCACGGGCATTGTCTCGGTACTGTCCTTACAACGCCGCAACGGGTTAGTGAATGAGCATTGGAAAGCTTGGTTGTGCACAACACGTTTCTGATTGAAAATTATGTTTGAGCACTTTAGGATCATCCACTTTTTCATGTGCATGTCAACCATGGTATCAAAATAAAAATGACTGGAGGCATAGCACCTATTTTCGATTATGATGACCCACGCTTGAGTGTGGAAAGGTAACCTAAGCCGTAGGATAGACGTTCGTTTCTTGAGGAATTATTTGGTAAGGACACATGGTATCTCTTGGAATACGTTAAAAAATGAAAGTGTGGAGTTTGTTTGTTTGTTCTATATGTTGAGCAGCGCATCAAGGGGCTAATCCCTGCGATGTAGGAGAGCTACAGTGGGGCCGCGGTGATTCCACCGAGAGGTTGCCTCCCATGTATGTGATTATCGTGGCATTTATTGGCAATGTGTAAGGGTTCTCCCTCTGTGGAGTTTATAGAAAGGGAAACGTTGGAATACAAAACTATAAATGCATAGATTAGGCTTTAGGATAGTTCATCCTTTAGCAGCAAATAGACGCTCCTAGCCAGCGAGGCCGTGTGGGTGTGTTTGTCTGTTATGAGCATGAGATCTAGCTAGTGCCATAGCCAGTGCCGGCCCATTTGAGGTCCGAGCAAAGCCTGTTTTTCATGCAATTCATCCTAGCACAATTATGCCATGTAACAGAACTTCGTACCCAAACACTCATACAGTTCGCAATTAGAATCCATGCTATATAATCAATCGAGCAATGCTCCCACACAAAAAATTATGAATGCATTGAAGAAATTGTGCCTAGCCTAACTACATGTGCTTGTGCGTCATGCAAATGCAAACACAAAAGAAACAGACAACAAAAAATAAACTCATAATGACACTGATTAAAGAGTCCAAAATCTTGGCAGAAAATTCTACCTTCAGGTTTGTAGTGGTAGACGCGTAGTGTCACGACATCCGCCTCCTCCAAACCACCATCCGCCCCGTGCAAACCTGCACATCCTACATGCCAACTTATTTACCACTTGCAACATTGTTCCCACCAAGATCATATGGGCAATCATTTGGGTAATATGACAAGTAGGTAAGTTGACATAGGATATCACAACATCCTCCCGGATCATATGAAAGAATCAAAGTAGGTAAGTTTTCATAGATCATCTCTGCATCCAGTGGCTTGTCGTAGATCATCACAGGATCCAGATCTTCTTTGGCAGGTAGATCACTAGACCATCCTGTGACTCCAATCTTATTCATATCCATCATTGGAAAATCATCAATACTGTCCGAAGATAATCTGACCTTCTGGTCAATAGACTTATATTGTCTATGTACTCTGGCTTCTTTGCTACAACTTGCAAATTTCAGCTCTTGTTGCAAATACTTTGGAAAACACAAATTTTGTTGTGTATAAAGAGCACCCAATTCTTTTGACTGACAAAAATCGGCCATATATTTTTCAGACTGCATATTAACAGCCCAACAGTGAGGCTCACAGCTTACTTCAATTGTAAATCCTGTTTATTGCTATAAATCAACACTCTAAAAATCTTTTTGCTAAAATATTTCGGCCAAGAATACTATTTGCTGAGAATTCTCAGCACCCAATTTTTCTTGTTGCATGAAATTGACATGTAAGACATATGGCAACCCTTGATTTTTAATTTTCAGCAATGCTGAAAGATCCTCCATAGTATTCGAGCATAATAGGCCATTGTAATAAAGACCATCAGTAACCTCCTCATCAGATTCAATCTCCTAACTCTTCTTCAAGTCTGTAGTCATCTCAATGTCAGAAAGTAGCTTGAATCCAGGTTACCTTTTTGACTTTGGATCCTTTGTCTTCGAGGCTTTTTGATCTTCTTGTACTTTCGACTTCTGAACTTTAGCCATACTTTGCTTTAGTTCTAAATAAGAAGGCTAGGAAATTGAATCTTCTCTTTTTCGCTTCTTCTCAATAAGCACTTTGACTCCCTGAAAGTTCGCCATTCTGAAAGAATTTGAAGGGGTAGATAAAATTGGGACTAATACTAGAGCTAGTTGCTGCTCCCTTCTAGTCATCTTGTTTTGAAAGTCTTTTAGATTCTTTAATATCTCCTCGATCATATCATTGATAGTCCGTATTTCAAATGGTCTGCAAACCATAGGAGGAATAGACATAGGCATAGGCATATGCTCAACATGAGAAATAGGATATGTAGTGGATAGTGCAATAGGAGAAGCAGGAGAAGTCGAGGTAGGAGAAGACATCGCTAGAGGTGTTCGCATGCCATTCTGCAAGCGAGCCTTCCATCTCCTCCTCTTTGTCAATGTAAAAACCACATCAATAGCATATTACCAATCCGTCTTCAATCCCATAGGCTGTGTATGGTCTTCAAGAGGCTCTCCTAGCTCGCCTTGAAGTGGAGGATCAGCCGCTTGTAAGAATAACTCCACTTTCTCCGAGTTTAGGGCTCTTTGCTCAAGCGCATCCAACTGGTTGTAACGTTCTTTAAATTTGCGCAATAACTCAGAAGCAACAAGTCCTTTGTTGGGCTGATAGAACCATTCTCTGAATGTCTAGTTCCACGTAGCAATACCATAATCCTCTAGAAAATATTCATCTTTGAGTGCCTTCTTGAAGACATTCTAGTTTGAATCTTGCACAAATAAATCAATCACTCTAACCCGCAAAGCAGGCGTGACAAGCCGTAAGAAATAGTTTCTCTAGTTGTTAGAAACTCTGAAGAAGCGCATCTGGCTTTCAAAAGCTTTAAGATAGGCTGAGACATTCTGGCCATCAAATAATTTGTTCTCACTTACCATGGCCTTGATTGCTTTTGTTGCACCATGCGTATGCTCTTGTTCTTGATGCAACATTAGTTGTTGATCAAATTGTTGCTAATGTAAATGCTACTACTACTGCTGCATAGATAACTGCATCTGCTGATTCTGCATTATAATAGCCGAAGAAAGAGTTTGCAATAAAGTCTTCATCTCATTGGTCAAAAAGGAAGAAGCACTTGATGATGAAGTGGGTGGAGTATTTGAAGAGTCTCCCATCTCGATAATCAGAAGCGATGCTTTCACGTCGGGCTCGTGAAAGTCGCTCACTGCAGAGATGCTTTGAGATGGGAGAGCTCAACATACAATAATTAACTAGAAGAGTTTAGTTTCAAGTCGAATGCAAAAATAAATGCTTGAATCAATATATAGACAAGATACACAAAATACTTTCGGATTTGATCACAAGAGTTTTGGGAAAGACAAAGTCGAAATCTTGAATTGAGAGAGAAGAGAAGAAGGTGGAATCGAGGAAGACAAGGGGCACCAAGCTTCATAGCGACTCGCGATGACGAAACTTTGATGTAGGCAAAAAGCTTAAATCTCATCCTCAAGCTTTCTCTCCAAAATTCAATGACGGCCTTCAAAGAAGGTGAGGTATACAAGCTCAACCTCTAGCCTCTCTCCCTTGGTTTGATGATGGCCCTCCTTCTCTCCTTGTCCTCCCTTTTATAGTTTTTCTCCATTCCCTTCCACTCATAAAATCTTAAGGCGTTTAGCTTTAAAGCTTATGCTCTTTTCTATTGCTTTTCACTATTTTCATTTTTTCTGCCATGTTTTTTTCTACAACTTGTTTGGATCATAACTTCATCATATGAACTCTAAACATAGTCATCCGGTTACTCAAAATGATTGAAACACATATGGTGACAAGCCATCGTGGATAGAATTGCAAAAATCCATAAAAAATAGACAAAAATAACAATTTTTGTAAATGTCGTCACTTTTCTCTATCTTTTATCTTGGACGAACATGATACTAGATATTTCAAACTATTCTAGTAAACCAGTCCTACTTCCTGTAAATCCTGTAGAGATTCTATAGTTTTTCCATGTGTGGATGTGCAACACCATGACAACATATCAATAAAATGTGCTCTACCACATATTGTGGTGTCCTGGCTTTCAGTGTATAGTACAAAATCTATAGTGTGCTGTGGTCGTGTGGGAAATATTTCCATGTTGAGCACATCAACAAAATGCACTCTACCACATATTGTGGTGTCATGGTAAAGTTCAAGTAAGAGAGTTGACAACAAGCCATGGATCTAAATATCGTAGTAGATGAGATGGAGTATTTTGGGAACTTGCAAAGTGTTATCTCAGTGGATTACCATAGCTTCTCCATGATCATATTCGATGTATAGTGGTTTAAGTGGTATTAGAAGGAGCTGGGGCAATCATTTGGCAACATCCATTTGGATTTCTGGAAATAGATTCCAAGAAAAGATGGATGGATCTATGTAACATGTTTGTGTTGGGTCATTGTGAACAAGTACATGAATTATTTTTTAATTTTTCCACAATACAAAACAATCAAAAATGTTAATTCACTCTTATGTGTGACATTGAACATGTAATCTTCTATCTAAGTCCCCTACAACCTCTATGGATGTATATTGTGCCATCAACTCCTCGGAATGCACGAGTGTGTGATGAGAGCAATGTTTTCAATGTAGATGAGGAGAGTATGCAAGTGGAGGTGTCGATATTGTGGAGGGTGGAGGGCTTGGAGCATGCATAGGAGACATGCATGGGTAACATAGACGAAGAGATAGGAGACCAATAATTTTTTGAGAATGAAGTGGACTCCTCTTTTTATGGTGATGACCTATCTATAGACCTTCCAGTGTACGTCAAGTTGTGCTAGGAGATTGACATGGGGCCATAGGCTGAGTCAAATTTGCATCCGCTTGCTCAATTTATTGATGATTCACTTTTAAGGGTCCTTTAGTATATGTGTTGTAATTAGAATCCTTTTTTTCAAAGTTATGTTATCGTGCTTTACCTAAATCATTATATTGATTATGCTAATATCATTTTCTATTTGTGCAAGTTACCTTTGACAATACCTAGAGAGTAGGATGAGTTGAGGGATGACCAATGAGGGGTTGCAGGAGATATTCATATGCATGTCTTTAAATCAAATGGCCTAATTTAGAGATATGACGAACTAAGAGCTGCCAGGGACATCATCAAGCCGTTCTGTGAGGTCTACTTTGGAATGCTCTAATACTTCAATTTCCAATAGAAAATGTTGACGCTCTAGACTGGCCCCGGATGGAAGGAGTGGTTCTAGGGGGAGGGGGTGCTACGGAGTTATGGATGTTGTGAGCCTGTAATTGATTATGGAGAGGTTGCTACTCCTCGCTCTCATACAGGTTCTAGAGAGGGTAGCTCAGGTGGGTGTTGTGGAGACACCGATGCAATGTCTCCGTCTCGTCAATCTGGTGGATACTTGTCACCTCCAAGATTTGTTACACTTGTAGGGACATCTACTTTTGTGACTTTGGGTTTCACTTAGTTGTCTGCAAGTGGCACCCCTATGGGTGCTACTCTGAGAGATACTGCGCCTATAGGTATGCCAAATATACAAGGGTCTCCTAGTTATGCCTAGGAGCGTGGTTGCAAGTGGGAGAGGACACACCTTAGACATACCCCAGTAGGATATGGTTACCTCTCTCATACATGACAAGACATGTACTATAATCATGAATGATGAGAGGAGGAGGGTGATGCCTTGCATGAGAGAGTTGTGCCAACAAGTATTTAGGCACAACATTTTGGAATATTGGAATGTTGAGATATTTGCAATCACACCTACTGTGGCCTCTTTGTATGAGGAAGTTTTGGGCTTAGGATATGCAGGTAGATTGAATCCCATATGCACAGAAAAGGAAATTGCTACCATCCAACAACTATAAAGCATTGTACTTGACTACCACTTTTTGATATATGGTGAATGTAATAGCATGATGCTTTCTCTTTTTAGTTAGTGTCTTGTCATTGTCAATCTATACACAAGATTATGTTTATGAGTCCAAGCTTCCATCTTGGAACCTAATTCACTTATGTAACAGTCAACTCTAGTGTCTCTGTCATCATGAGTTCATTCTTCTTCTTCCATCCACCATAGCTCCCTGCCATGCTCTAGATCCGCATCTTTGACATGGTATCAGAGTGCAGTTAGGCATGGCTTAGCATGTCTCAAGTATCCTCTCTATTCTTTCAGCTCCTCTTCATCTTTAGAGAACTCAAGATCGGTGTATGACTCCATTTCCAACTTGATCCTCACTTGCCCTATTGTCTACCATAGCGAGACAGTACCCAGCTCACTTGGAGCTTCTTGATATACTCTTACAGCCCATATTTCCCCATGCTTCCTTTTGGAGAAACTTTCCTTTGCTCTAGACGCAGCTCCTTGTTAGCTCAATCACTGACATTGGCCCTTCTACAACCCAGCATTGTCAAAATTTGCGATCACTGCCTGTCTACAACCCATCGTCTGGTCGTATGATTGTTCTCCCTATTCACAGCGCGACGTTCATCCTAACCATAGGGCTTTGAAAGCCAACTACCCAAGCTATCTTCTCACCAAGTATCTCAGCAAATGATCATCTCCACGATCTGCTCAAAACCAGTCGTCTCCCTGCAAACCCTAAAGGGCAGCCATAGCCATTTCAACATCAAACTCATCTTTTACTTCAATCTCTTACTTCCTTCAGCTCAAGATTGCCACTACCACTCTGATCTAAGTCCTACTTAGCACCAACAAATATTTGAGCATTTAATCACGAAGATTTGGAAGACCTTGAAGATTTGAAGCACTCATCTGAAGGACAAGCATCAAGAATAGTAAGATTTCATGCTATCACTGCCTGTTTTTTTTAAACACATTGCAAGTCAACTTGGTTGCTGGTAATCTTCAGTCATAGCTGAAGAATTTTTGAAGCCATTCAAGATCAATTCCTTGCTAGCCATTTGGAGCTGATACCCTATCATGGGAATGTCAAATAATAAGACTTTTATATGGCTACTTTCAATGAAGAGTAACAATACTCTTGTTGCTCATTTCAATTACATAGAAGATGTTTTTACTCTACCTGCAGGAGAAAATGGAGCTTCTCACACTCAAGTGCAATCAATGATTTCATCTAAAGTTTTTGAAGACATTCTAGCTATCTTGGTCATCATGCAAACCTCAAAGATGATACCTTTGTTTGAGGGGGACATGAACATGAAGATTGATGCAACTATTGCAAGCAAAGTCAATGAAAAAGAAGACCAGGAGAACCAAAAAAAAGAGGACCATGAAGAAAAGGACCAAAAGGTCAAAGTGGTGGATATTGAAGCTGCAAGCAAAGTGAAGAACAAGTAGAAGATCAAAAAGAGCAAGCTGGACTACACTGACAAAAAGACCTACGATGAATAAAAGATCTATGTCAAAATAAATGCTGAAAATTGTAAGGGCCTGATGGTCCCTGACCCACTTTTTTACTAGACTTTTTTAGCCTTGTAATGCCTAGCCCTAATGCTTCTTATCATAAGCTTGTAAAATCCTCATGTAGCCATGTACTGTAGCCTCTGTACACTTTGTGACGCCCCTGTTACAGCCACAAGATGACCACCATGTTTGTGGTACCCACACTTAGCCTTTTTTCTACGACAGCCTCTAGTGTTTTGCCATGTTTATGGTGTGCCCACACTTTGCAAGTTTTTGTTTCAATAAAGCCTCTACACACTTTTTGTACTTTCTGGTTGTGATTGAGGAGGGGTGTTGAGATATCTGCAATCACACCTACTATGTCCTCTTTGTATGAGGCAATTCTGGGCTTAGGACATACAGGCAGACTGAATCCCATATGCACATAAAGGAAAACTGCTACCATCCAGCAACTATAAAGCATTGTACTTGAATACCACTTTTTGATATATGATGAATGCAATAGCATGATGCTTTCTCTTTTTAGTTAGTGTCTTGTCATTGTCATTCTATACACGAGATTGTGTTTATGATTCCAAGCTTTCATCTTGGAACCTAATTCACTTGTGTAACAGTCAAGTCTAGTGTCTCTGTCATCATGAGTTTATTCTTCTTCTTCCATCCACCATAGCTCCCTGCCATACTCTAGATCCGCATCTTTGACATGGAAGAATATACCCGAGGGGAGCAAGGACTATGTAGTGGCATCTTTGTATGAGGAGTTTTTGGTACCTACAATAGGAGAGAGGATTTCCACTAGATGGATGATGGAGTGTATGTGTGCATAAATGTCATATAGACTATTAGACGCGCGTAAGGCAACCAAGAGTGGAGCCTCAAAGCTCGAGTGACTAGACACAAAGGATTGGTGGAGACTCAAGGAGGAGGCACAAATTCTCCAGGACAATACAGTAACACGGTGGGAGGCAACGAGAACATGATTGGAGACATGGGTCATGCATCATCTGGGGAGTGGCGGCCATAGGACTTATTTGGAGGACTTTGTAAAGTTTTGTTTTGGTTCTTCTTGCTTTCTTATTTGGAACATCACTTGTACTAAACAATCTTGTTACTAATAATTCTATTCTATTTTCTTTGCAGCATTCCGTCACAAACCGCAATCCCACAGGTTTGGAGACTCGATATACAAAGAGATATGGTCTCACTACACTTATCGATAGATTGTACTCGCGCGATGGCCCAATAAGTCAATCCTCTTTCTTGTCGATAGTTGCTAGTTTTTTTTATGATGCATTATGTATAGTGGACTAATGTCTAGTTGTTCATTTTGCAGGAGTCCATGTTCGATGCTCCTTTGCGTTGAGATGAGCTTTCAGATATGGCAAGGATTTGTAGCATGTGCTTGGATTTGTGGAGCACACATCATCTTCTTTTTTAGTCATGTGATCTATGTAGGCCTCTTTCATATAGCATTCCTTTGATATACTTATCATCCTTTGTATAAGATTGCACTTTTGATATTTACAGATAGACTTTCACGTTTGTTTTGGCTCTCCTTTCCATGGTTCCGTGTAATTTCATGAGTTTGTCATCACCAATCTTGTACTTATTTTATGAGTTATCAGTCTTGTGGTTTTAAGTAGTTTTTGCATCCCCGTCAATGATGATTGTGTATCCAATATATGTAATTTCTTTGAAGAATATTATACAGCACATGGTGCTATGGATGGCAGGGAAACTTGCTGCTGCTATTTGTGTCACTAATTTATTGCATGTGTCGCTATATTTATGTCGCAATTTGCATTGCAAAAGCATTGCTATTCATGTCACAAAAGCATCGCAAATTGCGATGCAAGCAATTTGCGTCACAAATTGTGACGCAAATAGCGACGCTATCTCCAACGAATTTTTAGAGATGCCTATACTGATGCTTTTAGTGATGATGGGGGTAATTTTTTTAATGAAGATTTGTGTCACTTTGAATGTTTGTATGTTGCATGTACCTTGTAGTGAAAGAAGGAAATGCCATTTTGTTATACAATTAGATTTTGAGAAGAAGAGAAAAGAAGATGACAATGAATTAGATTATGAAGAAGACCGAGAATAGAAATTTTCAAATCAAATACAGGGTGTGGAGAAGGAGTAGAATAGACACTTCTAATCCAAATTTAGGTGCTAGGGCAAACTCATTTTAAATGCATAAATTCCAAGTAATAGAAAGAACATGCAAAAATAGATCAAGTGAACCTTCTATTTTTATGCAAGATGCTTAAGTCTAGAAAAGCTAGGCACATAGTAAGGAAGAACAAATGTATTAAGGCATATACAATATCCATTTCAAACTATTAGAACAACAAAAGGTGAAACATTCTTCTATCATTCATGGAGTAAATAGCACATTCAACCAATTAAAATTTATTAATTTTATAAATTCTTTTTTAGAGAAAATTTATCAACCCCCACAACATGTGAATGTTATAGCCTCCCACAAGGGCCGAGGGGGGGGGGGGGGACAAAAAGCAACAAATAGAACATACCAAGATATCTTGCTAATTTTGAACCTTTTGAGAAGTCACATTTTTTGGCTAGTTTACAAGGCAAGAAATGATATGATATTAATCGTTGAGAGTGAGGTCCTGCACAAGTCGATTTGACTTATGCATGTTCATGTAGTCAAGCTTAGTCTTGGATAGCCATGCTCATCAGCTTGGACTTTGGAAAAAATGGTTATATGGCTAGCAATTGAGTGATCATTAAAAATGAAAGTCCTAGGGTTTGCTTCATTCACTTAAAGGGACCCATGCTGATGTGATCATTGACCATTGAGAAGTCCTTCATTCTAAACCTCGAAATATATTCTCTCCCCTCCTTCAACTTGTTTTAGCAATCAAAAGCTACCAACTAGTGTGTGGTCAAAAACACTATGAGCTGAGGGTCCCTTCACTTCAAGTCAATGGACTTTGCATTGCAGGCTTCCAAACTTATGTATTTCTCTTGTAAAGCTTTTTGAGAGGATGTGCTGGCAAGCTGCCTTTCGGATAAATGCTCATATCATATATGTAACCTTTTCTCATCGAATATAATATTTACATCTTCTCTTTTTTTTATAAAAGTCGCTAAGTGAAATACCCAAGGAAAAGAAAGTTGTTTGAGTTGAAAGGAGTGATTGAGGATGTAGGCACTGACATCCGACGTCCGAATCTCCCATGTGGATTTTGGTCTAACATTTGAATCTCCCTTTGTGGAGTGTGGTCCGATGTTCAAATCTCCCTCTCACAGAGTTTGGTCTGACGTCCAAATGCGAATTTAGGTCCGAATCAAGAAGAACCTACGCTAAAGGCGTGGCAGGGGGTGAATGGGAGTGGAGCTGGAGTGTAACACAAAACTTTCCCATCTTGTTCCTTCCCTCACATTGCTACATGCAACCTAACTCCCTCCTCCCCTTTCCTTGTCCATGACTAGCACAATAACCAAGGAGAAGGGAGGAGAGGGAGAAGTTCGTACTCTCCCCTGTGGGGGAGGGGTTCAATCGCCTAAATTCGGCATCATGGAGATGACATTTGCGACATTCCCAATAGGTTTCCCTCAATTTGGGATGGTACCTGCTTCAGTCATGACAACAACCAGAGTGTCTTTCCATAATGAATCAATGGGGCTTGCTAAATCACTTAAAGGAACATTTAACTTGTTGTTTAACTCTGGGTATCAGAACTCTAATCTCCATACTAACATTTGGCAAAACGCGATTCCCCTAAATGGAGAGCCATGGAGAGGACCTGGAGAAGGGGGGAGACCAAGTGAAGTATATTTAGGAGGCTCTCAATCTATTGGATTGGCTCCTAAAGCCTCCTTAAGCCCGCCGCAATTCAATAAAGACGCTCAAACCAATGGAAACGTAGAGGCTCATAGAAGTAAGCTCCACAATGAACAAGGAGGCTATTTGTTGGTTACGTCTCCAAATAAGGCAAAAGGCATGCACAAAGAGACTTCCATGGAGTCAGCAAGTGAGAAAGAATTTGTTATTCTTGTAGCATTGAACACATCTAGCTTGAAATTATGGAATGAAGAGTTTGAGAAAAGAGCCCTTGTTGGTCTCTATCATGGCCCTAGGCCTCCCACAGAAATAATGAGGAATTGGTTAAAAACTAATTGGGAGTCATTAGGCTACCACATCGTGGAAATTGAATTCATGACGAACAATTTTGTCTTCTTCCTCTTCAAATCAGAAGAAATGCTCCTCCAAGTTTTAGGGATAGACCAATGGATGATCAAGAGCTCTCCCCTGACATTGTTTAAATGGTTCCCTGGTTTTAATCCCAGGATTGATAAGCCCTCGAGAGTCCCTGTGTGGGTGGAACTCATCGACCTTCCTCGTAATTTATTTCCTTTTATTAAAACCATTGTTGCTCCTCTAGGAAAACTTCTAGATAGAGGCCTGCCAATCTAGTTAATCCCAGGTGGTTCCCACATGTCTTAATCAAAATGGAAATCAGCAACAAACTCCTGGACTCTCTCCTTATCACAGACACTCAAGGGAATGTCTTAACCAAACAACCACTATCTTATAGGAACCTACCTAATGCATGCTTCAAATGCATGAAGGTTGGCCATTTTATTAGAGATTGCCCTGAGAAACCTAAGGAGGCTGATTTAAATAAAAAAGAACAGAAATCTCCCAATGACGGTTTCAAAATAGTTAATAGAAAGGTTAAAAAGAACTCCAATGTCAACAATATTAACACCGGTATTAACAAGAAAAAGAACAGTAATAAATTTTTTGCCCTACTCATTGAAGTCCCACATGAAAATTTTGGCCCTAAGGCATTAGAGGAGAACTTCAAGAAAGCTGAGTCTTTGGACTCTAAAGTAGAGGAGGTTTTGGTAGGGAATACACAAAAGGAGAGAAGTAATTCTGGTGAAGCCAATAAATTCTTGAAAAGCCCTAAAATAGGTGATGACAAATATCAGAAGACATCCAAAAGACGTTTTTCCAAGGTAGGGGGGCAATGTAAGCAATCCATTCTCTAAAGGAAAAGAAACAACCAGGAAAGGAAAAAACAAAAAATTGTATTTATGATTAGATCAATTAAGCTTATTTCACTTAATTGTAAAGTTCTTTGTTATCCCCACCAGATCACGGGAACATGGCATGGGAACATACCAGTCACACTGACGGTATATAAGGTGTAAAAGGGTATTTTGAGGCATCACAGAAATTATCAAGAAACTCTCTTTTCACCTTCTCAAGCTTCCATGGCTTCTTCTTCTTCTTCTTCCTCTTCTTCTTCCGTTTCCCTCTTTCTCTCTCCTCTTCCTCTTCTCCTGCGTAGTCCTTCTCTCTCTCCTTCCCCATAGTTAGGACAGTTAGGTCTCCTTCATTACAAGTGGTATCAGAGCTTTGTCCTTGATCCTTCTCTTTTCCCATAGATTTAGGGCTCTCACAGTTCCCACAGTTAGAAAACCCAATTACATCTCTCTCACAGGTATACAGGAGTACTCAAGCAGGCTGTCAGCCCTCTTGAAGACTATGGCAGCCTTTCTTGGAGCTTTCCCAAGAACCATGGACACATCTGGAGGCAGGCAGATAAATTTGACAGGTCGTCACTAATTTTCATGCAAGTTTCTTTAGGGTTTTGGGCAAAAGGAGGGTAGCACAGTTAGAGAAGGCCAAAAGCTCAGTTACTTTTCAAGAAGACCTTCTCTCTCCTCCTTTCACAAGCTGCCTGCAAGCTCCCATGGAGGAAACCTGCCCCAAATCTTGCTCTCCCCCTTCTTCCATGAAGCATCAGCCTTGCCCCTTCATCCTCTGAAGCTCAGGAGCCACTGATCAAGCAGGGTTGAGCTGGGTGGTCATCCCCAACCCCTCCATGAGCAGCCCCGAAATTTGTGGCGCAAAAAACGGGCTGCTTCCTGGCTTGCTGGACAGCCCCCCCAGACCTCCTCTCCTCCCTGATCTCACTCCTGGCTCTTGGCAAGTCTCTTGGGTAGCATTGAAGGATTCCTCCTCAGCTCTTGGACTCCCCTTTCCACTTCAAGAAACCCTGATTTGGTGCAGCCCATGGTAGCCTTTGAACCTTGGTATCAAGCTCAAAAATCTTGAAGATTTTGGTCTTTTCTTGGTCCCCCGGAGTCCCTCTTCAAGCCTAGCTCAAGATTTCAGCCATCAAGAAGCATGGAAAGAAGATTAGAAGCAATATTTGAAGACATGCACTTGTGGGCAGCCATGGCTATGGGAGTAGAGCTTCAATTTCAGCAAGAGCTCTTCATGGGAAGGTCCTGAGCCATCCTTCCCCAAGCTTGACTTCACCTTTCTTGATGGAGCACAACCGTTTTGGAGCTATGGAGCATGCGGGATCAAAGTGGAGCTCTCATGAAGGACTGAAGTGGCATTAATGGCTGCCTTCTTCTCCAAAAGACTCAAGGTAATTGATTCTTGGCTCTCGTTCTCTCCATTTAAGCCTCTTGTTGAATCCTATCCACTTGTTTGAGAGAATGTATGAGTCCAAGTAGATAATAGGAGTCCCAGACATTGTATGCATGCTGAATATTAATCCCAGTCATTTTCCTTTGATCTTATGGCATTGTAATGGATTTTACTCATGCTGAAGCTTCATTGAGATTATATTTTTGCTTACCCATAACCCATTTGGCTTCTTGTGAATTGGCTGAACCAAGAAGTGAAAAAAATCCATTGTATAAGGGTGAGTAGGCAGTGAGTCACTGCCGATAAGCTCTCTATCCCTATTTCCCATTCCAATTCCATGCACTTCATGAAAAGCCCAAAATTTTGATTCCTGAAATGCATCTCATACTGGCTTTTTAATTAATAAATGTCTGCCATGTATATTCCGGGTGAGGAAAAGCTCGATGCTAGGTGAGGTGGCAAGACAAAAGAGGGGTGACCCCCCCTTGCCATCAAAGATCTTGAAGGGGTGCACAACTTGGCCCGGGGGGAACTTTGCCCACCTCCCGGTGATTCGGAGCCCAAAGACTTATTGCACGTGCAGGTACATTTGATGGAATAGCCCGAGCCCTGATCATTTGACTCTACAGCCCCTACATGCATTGGTAATGTCATGAATCACTTGGTAATGTATGGTGGATGCATGCAAGAAGGGCAGGGTATGCAGTTATGAAAATGGTCTCAGCAATGAACTACTGATGCAAAGGATGTATGGCTCTATGTGGCATTGAGAGCCACCGTTGAGGCCCTGGATGTTTGGGATAAGACCCTCACCATTGGGATAAGGTATGCTCCTTGAGGGAGTCTTTGCAAGGTATTGCAGACAGTCAGTCCTACACAGTCAGCCCACAAAAGTTGATTACAGCAAAGCCTTATTGTGTGATTGAGTGCAGGCTCTATAGCTTGTTTCAAAGAGGGAATCCTCCCCTTCGATATGAACTAAAAACCTCCCCATTCTGCCTTACGGTTTGGGAGATACACTCAGTTTTGTGCTCAGAGGTATTGTGGGACAGGCAGCAGTCCTACATAGTCAGCCCACAAAAGTTGATTACAGCAAAGCCTTCTTGTGTGAGTGAGTGTGGGATCTATAGCTTGTTTCGAAGAGGGCATCCTCCCCTTCAATCTGCACTAAAAATCTCCCCATTCTGCCCTACGGTTTGGGAGATACACTCGGTTTTGCGCCCAGAGGTACTGTGGGATAGGCAACAGTCCTACACAGTTAGCCCACAAAAAGTGATTACAGCGAAGCTCTGATCATTTACTATCAGAGATATTTTTACATAGCCTCATAGAGGGGATCGAGGGCTTTCATTTGAATCAAAAAGTTTAGTGATCGGAGCTTTCTAGCTCAAGATATTGTCATTTCTGTAACAAGGGGTCTGGTGGACTGCACTTGGGATGGCAGGCCACAAGGGTAAAGCAAAGGCCCAGGAGGACTTTCAGCGTGAAATAAGGGACTCCCATGCCTCAATGAACGATCCTAGCTCAGCCTAGGAGGATCATGAAGACATGTTTGAAGAGGGTGCCCCTGAGATGGACCGCTTATCTATGCTCAACCAAACCTTATGCCAACATGAGACCCGTCATGCTGAACGACATCGAGAGATGGACCAACGCCACAGGGAGATGGAAACCCGCCAGGATCACTGTCATTACAAGATGATGGCCAAGATAGACTTACTCATAGAGCGCATGGGCGCCCTCATCCCCACCATTGCCCCTCCCTCGGATCGACCCAAGGAGTATGTCCCTCCCCGTGAGGCTAACCGCCCTCCCCCCTTGGAGACCAGGCGTAGCCCACAAGGTCTCGGTGGTACCCATGGCATTCCCCATAGCACTTATGAGACGGGTGAGCCTTCCACCCGACATGATGAGCCCCTCCTTCCCTCCCCCATTATGAATCCTTCAAGCCCATCTTTGATGGCAACTCAACTCCCCCGTAACAACGGAAGCTATTTGCACACTCAGGGGAATGGCTCCAATGCAAATCTTGGGCAGCATGGAATGCATGGAGTACATGGGCAGCATGCACATGGCAATGAGCAGCATGCATATGGCAATGGGTAGCATGCATATGGAAATGGGCAGCATGCACATGATAATGGGCAGCATGGACATTTTGGACAGTAAGATCCTAATGGGCAATTCGGTCCTCATGTAATGCAAGGGCAGCATGGCTCCCATGGAAATTTTGGACAGCCGGGGATTGGACAGCAAGGCATGTATGGGCAGCATGTAGCACATGGCATTCATGGGCAACAAGGCCCAAATGAGCTGCGTGACAAGATTGTGTTTACTAAATTCAATGGGCAGTCCTCATCCCCAGCTGAACTAGAGGAATGGACCTCTAAATTAGAAGCCTATTTTCTCATCTACCCCCGTACGGATGAGGCAAAGATTATTTTTGCCTCCCTTCATTTAGAAGGTTTTTCCCACACATGGTGGAGATTTGTTCAAAGAGAAAATCAGCAGTTTCATGATTGGGAAGAGTTCAAGATGCATATGATCCAAGTTTTTGTCTCCCCGGTGGAAAAAGAACGCTTGGCTAGGCAATGGTATCAATTTGATTAGCAAAATCTCATCGTGAGGGAGTAGACCAACCAATTTATGAGCCTATCCATGTATGTTGAGGTAGTCAGTGATGAGGCCAAATTGCATAAATACATTTATAGGCTAGATGCACATCTCTCAGTTGATGTAATGGCTCAAAATCCAGCCACCCTGTTTGCAGCCATAGAATTGGCTGAACACTATGGTCAGAAATACAGTCTCAATGAGGGCATGCAGCCCATTGTAGGACAGCAAAGATACCCTATCAGGCAACCCCCATATGCCAATAATTATCGCAGCAACAATGCAGGGATTGGCAGCCCCAAAATCCCTACTTACCCCACTTTTAATGCTGAAAGGAAATATGTCAATTTTGGAACAGGACCACCCTCAAAAAGTGACCCAAAGTATGCTGAAAATAAGACAAGGAATGGCTTCAGTCCTAACGGTAAAAAATAAGACAAGGAATGGCTTCAGTCCTAACGGTCAAAAATCCATTCCTCCTGAAGTTGTCAAGGATAGAACAGCCAAAGGCTTGTGCTTTAAATGCGGGGATAAGTACATGATTGATCATGCATCCAAATGCCCCTTTAAGAATGCCATTGTCAAGTTTAATAGCATGTATGTGCTAGAAGATAGTGACAAGTTAGAAGAGGACTTGCATGACAACTCTCCCATGATGACACTTGCTAAAAATGTTGAATATGAAGAGGATCTTGATACCGATTAGTTTTATGACTCACCGAACGGGTTCCCTTTTGACCCCGGTGGTTGCCCCATTGATGACATGCTTGGGAATGGCCCTTGGCACCCCTCATTCACCACTATATCAGCTTGCTCGATCTCCATGGATGCATGGACCGGCTCTAGGATCCCGAACACCCTATGAGTGCATGGTAGCATTGATGGCAAGAGTGTATACGGCCTCATAGATAGTGGTAGCACGCACAGTTTTGTGAATAAATTGACTCTTGGCCGTTTGACATGTGTTCCCACTGAATTACAGCAACCTCTTCACGTTCAAGTGGCTAATGGAAATGAGGAAGTGAGTTCCCATGTATGCATACAAGTGTCTCTTATGCTGGCCGAAAATTACACAGCAAAGGTGGACTTAATTACCCTTGACATGGGCCCCATGGATGTTGTTTTGGGATGTGATTGGCTTCCGCAGTTGGGAAAAATCTCTATGGACTTCTCTCAGCTGTATATGGAGTTTGTAATGCATGGGCAGCTTGTACACTTGGAGGGAATCAAAGAAATTGCAGATTTTCACCTTATAACATCAAGACAACTCAAAAAGGAATTCAAGAAACGCTCCCAAATCTTTGTCTTGCACTTGCATAAGGATAACGATGACCAACACACCTTGGGGAAGAAAAATGCAGCACTAAAAGCGCTTTTGGCTGAATATGAGGACCTATTTCAGCCCCCCACGACCCCTCCCCCTCAAAGATCGGTGGATCACCCGATTGACTTGGAGCCCCATGCCAAGCCCATCAATAAACCCCCATATCGACTCTCTAAATGTGAAAGAGAGGAAGTAGCAAAGCAAGTCAAGGAGCTCACTAAAATGGGATTCATAGAGCCTAGCTCTTCCCCTTATGCCTCTCCTTTCACCCAAAGGATCCTTGAAGAGATGCATTCTTCACCGATTGCTAGCCACTTAAGGGTCTTCAAAACATATGACCGAGTTTCAAAAAGCTTCCATTGGAAAGGCCTATGGCGGGAGGTTAAAGGCTTTGTGTCTAGATGTGTGCCTTGTCAACAAAATAAACATAGCACTCTTAAACCGGGTGGATTGTTGCAGCCCTTACCTATCCCCAAAGGAATATGGACCCACATTACCATGGATTTCATCACTGGTTTACCTACAACCAAGAAGGGTTGGGATAGCATATATGTGGTAGTTGATCGACTCACTAAAGCAGCCCATTTCATCCCTACAAAATCCCAGTTTACAGCATCTCAAGTTGCCACTCAGTTTATGGAGCATGTTTTTAAGTTGCATGGCTTACCCCATGTCATAGTACATGACCGGGACACTAAATTTATGAGTCAATTTTGGCAGACAATTTTCAGCTCCATGGGGACCAAATTGGCTCTGTCTACAACCTATCATCCCCAAATGGATGGGCAGACCGAGAGAGTCAATAAGTGGCTTGAAACCTATTTGCGACATTTTTGTCATGACGTGCAGAATTCTTGGAATGTATGGCTGCACTTGGCTGAATTTTCTTACAATAGCTCCACTCATTCGAACATTGGAGTCTCTCCATTCGAAGCATTGTATGGTTATCGGGTGCCCCTTCCTACCGTGATCTTCAATGAAAAGCTCAACCCCCTTGGAAAAGAAGAGTTGGACCGCATGCAAGCTTTACTTCAACAATGCAAGGTAAACCTCAAAAGGGCTCAAGAGCACATGAAGCTCCATGTTGATGCAAAAAGAAGACCCCTTGACTTTCAAGAGGGTGAATTGGTACTCCTCAAGGTCCCCAAGTCCCATTATGCTACACTAAAGGACGGTTCTTGCAACAAGTTGGCACACCCTTACTATGGGCCCTACAAAATCATTAAGAAGGTCGGGGACTTGGCTTACCGTCTCCAGCTCCCTCCCACTACTAAGATCCATGATGTCTTCCATGTGAGCCAATTGAAACCTTTCATTGGCACTCCCAAAGATCATGTAGAGGAGCTAGCACCCATAGATGAGGAGGGCCTTATCTAGTATATTCCTGAAGCGGTCATTGGGCAACGTGAAAAGCAACTCCGCACCCGTTCCATACATGAATACCTGATCAAATAGCAAGGCTACCAATAGAGGAATCCTCTTGGTGCCTAGTATCTATTTTGGATGAATTTCCACACCTCAAGGAGGCCGTATTGGCTGGAACTTAACCATGACACCTGTTTTGGGCTGCAGTCTGCATCTGGACAGCCACCTGTTTTGCACCAGTTTTGGTCCTGGTCCATTTTTAGTCCCATCCTCCATACATGGACTAAAAGTACACCTCGAGGGCTCTGTGCCAACACCTTATTTGCCCTGATCGGAGTTCCCTAGTGGAAGTTATGGTTGTTTTTCTCTAGCCATACCATCTTAGACAGCACACTAGTAATTCCTGGACAGCCCTCTATTTTGTAATAGTTTTGGTCCTGACATGATTGCAGCCTCGCCCCACCCACATGGGCTGAAAGTACATCTCATGGGCTCCGTAAAGACACCTCAACTGTCCCATTCGGAGTTTCTCACACAAAGTTATGGCTGATTCCTCCCACTGAAGCTCAAGCTTGGTCTAGGGCAATTAGTGACTCTTAGGATCTACTGAGACAAACTAAAAAGGATAGAGTGGCTAGTATAAAAGAGAAAAGAAGATCTCTCTACCAAAACCTAGACGATCTAGAACAGAAAATTAACTTGAGAGACTAGCAAGGGCAAGAAGAGTGGTTATCAATAAAAAAAGAGTTAAGAAATATGGAGGAGGAGGAAGCTTAGAGTATAAAACTATATACTAGGATGTGGTGGGCAAGAAGATTGGATAGACCATCCAAAGAGATGTTTAATAATTTGAGAAAGAAAAAAGAGAAGGACTGCATTCCCCTCCTGAGAAAGAAACATGGATCCCATGCTGGAAGCAATGAAGAAAATCTGGAAACAACTAGAGAATTTTATGTAGACATCTTCTCCCCTTCCGCCTCCCAGCCTCAAGAGGTGTTGCTGGCCAGAGCTAAAATAGCTAGGATAAGACCTAAAGTCATCCCTGCTACTCTAGCACAGATAATGGAGCATGAACTTCAAGAACATGAGATTGTGGACACAATAAAAGGACTCTCTAAAGGTAAGAGTGCAAGACTTGATGAACTGCCAAACGAATTCTATAAGGAATTCCAAGAGATCCTGGTCAAGTCACTCCTCCAAGTTTGGAAATAATCTATAAGATTTAGGGCCCTAGCTATTGGAATCAATCAAGGTGTAATATTAAATTAATCCACAAGAGGGATCCCAAAGATGAGCTATCCAATTGGAGACCAAAAACTTGCTTGACCTCGGCATACAAGATCTTTGCCAAAGCTATGGCAAGAAGAATCAGCCCCCATCTAGACCATTGGTTAAGAAAATAACAGAAGGGGTTCATTAAGGGCATGTACATATTGGACTCCATCATTGGGCTGTGGGAAGGACTTGAATATGCCCAACAAAATAACTAGGATTTCATGTTCTTTAAAATAGATTTTGATAAACCATACGATCGTCTGGACTGGTGTTTTATCCTCCAAAATTCATTAGATATGTAAGCACCCTTTTTGGTAATGCCACTGTTAAGGTAGCCATTAATGGAGAAATATCATAACTTTTCCCCTTATTCAAATCCATTAGGCAAGGATGTCCTCTAGCACCCCTACTCTTTGCCCTAGATGCTGATTGATGCCAGGAGGCATATTTCACGGTGGATTCCGTGAGGTTTTACGGTGGATTCCGTAAACTTTGTTGACCGGGGCTCATACACAAAGTGGATTCTTTGTGCGAGAAGTTGATGGGGACGCCTATCCTTTTCGGGCGTTTCATTAATTTAGTGTGTACATGGGTGATTCCATAGCGGGTGATTCCGCAAAATACATATTAAATCAATAAACGTTTATGAGTTTAGAGTGCGTACTCGTGATAAATTAAGGTTAGGATTGACTTCTAACCAGTTGATTTATTTATATAGCTGAAGACTGCTAGGTACTCACTTTTGTCAGTTTAATTGTATTATTTTACTAACGATTGTGAATGCTTCAGTTGATGTGTAGAGATAGCAGCAGTGGCAGAGGAAAGCATTGGAGGATAGCGTGTATTCGAGTTATCACTTATTGATGGGCACATACCTTAGGCATGGCGCCTATATTTTGTCGCGCCTATTTATTAAGGCGTTGGATATTTATTTATTATTTTGTATGCGCATGGGCGCACGACTATGATATTTGTATTTGGACATTGTATTGGGTATGCCTGACTCTTTGGGCGCCCACCCATTAGCTTTATTTCTATTTTGTGCTAAAGCAAACTCAAAGCCAAAAGCGTGCTATTTTGTAATTTGGGCTATTATTTGAGCTTGAAGATGATTAATACATAAAATACATGCTTTGTGGAGTGCTCACACAAGGCATGGGGGGAGATTGCACCCAATTGGTCTCTTGTTCATTTCGTGCATGCTTTCTACCTTGAGTTTTGTGCAAAAAGTAGAGTCCTTTTGTTCTTGGGGACCTTCCAGCGCTCACTATGCGAGCATACAGCATCCGATCTATGCACCAGTGGTATTAGAGCGAAGCTGAGATCGAGAGCTTCCAATCGCTACCTATCTTCTGCGAAGGCGAAGCTCCTAGAACAATCGAGCTCTACGGTCAGACTCATCGCGAATGGTCGATACGGGTGGATTCCTAGTGGTCAAGAACCTTTGTTTATAGCCTCTGATTGCGAAGGACCGGCCTGTAACGGCGGAGGACCACGTCAACATCTCCCTACTCAAGTCGTTTCTTCTCAGACAAAACAGAGATAAGCTTCATCTTTCATCTTCAAAGTTTAAAGCTTAAAAGCTTAAAAAACTAAGCTTTTAAAAAGCTTAGCATTATAAATCGTCAAAACGGCGGCAGGGCGGCAGCATCCCGTGAAATTCGGCATCAAAAAATGCCCCCTCCCTAAAATTCGACTTTTTATTCAACTTAGCTTTAAGCTACGTCAATCAAGTCCTAAGTTACACAAATCTTCATAGTCTACAAGTTCAGATTCTGCAAGTCTAAATTTACTTACCCAGCAAGTCAGTCAAGTCACCAAAAGTCAGAACTGACTTGTGCCAAAAACTCCCATAAGGATTGTTCCTGCGCAGAAGCACCGAACTGCAAAGTTGTTCCTTGGAAGACTCTATTCGCATATGCAGACTTGCTGAACCAGTTTCAGCACACGCAGAAGGTCATACGCAAATTTTACGAATATTTCAAAACCCCGCAACTGCAAAAGTCGAAGATTGTGGAAGCCAAACAAAAATCTATAAGCCTTGTACACCCGACTTTGAGCTACGCTCATCCCACTAATTGGATTTTGAGAGTGTGAGGTATTTTGAATTTTTACAGGATGACGGAACAAAATATGGATGATTTAATGGCTGAAGACGATCTTCCTGAACCTATGATGGAACAAAAGTTGGATTTAATTATGATGTAGTTGGACGAAGAACGAAGAGCCTGCGGCAAGCCTTGCAAGTTCAATTGGCCAATTTACAAAGATCGACTACCGACAAAGAGGGACCACAACCCGAAGATCTTATCCAACAAACCATTCATGCGACTCTCGAAGTTCAATCGTCCGCAAAGAAACAAAGATAAGTAAAACAAATTTCAAATTCCGTACTTTCAATGGCACTCGAGATGGAAAGACTGTTCTTGCATTCATCAGTCAGTTTGATGATTAGTTTCATGAGGAAACATACGCTGAAAAAGATAAAATCAAGTGTGTCACTAATCATTTAGTGGATAGAGCATCTCTTTGGTGGACTGTGGTTCGTAAGAGCATAGATTGTCCCACTACCTGGGAGAGTTTCAAGAAGAAGTTTATGCAGAATTTCCTACCTCCACAATTCCATGAAAAAGCCATAAAGCAATGGGACCTTCTTCAGCAAAGAGATCGTGAACCTATTTCTCAGTACACCGAACGCTTTTGGAATGCCTTACTCCAATTACACATGCTTGAAGACGTACCTGAAGCGACTCACAAGCGCAAGTATATGTTTGGATTACTTGGGCATTACTACACTGAAGTCAATATGTTCAAGCCTGCAACTCTTGAAGATGCAATTTCTTTAGCTCATAACACTGAAGACAAGATTCTAGGAAGAGACAAGCGTCCACAACAATTTCAAGCAAATGATAACTATGGTTCTAAGCAATTCAATTCAAATTTTAGAAGATTCAATCAAAGTCGATTTCCTTCATCATCTTTCCGTAAGTCTTGGACAAAACCACCTGCTTTGCCATCAAATACCAATCAAAACCCTAAGCCATCCTCACAGCCAAATCCTAATATTCCTAGACTTCCTGCCATTGCAAACAATGTATCCAAAGCCAAACCTATAGTGTGTTACAAATGCCATCAACCTGGACATCTAGCAGCCAATTGCCAATCGAAGAAGCCACCTGTCCATATCAACTATCTTGGAGCAATGGAAGATGAAGAACATGAGGAAATGCCTGACTTTACGAAAGATGAGGATGATATTACTACTCCTTCGGATACTTTACCAAGTATGCCAACTCCATATTCTTTGTTGACAATGAAATGTTTAGTGCATGCAAAAGAAAAGATTATTTTGCATGATGATGGTAGTACACATGATTTTATTTCTGCAAAGTTAGTGAAAGAATTGAAATTACAAACTGTTCCTACGCATTATCGCATTAAAGCAGCATTCTTAGGCACAAGGTATAATGGAACACAAGAGGTGCATGATTTAGATATTCAAATTGGTGAATATACTGAAAGAAGGAATTTTCTAGTTATACCATTACAGCCCAGTGATATTATCTTAGGTATGCCTTGGCGTCATCAGGATAATCCTGACATAGATTATTCCACCCATTCAATTAAAATTCATTTTCAAGGAAAACACATTACATTGTATGGTATGCATGCATCTAATGCTTTTCCATTGCTTACTCATACTCAAGCTAAACGTGCATTACGCAAAAGTAATAAATCTTATCTAATTTGGGTGAATGAACTGCAAGCTAAAGAAAAACATATGCACCCTAGGCATAAAGAATTCCTTGCACAATTTAAAGATTGTTTTATTGAAGATCTACCACTTGGATTATCTCCTTCATGTCCTGAAGACCACAAAATAAATTTAATTACTGGTACACAACCACCTTGTAAAGCACCATATAGGCATAACCAGATAGAGCAGAAAGAAATTCAAAATCAAGTTGAGGAATTATTAAACAAAGGATTAATTAGACCTACTAGTTCTCCATTTGGTGCACCTATTTTGTTGGTAAAGAAGAATAATAATACTTATCGTATGTGCATTGATTATTGTGCCCTAAATAAGATTACTGTAAAGAATAGATATCCAATTCCTAGGGTCGATGATCTTATGGATAAACTACAAGGTTCTGCCATATTTAGTAAAATAGATCTTAAATTTGGTTATCATCAGGTGAGATTAGATAAATCTGATATATTTAAGACTGCATTTAGAACACAATTTGATCATTATGAATTTCTAGTGACGCCTTTTGGATTGAGTAACGCACCTGCTACATTTAGTAGAATGATGAATCGCATATTTTTGAAATATCAGCATTGTGTTATAGTATTCTTTGATGATATCTTGATATTTAGTAAAAATGAGAAAGAACATTATGAACATCTGTCTTTGGTTTTCAAATTGTTGAAAGATAATCAATTGTATGCTAATCCGGAAAAGAGTGAGTTCTTTCAAATAGAAATTGAATATTTAGGTCATATTGTGTCATCAGAAGGTATTAAGGTTGACCCTAAGAAGATAGAAGCAATGTTGAACTGGCCTATACCCAAAAATGTGCATGAGTTACGTTCTTTTCTAGGTCTTGCTAGTTTTTACAGGAAATTTGTGCGAAATTTTTCATTACTTGCTTTGCCTTTGACTAAACTTTTAAAGAAAGGTATTGTTTATCATTGGTCTGATAATCAACAAAAAAATTTTGATTTATTGAAACAAGCATTAACCCATGCTCCTATATTACAACTACCTGATTTTAATATACCATTCTTTTTAGTAGTTACTGATGCTAGCGGATCTGGAATAGGAGTCGTACTAATGCAAGATAATCATCCCATAGCCTATTCTAGTTGTAAATTGAAACTCTCCGAACTTAAATATTCCACATATGATAAAGAATTGTTAGCTGTTGTACAAGCTTTAAGACAATGGAAACATTACTTAATGGATTCTGAGTTTATGATTAAGATTGATCAACAAAGTATTAAACATTTACTTAGTCAACCTCAAATATCTGACCGACATATCAAATGGGCAGCTTTTATTCAGAGTTTTCATCCTCTTATTCAATATCAACCAGGTAAAGAAAAAGTAGTAGCCGATGCATTAAGTAGAAGACCCACCATTCATAATATTTCTGTTATATCATTTGATTCTCTAACCCCTATGAAAGATACTTATCATCAGGACATTACTTTTCATGTTGATTGGAATAAATTAGTTGGAAATAACTGGATTCCTATTGATTCACTGTCTTACAATGATGGATTCATGTTTTCTGAAAAGAGATTATGTGTTACAGTTCCATTTAGATCTTTTATTTTGAATGAGATTCATTGTCCTCCATATCAAGGTCATAGAGGTATCATATCTACTTTACGTACATTGACTGAAGATTTTTATTGGCCACATATGGACACTGATGTATCTAATGTGGATTCTTTATGCGAGAAGTTGATGGGGACGCCTATCCTTTTCGGGCGTTTCATTAATTTAGTGTGTACATGGGTGATTCCATAGCAGGTGATTCCGCAAAATACATATTAAATTAATAAACGTTTATGAGTTTAGTGATTTATTTATATAGCTGAAGACTGCTAGGTATTCACTTTTGTCAGTTTATTTGTATTATTTTATTAACGATTGTGAATGCTTCAGTTGATGTGTCGAGATAGCAGCAGTGTCAGAGGAAAGCATTGGAAGATAGCGTGTATTCGAGTTATCACTTATATTTTGATGGGCGCATACCTTAGGCATGG
Source organism: Lygodium microphyllum (assembly GCF_053477565.2). Taxonomy (NCBI): domain Eukaryota; kingdom Viridiplantae; phylum Streptophyta; class Polypodiopsida; order Schizaeales; family Lygodiaceae; genus Lygodium; species Lygodium microphyllum. Next base: position 102,054,075 of record NC_141164.1, read on the forward strand.
CGCCTATATTTTGTCGCGCCTATTTATTAAGGCGTTGGATATTTATTTATTATTTTGTATGCGCATGGGCGCACGATTATGATATTTGTATTTGGACATTGTATTGGGTATGCCTGACTCTTTGGGCGCCCGCCCATTAGCTTTATTTCTATTTTGTGCTAAAGCAAACTCAAAAGCCAAAAGCGTGCTATTTTGTAATTTGGGCTATTTTTTGAGCTTGAAGATGATTAATACATAAAATACATGCTTTGTGGAGCGCTCACACAAGGCATGGGGGAAATTGCACCCAATTGGTCTCTTGTTCATGTCGTGCATGCTTTCTACCTTGAGTTTTGTGCAAAAAGTAGAGTTCTTTTGTTCTTGGGGACCTTCCAGCGCTCACTACGCGAGCATACAGCATCCGATCTGCACACCATTGATGCACTAGGATGGTTGATGGAGCATGAAGTGAAAGAAGGCATGATGAGAGGAATTAAACTCCTAGACAAATCTGATATGTTGCTGAACTAGTTTGCTGATGATACGAATGGATTAGTAAATAATGATCCAGAATCAATTAAGACATTCTAGGGTTGTATCTAGACCTTTTGTATGGCCTTTGGATCACTGGTTAATCTTGGAAAAACTGGGATTAAGTCCTTAATCAAGCCTCCTCCCCAATGGTTATTGGATGAAGGGTGCAAATAGATAGAAGATGGACATGTGTTCAAATTACTGGGGATACCTATGGGCTTTGTTGACTACTCTGTCCAATATTAAAAACTTTACTTTCCCATGGGCTGCACTAGACTCCATCTGGTTTAGTGTGTTCCATAGTTGCATAGAAGAGGACCAGGTAAGTTAGGCATTTAAATTAAACAAAAATAAAGTAATAAGCTGGAAGGACATATGGGACTATAATAGGGGGGATTGGGCTACTTTTGACTCCCTCAGAGAAAGGTATGCTTTATCACTCTCACATATCACATTAATACAACAAAGAATTAACTGCTAGGACCCGAGGGTGTGTAAGACTATTCAACTAAATATGAAATTTAACATCAGAGGAATCTGCTAGCCAGACAATAAGCCTCTACTAACAATCCCATATATTAAAACAAAAAAAAACTTCTTGTACATAAGGCTTAATAAGAGATGGAAAGTAAATTGGCACCCCATTCAATGGAAATACATATTTGGAATGATTTGGAATAGTGTAAATCAACCCAAAGTTTGTTGTTTGCCCAGGAACGTGCCCCGTAAGAAGAGACTGGAAGCGAGAAGGTTGGTCATAGTAAGGCAACAAGAGTAGCTAATGGAAGTATCCCCCACATCCTCTATAGAATATGTTTTGGAAGATCTACATAAGAGAGCTCAGCATTGTAGCATGAAATTCGGCTTCATACAGATAGAATGAAGCAAAGTTCATGGTGAAATTAAGGAAGCTTCTTTGTTTTGGACCCTAAATGGTTGCAAGCATATATTCCTTAGCGTTTTTGTAATGGCTTTAGGCAACCTCCGTTCTTTTTGCCTAACATCTAAACGATCATTTCTCGCATTTGGTTAGACTTCCAGCTAAAAAAATCATTGCAGTAACTTTTTTTTCCTTCTTACCTTAATGCACTTTAATGTTTTCACGAAAAAAAAAGTCACCTTTATAAGTTACCGTCTAAGAAGTCAAGCTATATTTTGTCAGCTTATATATGCATATATATATATATATATATATGTAAATTAAAATACTCTACGTCAGACGGGTTCGCTTCAACTTAAAACTTGTTACCTTGACAAAAGTCTTTCTCAATTCTTTGAAAGAAGGAAATAAATCCTCTTGGAGAGAGAGAGAGAGAGAGAGAGAGAGAGTGAAAAAACTCTTTTGAGGCGGTAAGGCGAGCGAGTAGAGAAACAGTCCTGTCCGAGTCCGAACCCTAGCAGGGGTCCGAGTTCGAGTCCGAACCCTAGCAGGGGTCCGAGTTTGAGCTCGTGCCTGCACGCTCGCTCTTTGGCCTTTTGGCCGAGGGCTAGGGCATGCTGCTACTCCGACGCGACGAGTTACATGTGTGAGGAAGGCTCTCATAGCATTTTGTGGTCCTCTGTCTCCTCTCGTGCCGCCCGACGGGGCGGTAGAGTCTGTGTCTCGAGAGATGCAGAGCCTGATCGCTGTTCAGACTGAGCCGCAGTTTGGCACCATGTCCTTGCCTATCATGTAGACGACACCCTTTTCTTTCTCGCATCATGAGTCGGACATGGCGACTACAGTACAAAGGTCATTTGGGAAAGTAGTGGGAAACCCACTATTTAATGGATTCCCCGCACAGCTTGCAGGTCTCGGACCTATTGGGCAGCATGCAGAACATCACCAGATAAAAGAGGAGACGGATTGTCCTCAGGATATGGACCCGTCCACCTGGGAGGCGTTGCAGATCAACTGGCAAGTGGCTGTTTTGGAAGCCCCGCGGTCCAAAGGACGTGTCCCCAAGAAACTGAAGGAACTGACGACTTTGCAACTTCTCGAAGTCAGCCGCGTCTTCCTCAACGAAGTGAATATAAGGCTCAAGCAGAAATGCAAAAAGGACAACAGGATGCCGTCACCCCCCCCAAAGCGTATCCGGAACCAGGCCGTATCCAATCAAATAGGTTTGTCAGGTACGCAATTCCGTCTTTCTATCCCTGCTATTGAGTTAAATAAGCTAACCCTCTCCTACTATCAGTCAAGAGCGCTGATCGGACTCTGTCATGGGGCGCGTCCCCCCTGGATTTTCTACGTAATTGGCTTAGGCAAAACTGGGAACCTATTGGGGGGAAGCCTATTTCCATCCAATACCTCCCAAACAACTACTTCTTCTTTTTGTTTGAAAATGAGTACTCAGCCCTTACCCTCCTTAGCCATGGGCAATGGATGCTTAGAAGCTCCCCACTGTCCCTATTCAAGTGGACACCAGAATTCGACCCCTCGGGTCCCAAGCTGACCTGCCTCCCGATCTGGGTCGAATTCCCAAACCTGCCGCTACATCTTTACCCCTTTCTGAAAACACTAGCAACTCCCCTGGGTAGATTGCTAGGGCAAAGACCATACACGGACATTAACCCGCGCTGACACCCCCAGCTACTAATAGAAATTGATCTGAGTAAATCCCTAATTGATACATTGCTGATCACTGACATAGGGGGCAATTTTGTGAAGAATCAACCTGTCCTCTATAAAAATCTCCCTAATGCCTGTTTTAAGTGCCTAAAAATTGGACATTTCGTTCGAGACTGCCCAGAGTGGAAGGTCAGAGTGAGTCCAGAACCCGACAAGACAAATCCCCATCCTAAAACCGGGGAACCTCAAAGTGATGGGTTTCAAACGGTCAGTAGGAAGGATAAGAGCAAAAATCAGTCAACCCAGAAACAAAATAGTAATAATAAGAGTAGAAACATCAATAACAATAGATACTCCCCCCTTCTCATGAACTTAGTGGATACATCAGAAGGGAATGGTGAAAAGGGGGAGAATGAAGATAAGGGGGAGGATATTACAACGGAGCTTGTCTCTGATGAGGTAATAGTGGAGGAAACTCAGGGAGATTTCAAGGGGCAGAACACCAGGCCTGAGGAAAATGCAATGCAATCAGAAAACCTAAACTTTGACCTTAACGAACAGAATGAAGACGTCGAGTTCTCGCAGGCAGAGGAAGAGGAACTACCAATGGGGAGAGACTCCCCTCTCAGCCCCATCCCTGCTGAAAGTCCAGTTAAAGAGGTAGGTAATAGTCAAAACGCCAAAAGAAGGTACTCAAGCGTAGGGCAAAGTGCGAGTAACCCATTTGGGCAAACAAAGGGTCCCCAGAAGAAAGGGAAACCAAAAAAAACATAAATATGGTAATGAATAAACTAAAAATTGTTTCTTATAACATCAAGGGATTGACTGAACCCAAAAGGGCAACTATACTCAGGGAATGGCTCAAAGTTAGTGCCATCCTCCCTGATGTCATTTGCCTACAGGAAATCAAAGGTGTCAGGCCCCCCTCTTCTTAAGAATTTGCAGTCAGTGTCCAAGGAATATGTATGGTTCACAACAAACCACACCAATAGAAGAGGAGGAACATGCATTGGTGTCTCCGTCAAAATTAAGGACCTAATATGTAAGACAATTATAGATAAGGACAATCACTGGGTGGCAGCCCTTTTTAAGAATCAGGAAGAGATAGCTATTGTTTCAGTATATGCCCCTAATACCTCTTTTGAAAGATGCAGGCTGTGGGACTCATTTCAGGTTATCAATTGCCCCATCATCATCGCAGGTGATTTCAATATGGTTGAAACATGCAAAGACAGGTATTTGGAAAAAGGTTCATGTCTTGCAGGAACTGAAAGAAGTAAGTGGTTGGTAACTAAAGCCTACCATGGGCTCACGGATGTCAGTGAACAGCTAGGATTTACGTGGAGTAACAATCAAAGTGGATCCTCTTTACGTAAGGCTAGACTAGATAGATTTTATGTTTCTGCTGGATTACTGGCCTCCTATGCCAATATTAAAGCAAAAGTATTTAACAACTTAGTCATGTCTGATCATAAGCCTATTCAACTGACACTCTCTAACTCGTCCCAAATAATTAGGGCTGGCTGGTTTCATGCAGACCCCAGACTTTTCCAAAACAAAGTAGTCAGAGAATCAATCCAAAAAATCTGGACATTGGCCTTCCAACAAACATTATCCCCAGCTCACTCATGGACTAAAGCCATTAGGGACACCCAACTATTCTTGAGGGATTTAAAAATGAAAAAGACCCAGCAGGTTAGGGAACATAGAGCTAGGCAATACTCAGCATATAAAAACTTGGAGACCAGGATAGAGGCGAGGGAGAGCCAATTGCAATAGGAGCTACAAAGAATCAAGCAGGAACTAAGAGCTGCTATGGACATACAACTCTTCACTGGGCAATGGTGGGCTGGCAAAGCATATAAACCCACCAAAGAAATGTTCCAAGTCCTTAGGAAAAAAAAGAATAGAGACTCCATCCCTATGCTTAGAAAGGAAGATCGTACACTTGCGCAAAACAATGGGGAGAATCTCCTTATAGCCAAGGAGTTTTTCTCTAAAATGTTTAGCTCCCCTAGAGAGAGGTCACCGGAAGAGACAATCGCTAAAGCTGAAATAGCGATGGCCAGGAGGAAAGTTGTCCCCCCAAGCTTGGCTGAGGTTCTAGATGGGGAACTCTCAGCGATTGAGATCAATGACGCTATTGACTCTCTCGCATCAGGGAAAAGTCCAGGGATTGACGGCCTTCCGAATGAATTCTTCAAAGAATACAAAGACTTTCTTATTCCACCCCTTCTCATGGTATGGAGGGAATCCCTAAAATTTGGAGCCTTGCCTCATAGAATTAATGAAGGGATAGTCAAGCTAATCCATAAGAGGGATGACAAAGAGCTTCTAGCTAATTGGAGACCCATAACGTGTCTCACTTCAGCTTATAAGGTCTTTGCTAAAGCCATAGCTAGGAGGCTATCTGACCAACTTGACCACTGGATAAGAAAATAAAAAAAAGGATTCATTAAAGGGAGATACATCCTAGACTCAATAATTGCCCTTTGGGAAGGCATCGAACAAGCCCAAAGAACCAGCCAAGATTTTGTTTTCTTCAAGATTGATTTTGACAAGGCGTATGATAGGTTAGAATGGGATTTTATCCTTCAATCCCTTCAAGATATGGGACTAGGGAGGAAGTTCACTAAATATGTTAGTACCCTCTTTGGTAATGCTTCCACCAGCATAGCCATCAATGGAGAAATGACTGACTCCTTCCCATTGAGGAGATCCATCAGACAGGGCTGCCCTCTCGCCCCCTTGTTGTTTGCCATTGCAGCGGATGCTCTAGGGTGGCTCATCCAAGCTGAGATTGATAAGGGCAATCTTAAAGGTATCAAACTCCCTAACAACAAAGACATGGTTCTCAACCAGTTTGCTGATGATACAAATGGTACAGTCAATAACGATCCAATCTCACTAGTGGCCTTTTGGAACTGCTTGCAAACCTTTTGCAAGGCTTCGGGATCTGTGATCAACCCCAACAAAACAGGAATTAAAACACTAATTAGTCCTAGTCCTAGATGGCTCCTAGATGAAGGATGTAAGGAGCTGGAAACAGGCAAAGTATTTAGACTATTAGGAATACCCATGGGCTTTGGAATTTCAATGAAACAAAGATGGGACCGGGTTCTGGAAAAAATCAGGGGCAAGTTTGAAAAATTGAAAGGGATGCAGCTCAATATGGCTGGAAGATGCATGGTGCTTAAACACATTCTAATTCCATCCACAATATACTTTTTGGCTTGCTGGAAACCCTCTAAGGCAGGAATGAAACAACTAGAACAGCTAGGGAGGAACTTTCTATGGAGTGGGGATGGAGAACAATTCAAGGTACCAAAAGTTTCTTGGGCTATATGTACTACGCCCAAAAAATTAGGTGGTCTGGGGCTGCCCAACCTACGCATCCTGGGGCTGACAAACTGGCAGCCAAATGGATTGCAAGAAGTATCATCAGGGAGGAAGAAGACTGGATTACTTTAATCAAGGCAGCCACTGGAAAATTTCAGGTTAAGGGATGCCCTAAATGGAAATTCCTAGACCCACTAACTATAACTATCTGTCCTGTCAATCTGAAACCTAAAGACTGTTCGCCCCTGGCCAAAGGACTTTGGGAGGCCTGGTTCAAGTACAAGAACCTGCTAATCCCCTCACCCCTCCCCAGCCTCACTCGGCCCTGGTGTTCCCAGGACTCTATCTGGTTCAGCTTCCATAAGGGAGCAATCCCAGACAACCAGGTGAACTTAGCATACAAGCTATTTAAGAAAGGAATTAGAATCTGGAGGGACATATGGGTTCCATGCCTGAAAACGTGGATGACTGGGACACAACTGAAGCATACATTCCAACTTAAAAGACAGGAACTAGAACTGGTGACTGGAAGGGTACTCTTGTGGGAATCTAACGTGCCGGTTATGAACAATCTCAACCACCATTTCAATCACAGGGGAATCAGGTTATTAGGGGACAAACCACTGCTCCCCCTGCCTGACTTGATAAATAGCAATGCTCCACTTTGCAATAAACTGAATAACAGATGGCATATTAATTGGACAGTAGATCAGTGGAACTATAGGTTTAAAAACATTTGGGTTCCCTCTATTCAACCAAAGATGTCCTGTCTGATGTGGCTCATTACCCTCAAAAGTCTATGGACTAATGAGAGAGCACACAAAGCTGGTTTGGGGAATGGTCTATGTCCAAGGTGTGGACAACAGGCAGAATCAATTTCACATATTTTTCTTAACTGTACCAAAAATGCTAACATCTTGTGTTTTCTGCAGGTTACAGTCTTCAAGTATCACCCCACTAAACTCACCTGGAAGGAGGTGCTATTAGGGGAAATCTATGGTCTTTCCCCTTCAATTTGGAATTGGATCAGAAGCTATTTACTTGTGGCACATTTGGTTGAGTAGGAACAAGAGAGTGTTTGAAAACACTGATGTTGATCCTATACATGGACTAAAATCTGACCTCCTGTTACAGGTTGAGAAAGACACAGCTACCATCCTCAAGCAACATGAAGACAGCCTAAAGAAGGGACTAGAAACTGCAGCTAAGGTGGATGTGGCAGCAATTCTTGTGGACATCTAGAAGAAAGCTGAAAATTGAAAAGGCTTCAGTTATTTTGGCTACTTTTTGGGGTTTAAGCTGAATATGTCCACTAATGTAACGGTAGCTTCCCGGGACTGAAGCAATAGTTTAATCATGCAACTGTAAACCAGACTTTTCGATATTAATACATCATTTTTCTGCTTCCTTCAAAAAAAGAAATCCTCTTTAAATTTCGAAAAATATAATTATATTTGTTAAATATATGAATAAGATACCGTCTCAATGGGGATACTCCTTTCTCGGATGATGACGAAAAGGATTTACTTCCTCTTCCTCGTCGCGGGTTTCAATACGAGCAGAACGCGTACACGGTACACCTCTAGACGCGCAATTACGTTACAATATGTCCCAACAATTTACAAGTCTTTCGAAGATATTTCTGGCGCTGACGCGGTCCCTCCCTCGTTCTCTGCTCCCCCCGCCCGCCCCTTCTCTCTCGCCCGCTCGCAATCGGTCGACCGATCAAAAGCGCGCGCAAATATCCACCTCTGAAAGACCAGCTGTTGCAGCTCTAATCCATTCACGTATACGAGGAAAGCAGGCACAAGATGAGGGCATCGCAAGCGGTGGTTTGTCTGGTGGTGGGATTTCTTGGTCTCGTCGCATTTATCTTCGGCATAGCAGCAGAATCGAACCGAGTCAAGGTTTTCTCTCTCTCTCTCTCTCTCTCTCTCTGATCGCGTGCGCGCGCGCGCATTGGAAATTGGAATATGATTATGAGTCTGGTACTGAGGCACAATACAATTCACCTATCATAATGGCAGGTGGAGGACGTTACGTTCTCTTCTGATGGGCAGAAGTGCCGCTATTCAAGCAGCCCGGCGTGCGGGCTGGGAGTGATAGGGGCGTTGTGTATCGTGGTGGCGCAGATTGTGGGCAACGCCTCCGGAGGCTGCGTCTGCTGCTGCGCTAGAACTGCCCTCTCTTCAACACCCAAAGCTCTTGCGATCGTGTGTCTCATCTTCTCCTGGTATGTCCTATTCCCCAGAAAGCCCAGTACATGAAGGTTTCATAGTAAAGCAGTCTTCCAAGTTCCAAGTTCCAAGTTCCGACTGGCGATTCAGAATTGCATTTTTTCAAGGGTAGCATTGATTTGGAGGAGTCGCACTTAGAATTTGATTTCCAAGGCCGGTAGCATTAATTTGAAGCTGGAGTAGCACTCGGAATTTCACATTCAAGGGTGGCATCGTGCACATGTTAATGTCCAGCTGCGATTCCATTATGCGTAGCAGCGCAGGTAGCGTATGTAGTAATTAGGGAAGGTGCCGGATTATGGGTAGATAACTAGAGAGCAAGGACTCAGGAGGACAGGCTCTGTTGTTCGATGGGAGTAGCTGAGAGACAAATAGAGAGTATGACTTTTTTTATTTAAAAAAATTAAATAAAAAGCGTGTTTTTCCTCGTTGAACGGCGGTAATTCATATGTTTTCCTGTTTATCTCGCAAGGCTTATTAATAATATTTCCTGATACAGCATAACTGTGGCAGAAGTTACGAGAACGTATGTAAACGAGGCTTGTTTATAATTTTCCTTTTTGGGTTCACGTTTGACAGGATCTTATCGGTACTGAGCTTTCTATTCTTGCTTGGTGCGGGAGTGCTTAATTCATCTGTAACCCGCGATACGGACAACGAGGGGAGGTGCCCATATCCTGCGTCCTGGGTGTTTCCGGTGGGTGCATGCTTGGCCCTGGTGGCTACCGTTACCCTCTTGGCCTACTACCTCGCAGCCACCAGTCGCACCTCCCGCGCACCGCTAGCCCCTCCCGTCGCTACAGTCGTCGAAATGCCACCCGGCTACTATAACCCGACCGCCCCTTACTATAAATAAGTAAGTAAAACCTAGTTTTTGCCATTACCCACGCACCTTTCTCATTCCTATTATAATATGGCACCTCTGAAATCTCGTTGTCCCCATATTGTAATTGACACCGCCCAAGCCTTCCTTTCAATGGGATTTAAGATTCCCATCTCACATCCTTATCGAAACATATATGATCCTTTAGTCCCCATGTGACAATGTGACATTGTTATCGAAACATATATGATCCTGTGTGGCAATGACATTTATCTTGCATGTGCTGTGCTTATGATGCATCCCCTACCATATGAGATTTTTTCCATTGGGGCTATGATGTTTGTCATTTCCTAGACTAGTGAAGTGTTGATTAAAAATAGTTCTCCTCTCTTTTGTTTTGTTTTGTTTTTTTTTTCTAATAACATGCCAACTTTTATAGGTATTGCTCTTATCAAGGCACTACATTTTAGCTAATCCCACAATTGTCACTTGATTAGCTTTGCTCACAAGGAAATGGTGCATCAACAAGTTGGCTCTCTAAAAAAATAACTCCTTCTAACTAGACCTTGTTCCATTTTCCAACCTTTCTCGCATGCACACACGCATGTGCATGCACACAGAGGGTATGTTGTGATGCACATGTGCCCTCTCGGTTTATCTTTGCATAACTTATTGAAAATACAATTATGTGTATTTTTGTTAGCTAAAAGCTATAGTTTATAATACATCTCATCAAGCTACATGCACCATGTAGCATAATGTGATATTAATCCCATTAGATCCCTAGACTTCATCATGAGTGCCATGTACTTTTGAATGCTAATTTTCCTTCATGTGCTTCCATGATTTAAAAAATAGATGGTGGAATTATTATAACTAGATATCTATAATGAGGTGGTATTTGCTCAATCCTTGGTTTATATAGAAAGCATTTCCTTGAGAAGATGATCAACTTTCCAATTCTTTTTTTAAAGTTTTTGCCTTGAAAATTGATGCCAATATATTGAGGTGCTTATTTATTGCCAGCTTTTTTTTTTCACAATCACCATAATTTTGTCAATATTGATTGTCTACATTGTACGGCATGATTGTTGACTTTTGAACTAATTCAAGGTTCTATGTCTCATATATTATCTTGTGATAACCCTACATAGACTAATGTAAATCATAAAAGGAAATAGTTTAATAAATATGTAGCTCAAATTTCCTTTCTACAAAAGCTGCAACATGTATATAACCATATTAAAATACATCCACTTTGAAAATCGGTGTTCAACAACTTATAAAATCTAAATTGTAGTTAAAATACAAGGTGACAAGAGGCTAGCAAGTTGAGAGTAGAGGTTAGGTCCCAATATAACATCAAAGATTCTCACAATAAATAACTTATATAAAGCATCTCTACACCACACATGCAATATAAATGCAAATACTTAAATATAAACACACACATACATATACATATTATGTATATATCTACACATATATATCATGGATCCCTTTAAGAACCTATCTATATATGTATCTTATAGAATATATGGCTAAAGTTTTAGCTTAGACTTTAGAAAATGAGGTAATTTTTTGTCTAAATTAAAAAAATTATTATAATATGTCTTGTGAATATTTTCAACGAGACTAGTAAAGATATAGAACTTGAAAAGTGTTGTTTTTAGACTAATAATGGTAGAATTTTCTCAATAATAATATGGCAAAAGCATAGACGCAAGATAGTTGACCATGTTAATAGAAAAAAAGTAGTATGAATAAAGCAAGGTAAATCCATGAAATACAAAATTATCAAAGCTCAATCTTATTGGGAATAAATATCCACAGATAATGTATTCATCAAATATAATACAACAATGACCTACATTTTTTATTGAAGAGTATTTCTATTCAGGTTTGTTATAATAGTTGATGATATTGGTACCGTTGACCTTGTATTGATTGAAGGAAGTGAGCCTTGAAGTGAAAGCATGGAGCAAAAGCAAGAGCTATGGTGGAAGAAGCAAGAGTAAGAGAGAGAGAGAGAGAGAGAGAGAGAGAGAGAGAGAGAGAGGAAATGTGGAAACTCCAACAATCACAATGTGTAATTCATGGGATCTAAAACAGGCCGGCACTGGTTATGGTACTAGCCGGACCTCATGCACACAACAGACAATCCCACCACACGGCCTCACGTGCCAAGAGCGTCCGAGCCTCACTCTACACTAATCGATTCTACATTTGTATTGAGTCATAGTTCAATGTCCACCATCTCTTCTATAAGGAGACCCCATAACATATAGGCATAGCACCTCATAACACAAACATAAGGAAGCTTCTCTCGGATGATTACCGCGCGGCTCCACTACGACTCTCCTATACCTCGGGGATTGGCCCTAAGATACGTCGCTCCAACATAAAGCACATATGAGACAAGCTTCACTATTTCATCTTGATCATATTCCAAGAGATACCATGTGTCCTTACCACATAATTTCCAAAAACCGATCGACTAGCTTACAGATTAGGTTGTCTCACACTCTCAAGCATAGGCCATCATAACAGAAAATAGGTGCTATGCATCTAGTTTTTTATATGCTAATACCATGGTTGATATGCACATGCAAAAGTGGATGATATTAATTTTTTCAAACATAATTTTCAATCAGACACGTGTAGTGCACAACGATAGTACTGAGACAATGCTTATGCTACTATCCTCTTAATTAAAATACATCAAACCCTATAGCATGCTATGCATTAGAAAAATCAATAATAAACAATACTCAAATGGTATCATTCAAACACCCCACCCTCTACTTTTAGGTATTGCTTCTGTTGCATAGGTATAGGGGTTTATTTTGTCATATTTTGATTATGAAAATGATAAATCATAAAATTTGACAAAGAGATAGGGCAAACTGAGGCTAAACCTCATGCTCCATTACTACCATACATTCACAAACACTCATTATATTTTTTCTCATTTTTATGAAGCATATTTCTATTTTTTTCTATTTTTTAAATTTTTAGAGTTTATTTATCAATAATCACTATTATTTTTTTATTTTATTTATACCAATAATTTTAAATTATTAAAATTTAATTTTATTTTTTATATTTTCTCATAGGAACACATTTCACCCACCCAAAATGACAAAACCATGATTTTACCCCTAAACATTGCATTTCGAGTTTGCGGGATTTAAATAGCGCATGTAAATCATTATGAAATCAAAATTTTATGATATACAACAATTAAACATGATGCAATCAGCACTCAAACCAATTTTCATCACATAAGAACATCATTTCCATCATAAAACGTCATAAAAGCTTCATTTCTTTCATAAAAAATAGTCATACTGTGTTTCTACAAAACCCACGATGCATTAAATGACTATGTGACTAGCGGATGGAGCCTCTATTGCTCTCAAATCCATGCTGCACATCAATCTTCAGCGTCTCCGTTAATCTCTATCATCGTTTGCTTCTATCTCATTCCGGATGCCTCCTTCAAGATAGTGCGCATGAACAACCCATAGAGGGAAGAGAGAGAAAGATTGATTTCTGTTCTTCCCTTCCAGGCAGCCTTTGGACGAGCGAAGACTAGCAATATGGATTGTATGAAAGATGTAGATCATGGATGAAATCGGTTGGGGGGGGGGGGGGGGGGGGGGTTGTTCTCAACCACCATAGCCCCCCCTTCTCTCCAAAATTGTCGCTAGGAGTACGTCGCCATGTTTTTTAAAAAATGAAAAAATGACACCCCCCACGAAATCTTTTTTTTCAGGGGGCCCCAAGGGGAGCCCCAAAGGGTCACACCCTTTTTCCTAAAGTTCTTCTCCACTTACTCCTCTTTTAGGCTTTGGACCGTGGGCACCCCCATTCTCGTGTTTGACGTCAGATTTGACTTCTGAAAATTTGTGGGCATCCATCTTGAGGTTGGACACTGCCTGGCATCTCTCGGGATCCAATCCGACGTCATGGAAAATTATGAAAATTCCCCAACCGTGGCTGAGTGGGTCTTTAAAGCTCTTTTGGAGTCCCAACTGCTTGCTGCTTAAAATCATATTGACTGCAGTTGCCGCCTTCAACAAAGTCTATTTTTCCCTTGAAATTCAAAAATTTTGGCTAATTTTAAGCACTTCTTGGAGTCAAAAAATAGCTCTCATTGGCGACCACGAGATAGGGCGACTCAGCTCGTCGAATCCCACGAACAGATCTACACAAAAACACAACCATAAAGAGCATCAAGCTGATACAAAATAGATACACAATAAAACACATCACAGCTCTCACCCTACCCCCTTACAAAAACAATGCATGAAATACACAAGGAGTAGGCCTAGCATAATCTGACAACAAGCTCAAAGCTAGTCACTAACCGACTGCTCCAACATGGCCAAGCAAAAAAGAACTATCAAAGATGTCATCCTAAGTGGGGGTGTGCACTACCTACCTAATCGACGACAACGCAACTAGGTTCTCCTACTAGGCGAGGACTCTTATAGCCTGTCCAAGAAATAGTCTTTTAGCACATTTTCCTTTTAGGACTTTATTTTCCATACCGGGCGTGTAAAAAGGAGGGAGCTGAGCGTAGTGACCCAATGAGAACAGGGCATCCACCTCAGGTCCTGTCTCCATATCCAAGAGCCTACCAAGCCCTCACAAGGTATCACTTAATCCTTTTTTGATTTTCACTTTTATTTTCGCTCCAACCTTCCTTATTGTTATTTACTTTTCAGCTAGATGCCACCCCTAGGAAGACAAGGCATTGGCCCTAGGTCTGACTCGTTCCTAGGAACCTACTAGGCCTTCGCAAGGCAATGCAATGAACAACTGCTCTAGGAGGGTTCTCTTTTTCTTTTCTTTGCTATTTTTGTAGGGGTTAGAATCCCTTTTTACACACCTCTGTATAGTCATATATTTTCAGCCATTCAGGATTTTACTTATTTGCATCATCATTTTGTCTGGCAGGCTTTTTTAACTATCTCATAAGTAACGGAAACTCATAGAACTCCAGTGGTCGTTTATACGGCCAACTGCTAAGGTATAATTCATTCTCTCCGAATACATCCAGCATTCGATCCGGGATCAATTTCGACTTGGCAAGATCCCAAGGGTTTCGTTGCTTGTTTACCCTTTATTCTTGGGTTAAGGTTTATACCCTGTTAACCCAAATTGTCAATACCTTAAGTTTCCTTATATTAAGGTCAATACATCCTAGACAACCCCGTTGTCTTCACTTGATTGGTCAATTGCTTGCTAGGCAATTTATAAATACCCTGACTTGGCAAATCAGCCCTAATGAAGGGATGATGTAGCAGGATGACTACTCATCCTCTAGAAAATTAAACTTGTATTTAGAACTTGCCAAACTTGTTCTACAGAGTGGCAATACCATTTTGTGATCTAGACACAAAACCATGCGACGTTGCAATTTGTTGCACGAGATAAGTGTCGCCCCTAACTTGTGGGATTATTTCTCCCATCACACGGTATCCCTTGGCTAAGAATACCTTTGGTAAAGGGTTTGGGAGTCCTCTTGAGCCAATCCAACCCTAGCCCTACTAGGCCGATAACGCTTTGGCCTTAGGGATCCTAAATTCATATGGAGGTTTAGTATTGGTCAATTTATCCTTAAGGTGAGAACCCTAGATCATTCCTGCACGGCAATTAAGTAACCCTAACATTGTCGAGAATGTGGGTAGGATCTTTGGGATCGAAAATGTTAGGTCGGCAAACCAAGTGCGGTACTAGGCAGAATTTTAGCGCAACTTAACCCTACCTACCACTTACAGGTGATCGTTATACACTAACTAATCATACCTTTAAGATTCTTATGTAAGCTATTCAACTATGCGCGAATTACTTAGTAGATCTAACCAACCCACGATTTAAGATGATTTTTACTTTTAAAGACGCAAATACTTCATTCCAAACTTGCAAGTACTTTCCCCTAAAGATGTAGGTAACTAGGTGAGATGCATCAATCCATGCAAGTATGTAACTTCAAACCATAGACTTGCTTTTATGCAACTTAGAGATAATTCTTTTCCTTGCCCTATACTACGTTAATGCAATGAAATCAAAGCTTTAATATTTTTAATGAAGATGCATTCAAACTTTGATATTTGACTCCATGCATGAGCAAATACCATAGGTTCATCATTAAATTAATCCTTCCTTTAGCACTTAATCCGACTCAAAATGAACTACCATCGCATGCAATTTGCAAGGTACATAAATCCTTTCCATGCATTGCAACTATTCGGACATCATTTTATGTCCGTCTATGATTTATCTTATACACGAATTACAACTAGGAAATTACTACGTAAGAGCATTATGTGTTTATGCCCTATCCTTTTTCGCGATGCAACAAGATGCATTGCACAATTCCGTCTTTCAATTTATGCATCATACGTTTAGAATTTCATCATGACCACGGAAGTGCAAGCAATTGCAAATGCACGACATGCAACTAAATTTTATAAATCGGGTGAGCAAATAAATTTCCCAATGTATTTAAACTTGCCTACGAGAATGCATCCTTTTCATGCAGGAAATTTATCGAAACTTGGGCGTTAAGATTCGGGGTGTTGTCCACTTGCGTACTCGGGTGGAAACTCCCGCGTGTGCGCCTTGCAACTTTTTCTTTGGAGCCATCGATGACGTAGATCACAACCCAACAAATCTTCCTCTTGGCTCTCTTAAGCGCTACGAAACTACTTCTGTCCGATATCTCCTCCTCCGCACAGGACACTAGCCTTGCTGGACACAGTTTTAAAAACCGGGGAAGGCACACATAAACAAGGCTTATGGAGGCCTTTAATGGGAGCTTCCAAAAAGAAGCTTCCAAGCTTCTATTCCAGATGATGTGGAGAGAGAAATGATTGCGAGAGGAGGATGATGACGAAGGAGATGAAGAGGATGATGATTATGATGATGATGGCGATGGTGATGACGGAGGCGGCAACAGCTTGGCCTGGCAGCGGCAGTAGATGGCGGCTTCCATAGGGCGACGGCGGGCAGCATGGCACACGATTCCCTCTCTCTTGCCTCAAGCTTCAAAGGGGGGGTCATATAGTATGAAGGGGGGGGGGGAATAGCCACACACGTGGCTAGTTATATGCCTCCTCCCCCCCATACACTCCTACTCCACACCCACTCCTCTCACACTCCCTCTCCCCTGCCATGCAATGGCTGAAGGGGAGGGAGTTTTTTTATAAAAAAATTTGCACAAATTTATCCATTATCCCTTTTTCTTCCCCCTTGAAGGGGTGTTCCTACGTGGGATATGGGTTTTAAGCCATTGCCTCTTATGTACAATGTGGGCTGGAGTTTGCTAGTGCACGCAGAGGAAGCACTTAGCCCAAAATTTTATTGTTGCGGAAGATTACTTTAGGTTGCTCTTGCGAGGAATTTTGGATCTTGAATATTTTGTAGCGGAAATATTACAAATGAAAATGGGATAAACTCAGAGAAAATGTTAAGTTTCAGTCAAAATGATAAGCCAATACAAATAAATGAGAAACTACCTATTTTCCATGAATAATAAATAGGAAACATAGCAAAAATTTGAAGAAATTAGGATTTTCGCGCTCAAAAAATATGAAAAAAAAAGATTTATGTGTGTGAATGTTTGGCAAGGTTAAAGCATGAGGTTAAGTCTTAGTTTGGTCTCATCCTTTGTGTTATAGTACATGTTTATTATTTTTTACATACCAAAATGATACAAAACAACTATTTACACCTATGCACTGCAGCAACACCTAAACAGTAAGGGGGGAATGAAGTTTGTGCGACGATCTAATTGCTGAAAAGATAAAAATTATGATTTCCCTCTTTGTGCATAGTATTTAGGGATCGTTCCATAATTAAATATCGGTGACTAGTAGCACGAAAGTTCCCATGCTAGTCCCTAAAGTAGTGCAGATGTAAACGCTTAGTTAAAATTCATGAAAGGGTTATTTTTCACACCTCACATGGTTGTTTTTTTAATCATAAATGGTTGTGCACAATCGTCATACACCTTGCATCAAGCATGCCATGTGGTGTCTCTTGGAACTCATTGCACTTGTTTGATAAACTTCGACCAACGCTGAGAGGACAAGAAAGCCAAGCTGTAAGTTTAGACGGGTGCTTCTATTGGGGAAAGTTTTGTGAGGAAAATCAAAATCTCATGGAACGCTGAATTATGAAAGAGTGGAGTTTGTGCGAATGTCATATGTGTTAGCGATGCATCTTGGGGCCAATCCCCAAGGTGTAGGAGAGTCGCAGTGGAGCCGCGGCAATTAGCCGAGAGGTGCTTCCCTATGTGTGTATTACGAGGCATTATGCCTATATATTATGTGATCTCCCTCTGAGGATAAGGTAAGGTGCACGTAGGACTACATATTAGATACAAACACAAAATCATCATAAGAATTTAGTGCAAAGTGAGTGTTAGACGCTCCTGGCCCATGAGGCCGTGTGGTGGGGTTGTCTATCGTATGCATGAGGTCCGGCTAGTGCCATAGCCAGTGCCGGCCCATTTTAGGTCCCATTAGTATGAGATGACTTAGATGAGCTTTGCAAGCCTACGATTATCGTGTCCCTCAACAAGTAGGTTTATTATAATTTTGTCAGGAATAGACAGTCTCCATGAGATATTTGTTGAGATATCGAGCTCCACTCGTGATACGCCAGGGTGACCGTTGTGCATTTATGTCACCGACGTGTTAGTTGCAGATGCGGTTGGTACACCACCCATGAATAATAGCTAGATGACAGCTATCCTTATCTACTCTAGTTCGTGGCTCAGTTAGTATGCCACCTTAGTTATTTGAGTTTGGTTTGAGACCCATATATAGGGTTCTTCTATTTCTTTGTAAGAGAGTTCTTTTTGGCTTACACAACTAAGAAGAGGAAAAAACTGTTTTCAGCCTCCACCCTTGTGTGTATTCCCCCATTGTGCAAGCAAGAAAGCTACAAGTGAGACTCCTTCCTTCTCTCCCACAATCTTGACATGGTATCAGAGCCTTGTTCGTGGTAAGGAGCTCAAGAAAGCAAGCCAAGCTCGCGGTGTTCTGGTAAGAGGAGCAGTGTTGCTTTCATTTTCTGTTTTGGGAGCAGATCTCTGCAGGTAGCACAACCGGAAAGTGCAGGAGTGCATTGTCTCAGGTTGAGACACCCTTCGCGGTGAAGCAAGAGGGAAGTATATGCTGCGGGAGAGGGCTTTAGCCCATGGCGACCTTGTTTTTTTGATTTGAGGCCATTTCGGGGCCTGTTTTGGAGGCGGAAGTTTTCTGCACGCACTCAGGAAAAGGCCCAATTTTATGCTGTGCGACCACTGTTCTACAGGTCGGTGAAAAGTTACTGTAGAAATTGCATCGTATACCTGTGCGCAGAGACATTGGGAGTTACAGAATCATCCCTATTGCCTGTTGATGCAAAATCATCACTAGGAAGTGACTGTGTGGTCATATACCACTTTCGTCAGTTTTGCAGATTAGCCCTTGTGAGGCTGAAGTTGTGTTCTTTGCAGTGACAGAATTTTTTACAGTGTTCTGTAATGGCGTCTGACTCTCTTTCACAGATTGTCACTGAAAAGTTTGACAAGAACAACTTCCAAGCATGGAAGTTTAGAAAGACGAATTTCCTTATGGGAAAAGGATATTGGGAATTTGTTGCAGGAAATGAAGAAGAACCAGTTCTTCCTGATGTTCCCAATCAACAGCAAATGCAGGCATTTAAAGCATGGCATGAGAGAGCCAGGAAAGTTATGTACTGGCTGTCTATCGGCATTTCAGACTCTATGATTGTGCATATTCAAGATGCAAGTACGCCAAAGGAGGCATGGGATACTTTGTCAAAAATGTATAGCACAAATACGCAAGCCAGGAAAATGCAGCTCAAGCAAGAGTTGCATAATGTGCAAAGAGAAAATATGAGCATCAATGACTACCACATGAAGGTGAAGAAGATTGTAGATGCACTTGCTTCCATTGGGTCGCCAGTGGAAGATGATGATTTAGTTTCTGTGACCTTGAATGGTCTAGGAAAGGATTATGCACAGTTTCGGACATCCATTTCAGTTCGTGAAAGATTTCCTGATTTTGAGGAGTTGATTGCTCTTCTAATTTCTGAGGAGCAGAGAAATGGTGGTGCATCTTCTTCAGGAGGAACTTCAAAAGAAACTGTCTTCTACTCAAATGCTGAAAGAGGTAGAGGCAGAGGTAGAGGAGGCCGATTTGGAGGCCGTGGCAGAAATCAGAGTATGCAGCAAACTCAAGAAAACCAGTCCTATGGAGGAGGACGTGGTAACTCTAGAGGCAAGGGGAGCCAAAGAGGTCGTGGTGGATGGCAAAGAGGCCAAAATGCAAATAGTAATGTTGAATGCTACTACTGTGGCAAAATGGGTCATATGGCTAAAGACTGCTATAAAAAGCAGAATGACATCATGAATGGAAAACTGCAACAAGGGAATTATGCATCTTCTAGTAGACAGGGTGATGACAGAAATGAGCATTTGTTTATGGTGCAGCACATGAATAATTCTGTGACAAGTGCAGAAGAAAGCAACGATGTATGGTATGTTGACTCAGGTGCATCAAACCACATGACAGGTCATGCAGAATGGATGGAGGATGCAAGGAAAATGGAAAAACCAGGATTTGTGGAGACTGGTGATGATACTGCACATCCTATTGTGCAGATTGGAAAAATTCCCTTGTCTATGCAGGATGGGAAAAAGAAATACCTGTCCGATGTATTTCATGTCCCGAATATCACCAAGAATCTGGTTTCTGTTGGTCAAATGGTTGAGCAGGGCTTGCAGGTCAGATTTAATCCTCATGGATGCTTTGTTGAGGATATGAAAAATAAAGGTCACTTGATAGCAAAAGGAAAGAAGAAGGGCAGAATGTTTACATTGGATGCAGACATGTCTGAATTGAGTGCAGCAATGTTTGCACATGGGACCAGTGTAGTTGCAGATATTGATATCTGGCATAAACGCATTGGTCATGTTAATGTACAGTGACTTAAATCAATGCAGGCCCAAAATATTGTTGCAGGATTGCCTAAATTCAAGGTTGCAGAAATGCATAAGGTATGTGAAGCCTGTCAGTTTGGAAAACAAGCAAGGAAACCATTTCCTAGACATGTTCAAGAAAGTAAGAAGCCATTGGAATTAATCCACTCTGATGTGTGGACTACTAAAGCTGCATCTCTTGGAGACTGTCATTATTTTGTCACTTTTATTGATGACTATAGCAGAAAAGTTTGGGTGCATTTTATGAAAAAGAAAAGTGAAGTTTTTGGGCATTTCAAAACTCTTAAAGCTATGGTTGAAAAAGAAACAGGTCTGCAGATAAAATGCCTAAGGTCAGATGGAGGGGGAGAGTACCTTTCAAATGAGTTTGTAAGGTTCCTGCAGGAGCATGGCATAAAGCAACAATATTCATGCAGTCATACCCCACAACAAAATGGAATTGCAGAAAGAAAAAACAGGCATATTGGAGAGGTATCTCGTGCCATGCTCAACGAAAAAGACTTGCCAGATTTTTACTGGGCTGAAGCAGTTGCTACAGCAGTCTATATAATGAACAGGACTCCCACTGCAGCAATACATGGCATGACTCCAGAGGAGAGGTATACTGGTAGGAAACCAGATATTTCTCATTTGAAAATTTTTGGTTGCATTGCCTATGTACATGTGCCAGATGAGTTGAGATCCAAGTTGGATCCAAAAGCTGAGAAGTGCATCTTTATTGGTTACTCTCTGCAGCAAAAAGGGTATAGATGCTATAACCCTTCTACTCGTAAGTTTACAGTGAGCAGAGATGTTGTTTTTGATGAGATGAGTAGCTGGTATAAACCAGTAAATGTGATTGATGATGTAGATGCACAAAATGGTAATGCTGCACAGAATTCACAGCAGCAGTCACAAAATATTAGTGGACCTGGAACGTCTTCTAGCAATGGTTCACATTCTTCGCCATGGACAGGCAGATTGAGATCAGGAGAATCTTCTCAAGGCAGTGCAAATAGTGGTATGCAGGTGTCACGAAAAGGAAAAGAGAAGGTTGACCAGCCCATGTTTGATGTGAATGCAGGTCACTCTTATGTGGATGGTGAATCCAGTGGCTCAGAACAGAGCATTGATGATGAGTTGGGTATTCCTTCTATTGTTACACCTGGAGTAAGGAAGACCAGGGATGTTTTGAGAGCACCTGGGAGTGAACCTACTTTGCGCAGGTCTACGAGAGCTAGGTATCCTGTGGATAGGCTGAAATATGATGGATTTACAGCCATTCACTATGCATATATGGTCAAAGTGATACAGGAACCAGAACCCACTTCTTTTGAGCAAGCCATGGGAAAAGAAAAATGGGAGAAAGCCATGGATGAAGAAATGGATGCCTTGGAAGCAAATGCTACATGGGAATTGGTACCTTTGCCTAAAGGTAAAAATGCAATTGGCTGTAAGTGGGTTTATAAGGTAAAGCACAACGCAGATGGTTCTGTGAACAGATACAAGGCAAGATTAGTAGTCAAGGGGTATGCACAAACATATGGCATTGACTATGAAGAAACATTCAGTCCGGTTGCAAGGATGGCAACCGTAAGAGCAGTCATTGCTATGGCTGCATCAAAGGGATGGTCTTTACATCAGATGGATGTAAAGAATGCCTTCTTGCATGGTGATTTGCAAGAAGAGGTCTATATGGAGCAGCCACCAGGTTATGTGCATGCTGTTCATCCTGAGTTTGTTTGCAGGTTGAAGAAATCCTTGTATGGCTTGAAGCAAGCACCTAGAGCATGGTTTGACAAGATAGGACAGTATCTTGTCACTATTGGCTTTCAGATTTCCAAGGCAGATTTCTCACTTTATGTGAGAAAAACAGAGAAAGGTATTATGCTACTTGTCATTTATGTTGATGATTTGATTATGACAGGTGACAGTGATGAAGATATTCTTCATGTGAAAATGCTATTGAAGCAGAAGTTTGAGATGAAGGATTTGGGAGAGCTGCATTATTTCTTGGGCATTGAGGTGATTAGATCACCAAGTGGGATACAGCTCTTGCAGAGGCAATATGGATTGGACATGCTGTCCAAATATGGGATGACAGGCTGTAAGCCTATTTTAGTTCCTTTGGAGCAGAATGTGAAGCTGAGCACAGATGCAGGTGGGCTTCTAGAAGACCCTACTATGTACAGACGCATAGTAGGAAGTTTGATTTATATGACTATTACCAGGCCAGATTTGAGCTATGCTGTTGGATTGGTAAGTCAGTTTATGCAGGCTCCAAGGAAACCGCATTTGGATGCGGCTAGACGCATACTCAGGTATGTGAAGTCCACATTGCAATATGGACTATTTTATGAGACTGGGGTTCAGATACAGTTGCATGGATACACTGATGCTGATTGGGCTGGTAGTATTTCTGATAGACGATCTACCAGTGGATATGTGTTCTCTTTTGGGAGTGCTGCAGTCACTTGGAGCAGCAAGAAACAGCCTACAGTTGCCTTGTCGAGCACAGAGGCTGAGTACAGGGGTGCAGCAATGGCTGCATGTGAGGTAGCTTGGTTGCATAAGCTACTTTATGATATGCATCAGTCTACAGATGGGCCAGTTGTCATTTATTGTGACAACATGAGTAGTATACACTTGGCAAATAACCCAGTCTATCATGCTAGAACAAAGCACATTGAGGTGCATTATCACTATGTGCGAGAGAGGGTTTTACTAGGTCTTATTGATCTAGTTTATGTCAGCACAGAGGATCAGGTAGCTGACATATTCACGAAGGCATTGGGCGCAGAGAAGCTGCGCAAGTTCAGAGACCTGCTTGGTGTGCAGGAATTGGGATTGAGCTCGAGGGGGAGTGTTGAGATATCGAGCTCCACTCGTGATACGCCAGGGTGACCGTTGTGCATTTATGTCACCGACGTGTTAGTTGCAGATGTGGTTGGTACACTGCCCATGAATAATAGCTAGATGACAGCTATCCTTATCTACTCTAGTTCGTGGCTCAGTTAGTATGCCACCTTAGTTATTTGAGTTTGGTTTGAGACCCATATATAGGGTTCTTCTATTTCTTTGTAAGAGAGTTCTTTTTGGCTTACACAACTAAGAAGAGGAAAAAACTGTTTTCAGCCTCCACCCTTGTGTGTATTCCCCCATTGTGCAAGCAAGAAAGCTACAAGTGAGACTCCTTCCTTCTCTCCCACAATCTTGACAATCTTTGGGAGAAAATCCATAATCTCTATGATAAGTAGAGCCTTGCTTCTCAAATGTATTGTCTAAAGAAGCTTACAGACCTTTGTATGAAGGAAGGTACTAGTGTTTCTCAGCATTTGAGTGAGTTGCATGCTATCATTGGCCAATTGTTATTGCAATGTATCGACTTTAAGGACAATGTTCCACCTTTGTTCTTGTTGGTCACACTGCATAAATCTTGGGACACATTTCATGTATTGTTGTGTGTGTAAATATGCTTGAGAATGGGCTTAAATTGTCTAATGTAGAGGGTGCACTCCTGATAGAGGAGATCAATAGAAAGAATGTGGATACTTCTCATACTTTTCATAGTTTGGATGTTTGACAAGTAGTCTAATATCACCAATACCAACTATCTGCAATTTGGTGATATTAGACTGCAGTTTGGTTCAAGTAGTATGTTTGCTTTGCATAATGTTCAACATGTACCAACTCTCACAAAGAGTCTTATCTTTGCTGGCACATTGGATGATGAGAACCTTACTTTGTTTCTTTTGGGGATTTTTCTTAGAAGATCACTTGTGGGAACCTTTTTCTGGCATGTGGTGCCAAGTCTAGCACTTTATATCCCTTTGTTGTATCTGGATCCATAGATCATATTTTATCTATGGCTGCAATTCCACATGTATCTCTTTGGCATTGTCACCTCTGATACATGTCCTTTAAGGGAATGAAAATGCTTACTTATTTTTAGTATCTTTTACTCCTCGACTATAAGTGTTTTGAGTCATGTGATCATTGTTTGTATGGTAGGCAAACACGTAGAACATATAAGAAGTCTAGCACTTTGTGCGTGGGTAATCCTTTGGCTCTTGTTCATTCTAATGTTAGTGAACCTATGCCCTATCAGTCATTAGGAGGTGCAAACTACTTTGTCACATTCATTGATGATTACTCACATAAGGTCTGTGCATATCCCATAAAGCTAAAATATTATGTTTTGGCTACCTTTTAGCATTGGTTAAAAACCAATCTGGGTATATAAGGATGAAATGCCTATTGTTAGATAATGGGGGTGAGTATGTCTCTAAAGCCTTTGAGAAGTTTCACAATGAAAGGGGTATTAAGTGTCACTTGACCACCCCATACACCCCAACCCAGAATGGTATGGATGGGTGCATGAACAAGACAATACAGGAAAGGGTTCATAGTATGCTTAGCTAGGTAGGTTTACCGCAACAATTTTGGGCGAGGCAGTGACTATTGTAGACTTGATCAATCGATCTCCTTGCCATTCAATTAACTTTCAGATTGCAAAGGAGATGTGGTTTGGAAAACATTCCTCATATAATCATTTTCATGTCTTTGGTTGTGAGGCTTAAAGAGCACTTCTAGATGTGTATGTGATACCATAATTAAGTGTTCCCTTCAAGTATCTAAGCACCCACATCTCATCTCTCCAATGACTTTCTCGGGGTTTGTTTGAGAACCTACTCAAAATCCCAACAATAAAATTGATATCTAGCATGGTGTTACACAAGTAGATGAGGCTACCAACCAACCTCCTGTACCTTCCAATGTTTGCTACTATTGATGTATCCTCAATGGATAACTTCAAATTGACCTCCATAGGTGTAGCTATCTCATTACACTCAATCATGATGCCAAATGCTTTTAAGATCTCCCATGCATACTTCTTTTGAGAGATTAAGATTTTTCCAAGACTTTAATCCCCAAATAATAGAGCAACAAGCCTAAGTCTGTCATTTCAAACTAAGAGCTCAAAGCCTTTCAAGTATGATGGATCATATATTTATAGTCACCTATAATAAGAAGGGTTGTCCACATATAGTACAATCACTATAGACTTTTCACCATCCCTATAAACATGTAAGTTAGCATCTAAAGCACATCTTTTGAAATTCAAACCTAAAAAGAGTTTATCTATCCATTAATACCATGCTGTAGGGGCTTGTTTCAACCCATACAATGCCTTCTTCAACTTATAAACTTTGTTCTCAAAATGAAGGGCCTCAAATCCTAGTGGTTGAGCTACATACACCTCCTCCTTGAGGCCACCACTCAGTAATTGTTGAGATGACAAGCTCAACACATGCGGACATTGATGATGGACTGCCTGGTTAGATGGGTCCACACGTCTACACTTAGCACGTCGGTGGTCATTATGACTCTCACATGGCCACTGACTCATTACTTATTATATTCAGGTTGTTACACCTATTTACAGCTGGCATAGTTATAGCGCCAGTCGACTAGTGTAGTCGGTTATGCATTGTTTGACTTAGTAGGCCACTTTCCTTTATGTTGTATCTTATCTATACTTTGTGTACATTGTAAAGAGTGTGGAAGAAGAAGAAGAAACCAGCAAGAAAACGTTTTGGCCTCTATCTCTCTTCTTGTCTCTTGAGTGAGCTTCTCCTTGTGCATTCTGTGTGTATTCGGCATAGCATCTTGAGCAAGTCCCCCCACCACGCGATTCTTGACATGGTATCAGAGCCGCACCACTGAGAAAGGCTGATTTCGAAGGCTGAAGCGAAGGAGAAGAAGCAAGGTTTGAGCAAGCAAGCCACGGGTAAGAAGCTATTCCATTCTTCCACTCTCTCTCTTGGATAGTGCCTGTGGAGGCACCGGAAGCAGGGTTGAGCAAAAATCTCAGATTGAAGTGAGATTTTGGGCATCTGAGGCCGTTTCAGGCCCTGTTTTAGAGCCGCAAGGTTACAGACAGCAGTTTTAGGGTACACTGTGATTTCGACTGTTTTGACCGAAAGTAGGTGCGCAGGTTATAGATTGCGAATCTGTAATTCTTGAGGTGTTTGCACGAAGCAAACATAAGGTTTATTTGCAAACAGGTTGCAGATTACATGTATTGTTGAGCAGATAGTGAGAAAGGCTGTCTAGTGTATTGCTGTACACTACAGGTCGAGGGTTGCAGAAAATTTGCTTGCTGTTGGTATTAATTTTGTGATAATGGCAGAGAACAGTGGAAGCCCCATCATTGAGAAGCTCCACAAGAACAACTACCCTTTATGGAAGTTCCGTGTCACGAACTTCCTTATTGGAAAAGGCCTCTACGAGTTTGTTTCAGGTGAAGAAAAGGAGTCGGAGGTGGAATGCAAAAGATAAAAAGGTCATGTATTGGCTGTCTGCAGTAATTGACAATAATATGCTGGGACATATTAGAAATGCAGAGAATTCATATGCAGCTTGGACCATACTTGAAAGTATGTTTTCTGTAAATACAAAGGCACGAAAGATTCAACTCAAGCAAGAGTTGAATACATTGAAGAAAGGGAAGATGTCTATCAATGAGTATGCACTGAAGGTAAGGAGCATTGCAGATGCCTTGGCAGCGATTGATACAATGCCCAATGATGATGATTTGGTGTCTACCTTGGGTGGACTTAACAATGAAAAGGCTTGGAAGTCTTTTGTAACTTCCGTATATGTCAAAAAGCCATTTCCAGATTTCGATGAGTTGGTCTCCCTTATGATCATTGAAAAGATCAACATGCAGAGTGAGACATCTGAAAGAAGTGGTGAACAGGTCCAGGCTTTCTACTCCAGTTCAGGAAGGGGACATGGCACATTCTCCTCAAGAGGTCGTGGTACAGGACGTGGTAGTGACAACCAGCAAAACAAATTGAATCAGCAATTTGGAGATATGCAGGTTTCAGGAGGTCGTGGTAACTTTAGAGGCAGGGGGAGCTTTAGAGGAAGAGGTGGATGGCAGAACAGAGGTTCTAACAACTCTGGTATTGTGTGTCACTACTGTGGCAAAACAGGTCATATTGCAGCCCAATGTTATGCTAAGAAAGATGATGTCCGCAGTGGTAAGTTGTAGCAAGGAAACTATGCATCGTCTTCACGACAGAATGAAGACAAAAATGAACGTCTGTTTGTTATGCAGCATATGCTGAATGCTGTTACAGGAAAGGGAACACATGATGCTGTTTGGTATGTTGATTTAGGTGCATCCAATCATATGACCAGCCATGCAGAATGGTTTGGAGAGATGCAAAATATGCAAAATGTAGGTTATGTGCAGACGGGTGATGATTCATGCCACCCAATTTCACACATTGGAAAAGTTCCCTTGTCCTTGCATGATGGTAAGACAAAGAGTCTTTCAGATGTATTACATGTGCCATCTATTACAAAGAACTTGGTGTTAATGGGTCAGATGGTAGAGCAAGGGCTGCAAGTCAGATTTAATGCAAAGGGCTGCTTTGTAGAAGACTTCAATGACAAGTGTAGGTTAGTTGAAAAGGGAAGTAGAGTTGGTTGTATGTTTACTCTGGATGCTAGGATGATAAAGTGGGAGAACTTATATTCTCATCCTCCATTATATGTGGCTACGCCTTGAACACCACATCATGGCTCACTACGATCTTATTTGCCTCTTGGTCACACAATTTGTAAGCCTTTTTCTCATCACTATAACCCAAGAAGATACGTTTTGTGTTTTTTTGGATTTAACTTGTTCTTATTATCCTTTGAAACATGTACATAACATTCACATCCAAATGTTCTAAAATGTGAGGCAAATGGTTTCTTACCAAAGTAGGTCTCATGAGGAGTTTTTCCCTTGAGAGCCTTTGTGAACGATAGATGATTTCTTACCAGAATAGGTCTCATTAGGATTTTCTCCGTTAAGAGCCTTTGTGTAACACTAATAGATGATTTCCTACCAAAATAGGTCTCATGAGGAGTTTTTCCCTTAAGAGCCTTTGTGTAGCTCCGATTGAGAATGAAGACTATAGTATTAATAGCTTCTATCCAAAACTGGTTACAATCCCTTGCCCTTAATCATCCACCTTGCCATTTCCACAATGGTACAATTTTGGCATTCAACAACATCATTCTATTGAGTTGTATGAGGTGTCTTGAATTGATGCGTAATCTCTTTGCTCTTGCAAATTTAGTTTTAAAACTCCTTTGAGTTGAACTTACCACCATCGTCTATTTTAAAATTATTCACACTTTGTCCTATTTCATTGTCAACAAGTTTTAGCCATTCTTTAAACTTACCAAAAGCTTGAGCCTTATCATGAAGAAAGTACATCCACATCTTCCTACTATAGTCATCAACAATCAACATAAAATAAGAAGATCCTCCCAAGGTTTTTCTAGGCATTTGACTGCACAAGTTAGCATGAACCAACTCTAGAGGAGCCTTCACTATGTTCTTTCTTTCTTGTGGAAATTTCTTTCTCTATTGCATCCCTATCTTACAAGCTTCATATGGTTTGTTTATTTCAGTTACTGTAGGTATATGAGCAAACATACCTTGCTTATGCATCTCCTTTAACATTGCAAAACCAATGTGACTAAATCGTTTATGCCAACTTTTACTTATGCCTACACTAGTGGTGACTATAAGAGCGCTTAGCTCATACAAGTTGTTCCTCTTTTCTCCTTTGTGGGAAACTTTTTCATCATTGTCAATAATTTCTACACCTGTCTTAGTGAACCTCACCTCATGGCCAAGATCAAATATAGAAGCAACTGATAGAAAATTTATCTTAATTTCTAGAACATAGAACATATTTGAAAGATTCTTGAGTTCACCATTTGCAATAACAAATGAAATAGCACCTATGCTCACAGTAGGGCATTTTGCATCATTCCCAACTATCATAGTGATGGATTCTTGTAGAGGCTTTATAGAACTATGTGGACCTTTATTGTTGGTCATGTGATAGGAGGCGCCACTATCCAATACCCATGAGTCAGTGTTAGATATTTCTTGCACCAAGGAATACACTTCATCAATGGCCCCCATGAATAACTATAACTCTGCTTTATTGGTTGTCTCCTTTTCTTTAGTCTTCACAATGCCATTCTTATCATATGCCTTCTTGACACGACAATCTACAATTACATGTCCTTTTTTCTTGCATTGGAAGCACTCTTCATGAAACTTTTTCTTACCATCCTTCTTATTTTTATCACATTTGGTAGAGGAATCACCTTTTCCTTTAAATGCATTGGTAGAGAATGCAGCATCTCCATTGCTACTACCTTCTCGAGCTTTAAGCTGCAACTCCTCCTCCATTAGTAGTGCACAAAATTCCTCAAACATCAAAGCTTTGGGTCTCACTTGAGTATTTAGGGTAGTTACCAATCCATCAAACTTTGGTGGGAAAATCTAAAGACACCTTTGAGCTAGCTCCTAACTAGTCTTTTATATCCCAATGCTAGCCATTTGGTCACGTAGATTCTTGATTCAAGTGAAGAATGCATTAGTTGTCTCTACTTTAGTAAAGTTCTCTATTGCTAGTAGTTGATTCTCCAAGTTCTAATCCTTGTTTGATTTTGCATTTCTTACTGAATTCTCAATACATTCCAAGCCTCTAATGCCTTGATTGTATGCTGAATCAATGTCAAAACATTCTCAAAAAACCTTGTAACTAAGGCACACAATGCATTTGCATTCCTTGATTTCCAAGCTCATAGAATATTTGCATTTGGAGGAATCATAACACTCAAATTTGATGGATTGGGAGTGGATTGTGGTTTTGGGTCAATATCCAATACCATCTCCAAAAGCTCATAGGAATCAAGGACAATTGTGATTTTAAACTTCCACAAAGTATAGTTTATACCATCTAACTTGCCTTTGCTAAAGGTTGGTAGACGAATTCTCAATATTTGAATTGTCAGTGCAACAATAGTACCACTTGATACGTCAACACTATTACTTGATGCAACAAATGAAAATTTTTCTCTTTGCTTATTGAAGTCCTTATCTCTCACGTACTCTTCACTCCTCAAAGCCCCCTAGGATCTAATACCATGTAGAAATTACACAGCATAGCAAATAGAATCTGAGCAATGAGTAGAGAACACATAGCAAAATCTGAGAATAATAGAGACTACTTTAATTTCAAATAAACTAATACAAAGAGATGGCTCTATGTACCTGTGCACTTCCACTATGAAGCTTAGATGGTGATCCACATCGATGATATGCGAAGAGTTTAAGGGTAGCTAAAAGAACTTTGACTAGGTGAATGATAGATTGACAATAGCTTTAGAGGGGTCTTCCTTTTATAGCCTAGGAAGGTAGTCTGATCGGCATGTCTAGCCATATTATTATGAGTCTTTTCTAGTCGATCAGGAAATATTCCAATAGATATTCCCTTTACCATCGCATTATGCCTCAAGTTGCTATTAGTATAACTATGCTATCTAATCCAAAGGCTAGATCAACAAAGGTCACCTTTTTTCCATCTAGTCACATAGACCTCATCTGATATACAAGTTTGGACTCACCCAATGTCCATACTCATACATGGCTTCTCTTCATAATGGGAGTCTTACAACTTAAAGAACCATAGATTATTGGTGGCACCTTACAAGGATGGGACATTGAGCATATCTAACAACATGTATGTGTACTTGCCTTCCCTTCTACATCTTTGCAAGTTGGATATAACCCATAGGCTATAAGCTGCACCTTCTTCCACATAGCTTCTAAAATATTACCATATCACAAAATAACCCATCTCTCTGATGTCATTGAGATGCCTTTGATATATGTATTGAAAGTGTATATATGCTTAATCACTAGGAGGAAGATTCAAAGGCATGATTTTCAAGATTTTGGACAATTTTAGGTAGATACACAAAGTGTTAGTGAGCAAAAATGAAGATTTTAGGCTCCAAAGTGGTAGGTGGTGCAAAGTGGTCAAGGCACAAGAGATAGATGGTCAAGGCATAAGAGATAGAGCATTTTGAACTTTGAGACGTAGTAAATCATAAAGTTGTGCTAAAAAATAATAAAGAAGTGTCCATCCATCACTAGGGCATTAATCCCATGCATTTGAGATACTTGATGTTGTGAGACCTTAATTTATGAAGGAATATAGTCTAGGCAATCTAGGAGGCCAAAAATTGGCCAAGATTTGAAGGGGTATGGACCAATTTTAATAGAACATGGTCCAAAGGCTGAACGGGCACTTAAGTTATGCAATTTTTCATGCAAGAATCATGGAGAGAGAGGAACATAGAGTAAGAAAAAAAGGTGCCATGTTTCCATGCTTCTATTGATCATTGCATGCAAGTTGCTCAACCTTCTTTGCGATTAACAAGATAAATAGATCCCCCTCATTGTCCTCTACGCACTCATGTAAATTTCATTGACTAATTTGAAGAAATCGAAATGCTAATTTTCTAGTCTTTCTCTCTCCTCCCTCAAAGCAATCTTTCTCTCTCCTTGCTTTCCTTTTGCATAATGGAAAATCTTACAAGAGAAGAGGAATGGGTGAAAGAGAGGGAGATGTGAGAGTTATGTTAAATAAATGGTTCATGGCATATTAGTGGTCTCTTTGGAGGGCTCCTCAAGCATATTAGTGGCTATGGTAAGCATTAGTGACATTGAAAATCACTCGGTATCTCATTTGTGTCACGATCGTATAGGCAACAAGTAAGTGGCTTAGTTTTTATAGTAAATAAAATCCAATAAAAAACTATTGCAAAGTATAATTATCAGCTTTTAACATTGGTTCTTTTGAGGTTTTTTATTTATATGAATCAAATGGTTAAAATTTAAGAAAAATAGAAAAAAATAAACAAAAAATAAGTAAAAATGTCAATACATAAGAAAACACTAAGAATGTTTTGGTAAACTTAGAAAAGAAAAAAACAAACTTTTCTACTCATGTTTCTTGAAAATTAAGATTTTTTAATTGCAAAACATGCATATTAGTAGCATAGGGTTAGCCTCGGTGCCATATGTAGTGATCTAAATGAAAGAACCTAGTGAATTATGATGAAGAATATTGAGAATGTTGTTTTCTTATTTATATATTATATCTAGGAAGGCTATGTGTGAAATATATACCCAAAGGTAGCATAATTGAGGAACACTCAGTGCTTTTGGGATGTGTACAACATCGATACAATATGTACTTGAAAGTCATAAAATGATATAAAGACTTGTCTATAGCACCCATTTATTGTTTTCTCACATTAAAAATGCTTGCATACTCTCCTGAACACTATGCATTGTAGCATTTTATGCATATATCGTTGCATAGCAATTAGTTCCTATGTTGTCGAGTTGGTGAGGAGATCCAAGCTTATTAGTCTCTAAGATTTAAAGGGGTTTCTAGTGAGGATGAGTAAAGAGTAAGTATTATGTTTGTACCAAAAGACAAGGATTGATAGATCAGATCCCTAATGAAGTAGTTCACTTAAATCTAGAGGGTACAACAATCAACGAAGTAGGTGCCTTTGTGACATTAGACACCTTGGATTTGGGCACTCCTGCTTGGAGTTTGGGGTAGGAAATTAGAATATTGGACTAAAATGCAGTGACTCAAGTTTAGGGGAAGAGTTCCTAGTCTATTGCCAATTTCTTATGGATGTAAGGTCATGGGGGTTAGTCTTGTAAGGTTCATCAATGAGCTTGAATGTGTGAGAGCTATTATTAAGCCCATTTTAGGTCTTAACAAGGGGTGCATTTGCTAGGAGTCCTTTAGGATTTCCAAAGAGGACCTAAAACTTAGTTTTTGAGGATATGACTCTTTAGTTAGTAGTGGAGACAGAGCTATTAAGGCAAGAACATATTATAGACTCTAAGAGATCTCTCAAATTCAATGAGAGCAATGTGAGGAACAACAAATGATACATACTAAAATTTTCTCAAATACTCCTTGAACCGTACTAGTCCTATATCCCTTAAATTTGGGGGGCTTATAGCCCCTTGTAGTAAGAGAACTCCTGGTACATGCAAAGGTGGTAGTTTATCCTTAACACCTAAAGTTGGGTAGTTCAATCCTTTGAGGACTAGCCAAAGTGGTGGATCAATCCCACCATCTAGTGGTACCCTTAGTAGTACCATAGTTGTTCTTCCTAACTCTATTCCTATATCCACATGGATGACATAACCACCCTTAATATCCCCTTAAGCAATTCAACTTGTACTCGACATAGAGTCTTTATCAGCTTTAGGGTACATGCTTCCTATCTTTAGCAAAATTCTAAACAAAGATGTAGAAATACATATCAAAGACTTACAAAAACTTATGTTTAACTATCAAGTCAATGAGGAAGCACATCATTTTATGTTCTTCAATATGAATTTGAAGAGAAATGTAGTCAAGTGGTATTATCGACTTGCGAAAAATTGAATTACCAGTATGTAAGCATTCTACACTACGTTTTGTAGGGAGTTCTCTCTTGAAAGGAAAGCCAATATTGGCTGTGTCCTAAACGACACTTGATAAGCATTCAATGAGAGCACAAAAGTGTATGCTCAAAAGCTATACGAAGTATTTTGTTTTTTGGGTCACATTATCCAATTACCCCATGTTGCTCAATTGGAATTCTTCTTAAGAGGGTTGGATTTTACAATCAAATTACACTTGAGCAACACCCTCTCTATTAGAGAGAGTGCTACAAGGGTACCTCAGAGATCACAAAGGAAACTATTACCAATCATAACTCATATCCTAACCCAAATCAGTAAATTAGCTGCTATTGTGATGAAAAACTCAAGGAATGGGTGAAGGCAACATAGAAACACAAGCACAAAGAGAAAGCTAATGAGATACTCAGTCTCCTTAGCCTATCTCATATACTTGACACATCTCTTTAAGAAAGGCCACAACTAGTAGATGAGACCACAATTGAGTAACCAAATGACCCACAACCCATGAAACATGAGGTTTCTCTAGTTTTTGATGCAAGCCACTCATAATTTTTTTATAGAAACATCAAACCTTCCATCATTGTAGTAGTTGCATCAACCAAAGTTACCATCCCACTCAGTAGTGTACTCAAAGATAGTCCATTGATTTGGCAAGGATTGAAAAACAATGGGTAGAAGGCACAAATCTTGCCCAATCCCACCCCTCTCCATAATGTGACTTTAGTGCACCTCGGGCCCTAAGCACCTTGGGGATTAACATGCTGCTCTTCTATGGGCAACCCTTGGAGACACTGTGTGATGAAGAATTCTAGATACTAGAACTAGTGTGAGTATAGTTAACTAAAGCATACATAAAGCTTGGGAAAATCCATTAATTAAAACATTGCACTTTAGTCTGACCATAGCCAATGGGTTCAAAGTTAGACCATTAGGAGTATTGAGGGATTGGCCAATAAAGATTACAAGGGTGTAGTTCAATGTTAACTTTGTTGTCATGAAAGGAGTTGACTATAACCTACTGCTTGGTCGACCATGGATGTGTAATTCACATCTCAATGAAGATTGGGACAATGGTTTAGTCTTTCTAGGTAATCAGAAGGAGGCAAGCCACATTAAGATGATTGGAAAACATGCCCCATTGACCTAGGCACTATATCTACACTATGAAAAGGAGACTCTAATGACTCTCCACTCACTTGACCTTTAGCTAGATGTATTCACTTCGTTCCCTCAAACCTCCCATGAAATCCATTGTAGTACATATCTTCATGATGGCCCTTGACTGAGTACCCATGAGATTCTAGAGCTATCCAACCCTAATAAGCATGCATGTGTTGCATAAAATCCTTAGCTAGTGGAGCTTGTGTTTTTGCAATCAGTTAGACACTAATCTGATCATATTTGAAGAACTCTTGAACAACCCCATATACTATAGATGAGCCTACACCAAGTCCTATTTTGATTTTCACAATAACCTCTTCATCTCGTTGATGTAAGAGTAAGGCATAGATGATACAGAAATGAGTAACTTTGAGGACCACCTATCACTTTAGGATGACAAGGATTCTGATTTAGACTTAGTAGACTATAATACTTATGGCTACACCATTGAGAAAATTTGCTTAGACCCAAAACCTTCTCCACCCAAGTGGCCGCTCATTGATGTAGGGATTGTTAGAGTGACCTTGGACTTAGAATGAACTATATTCAAACCTTGAGATACTTCTAGCTAACAATGGCCAAGACAAACTTCAGAAGGATATCATGGCAAGTGTTGACTTTGACATAGATAGGGATAGTGATTCAGATCGGAAAATCCTCCAACCATCCCAAAATGTGAAATCTAAAACTAAACTTCTAGTCCATTTTAGAAGCAAACACTTGAAGGATGACACATGGAGCAGTCATTCTAAATCTTGAAGTCAAAAGAAACTGTAAAAATTACACGGCGTAGCGAACAGAATCTGAGAAAGAGATAGAGAGTACACAACAGATAAGAGGAGAATCAGTAAATTCTTTAGCTCCAAACAACTGATACAAAGATGGCTCTGTCCACCCGTGTGCTTCCACTGTGTGAAGCTTAGATGGCGATCTAGACAGAAGATAGGTGAAGAGCTTAAGGCTAGCTGGAACAAAAACTCTGACTGGGTGAAAGATAAATGATCGATGGCTATGAAGGGGTTTATCTTTTATAGCCCGCGAAGGTCGTTAGGTCGGCCTGTTGAACGTAACCTACCATATGAGCCTCCACTAGTCGGCCAGGGAATATTCCCTTTACCATCGGGCCCGCAACTCAATGCAATGCGCCTCGAGTTGCTACCAGCTTAACCACTCCGTCTAACCTAAAGATTAGACCCACAATGGTCACCTTTTTTCCATCCAGTCACATAGACCTCATCTGATATACAAGTCAGGACTCAACCAATGTCCGGGCTCACATTTGGCTTCTCCTCATAATGGGGGCCTTACAACTTTGAGCACCATGGATCATTGGTAGCACCTAATGAGGGTGGGGCATTGATCATATCTAACACCCCCCCCTCAATATCCACCCATAGGTGAACTATCTCCTCAGCCCAATGCCGAGTCTCTGAAGATGAACTTGAAGCAGATCCTTCGTAAGTGCTTTGGTGAAGATATCTGCTCCATTCTCCTCTGTTGGACAGTAGACCAGTTCCACTATCCCATCCTCCATCAAATCACGTACATAGTGATACTGGATCTCTATATGTTTGGTGTGTGCATGAAACATTGGATTTTTGGCAATGGTGATGCAACTCTGATTGTCACATCTCAGCACAGTTGGTTCTTCATCCTGCACTCCCATATGCCATAGAATCCTTGTCAACCATACTGCTTCGCATGCAGCAAAATAAGCTGCCTTGTACTTTGCTTTGGTAGAAGACAATGCCAGTATTGGCTGCCTCTTATTAATCCAAGAGAAAATTCCTGAACCCAAAGAGAAACAATAACCAGAAATTGACTTCCTGGAATCAATGTCTCATGCCCAATCTGAGTCACAGTTCCCCACAAGAGAGGTTTCGAAACCATATGTGATACCATAGTCAAGAGTTTCCTTCAAGTATCTGAGCACCCGCATCCCAGCCTTCCAATGACTCTCATGAGGTTTGTTTGAGAACCTGCTCAAAACACCAATAGCAAAATGGATATCTGGTCTGGTGTCACACAAGTAAATTAGACTGCTGATCAACCTCCTATACCTCCCAATGTCTGCTAGTGTTGATGTATCCTCGACGGATAACTTTGCATTCACCTCCATAGGTGTAGCTATCTCCTTGCACTCGGTCATGCCAAATGCCTTCAAGATCTCCCATGCATACTTCTTCTGAGAGATGAAGATCTTTCCTGGCTCTTTCCGGACTTCAATCCCCAAACAATAGTGCAGCAAGCCCAAGTTTGTCATTTCAAACTCAGAACTGAAAGCCTTTCGAGTTTGGTTGATCATATCTTCATAGTCACCTGTAATAAGAAGGTCGTCCACATATAGGACAATCACTACAGACTTTTTACCATCCCTGTAAACATACAAGTTAGCATCTAAGGCACATCTTTTGAAGTTTAGGTTTAAAAAGAACTTATCTATCCGCTGGTACCATGCTCTGGGGGCTTGTTTCAGCCCATAGAATGCCTTCTTCAGCTTACACACTTTGTTCTCAGAATGGGGGGCCTCAAACCCTAGTGGCTGAGCCACGTACACCTCCTCCCTGAGGTCACCATTTAAAAAGGCTGACTTAACATCCATTTGGTACACTGGCCACTTCTTGTGGGCAGCCACTGTAAGTACCGTGCAAATAGTGGTCATTCTGGCAGTTGGGGCAAATGACTCTTGAAAATTAAAACCTTCAACTTGTGAAAATCCTTGGGCAACCAGTCTAGCTTTGTACTTTTCTAAGGTATCATCAGCCTTGTACTTTACCTTCCAGATCCACTTGGTGCCAATAACCTTCCGCTTTGCTGGTCTATCCACTAGCTCCCAAGTGTCATTCTTCATTATGCTATCATACTCCGCCTGCATAGCAGCCTTCCATGATGGATCTACAAGTGCTTCTTCTAAGTCAGTTGGATCCTTTGTTTCTCTCATAATCTCAACCATCAAGGCCATATTGACTATGTGAGTAGAAGCCCTCCTTTGCTCCTCTATTCTCTGAGACCTCCTTGGTCCGTCTGCCTTCTCCTCAACAGATGCAGGCATAGGATTATTGTGCTCGTAGAGCTGCTTCACCTAGCGCGGCAATGGCTTTTCCGGTGGGGTGATGTCAGGTTGGTGAACTTTTTCCTCATCATCTGAAGATGATGCTTCCTCCTCCTTAAGGATAGGGATAGCTCTCGGGACAGGTTCATAGTGGACTACTTCTTCGCTTGATGATAAAGTGGAAGAACTTGCCTTCTCCTCCTCCACTGTATGTGGCTCCTCCTTGAACACCACATCACGGCTCGCGATGATCTTCTTTGCCTCTTGGTCATATAATTTGTAAGCCTTCTGTTCATCACTATAACCCAAGAAGATACATTTTCTGCTTTTTGGTTTTAACTTGTTTCTCTTCTCATCTGGAACATGTGCATAAGATTCACATCCAAAAATTTTGAAATGTGAGACAGATGGTTTCTTACCAGTGTAAGCCTCATGAGGTGTTTTTCCCTTGAGAGCCTTTGTGTAGCTCCGATTTAGAATGTAGACTGCAGTATTAACAGCTTCAGCCCAAAAATGGTTAGGCAATCCCGTGCCCTTTAGCATGCATCTTGCCATCTCCACAATGGTGTGATTCTTGCATTCCACAACACCGTTCTGCTGAGGTGTGTGAGGCGTCATCAATTGACGCTTGATCCCTTTGCTCTTGCAAAAGCCTTCAAACTCCTTTGAGTTGAACTCACCACCACCATCTGTTCTAAATTTCTTCACACTTTTCCCTGTTTCATTCTCAACAAGTTTTAGCCATTCTTTAAACTTACCAAAAGCTTGAGCCTTATCATGAAGGAAGTACACCCCACATCTTCCTACTGTAGTCGTCGACAATCAACATAAAATAAGAAGATCCCCCCAAGGCCTGTGTAGGCATCTTACCACACAAGTCAGCATGCACCAACTCTAGAGGAGCCTGTGCTCTATTCTTGCTTTCTTGTGGAAATGCCTTTCTCTGTTGCTTGCCCATCATACAAGCTTCACATGGTTCCTTCAATTCAGTTATTGTAGGTAGGTGAGCAACCATACCTTGCTTTTGCATCTCCTTCAACACTGCAAATCGGATGTGTCCAAACCTTTCATGCCAAAGCTTACTTGTGCCCACTCCAGCGGTGGCTGTAAGAGCACTTAGCTCATACAGGTTGTTCCTTCTTTCTCTTTTGCCAACAATTGTGCCAGTACTATCAAGAATTTCTGCACCTGTCTTCTTGAACCTCACTTCATGACCAAGATCAGTTATGGCAGCAACTGATAAGAGATTTCTCCTGATTTCGGGAACATACAACACATTTGAAAGCTTTTTGACTTCACCATTTGCAGGAACAAAAGAAATAGTACCTGTGCCCGCAGCAGGGCATTTAGCATCATTTCCAACCGTCACAGTGATGGATTCTTGTAGAGGCTACATAGAACTGTATAGACCTTTCTTGTTGGTCATGTGACGGGAGGCCCCACTATCCAACACCCATGAGTCAGTTGTAGATTCTTCTTACGCCGAGGAGCACACTTCCTCAATGGTCGCCATGAATAATTCCAGCTCTGCTTCAGCCATATTGGCTGTTTCTTTCCCTTTACTTTTAAGGGTACCATTCTTTTTATTTGCCTTCTTGACACGACAATCTGCAATTGCATGTCCTTTCTTCTTGCAGTAGAAGCACTCTCCTTGAAAATTCTTCTTGCTGCCCTTCTTCTTTTTGTCACCATCATTTTTGGTGGAGGAACCACCTTTGCCTTTTGCATTGGCAGAGAATGCAGCATCTCCATTGTTGCTTCCTTCTCGGGCTTTCAGCCTCAACTCCTCCTCCATTAATAATGCACAAAACTCCTCAAAAATCAAAGCTTGAGGACTCACCTGAGTATTAAGGGCAGTTACTAGTCCATCAAACTTTTGTGGACAAATCCGAAGACATCTCCGAGCTAGCTCTTCGCTAGTCTTTTGTATCCCAGCGCCAGCCATCTGGTCGCACAGATTCTTAATCTGAGTGATGAATGCTTCAACTGTCTCTCCTTCAGCAAAGTTCTCCGCTGCTAGTTGATTCTCCAAGTTTTGAATCCTTGTTTGGTTTTGTGTTTCATACTGACTCCTTAGTACATTCCAAGCCTCTGACGCTTTGGTTGTATGCTGAATCAAAGTCAGAACACTGTCAGAACAACTTGTAACTAAGGTACACAATGCATCTGCATTCCTTCGTTTCCAAGCTCGTAGAAGATCTGCATTTGGAGGAATCATCACACTAGGATTTTATTGGTCGGGGGTAGGCTGTGGTTCTGCGTCAGTCCCCAGCACAGTCTCCAAAAGCTCATAAGAATCAAGGATAGTTGTAATTTTGAACTTCCACAAGGTGTAGTTTGTACCATCTAACTTACCTTCGTTGAAGGTTGGTGGACGAATCCTCAGTGTTTGAATAGTGGGTACAGCAACACTACCTCCTGCACCGCTTCCTGATGCGCCAGAACTGCTTCCAAAAGTCGACATAGTTTCTCTTTGCTGTTGAAGCCTTTGCCTCTTGCACACTCTCCAATCTCTAGAGCCCCCTGGGCTCTGATACCATGTAAAAGTTACACGGCGGAGCGAACATAATCTGAGAAAGAGATAGAGAGTACACAATAGATAAGAGGAGAATCAGTGAATTCTTTAGTTCCAAACAACTGATACAAAGATGGCTCTGTCCACCCATGCGCTTCCACTGTGTGAAGTTTAGATGGCGATCTAGACAGAAGATAGGTGAAGAGCTTAAGGCTAGCTGGAACAAAAACTCTGACTGGGTGAAAGATGAATGATCGATGGCTGTGAAGGGTTTTATCTTTTATAGCCTACGAAGGTCGTTAGGTCGGCCTGCTGACCGCGACCTACCATATGAGCCTCCACTAGTCGGCCATGGAATATTCCCTTTGCCATCGGGCCCGCAACTTGATGCAATGCGCCTCGAGTTGCTACCAGCTTAACCACTCCGTCTAACCTAAAGATTAGACCCACAACGGTCACCTTTTTGCCATCTGGTCACATAGACCTCATCTGATATACAAGTCAGGACTCAACCAATGTCCGGGCTCACATTTGGCTTCTCCTCATAATGGAGGCCTTACAACTTTGAGCACCATGGATCATTGGTAGCACCTAATGAGGGTGGGGCATTGATCATATCTAACAAAAACCACATGGCTAATCTTCACGCTTTACAAAGTTCAAGAAGAGTGATTGGATAGGCGTATTGCTTGGAGCAAAGCATAAAGGCACATCTGAGGGACTTGCAAAGGTCAAAGAAGTGAATATTGTAGAGCCTAGGGAATTCCCTAAGCCTATGTACATCACTAAGGACCTTAGCAAAGAGGATGAAGTATAGCCTTTGAACTTGTTGAAGGAATATCAAGATGTCTTTGCTTGGAATTATTCAGACCTTCACAGGGTGTACCCCCACAAGTCTTTACACATACATTTCTAATCAAGCTTGTTGCTAAGCCTATGAAGTAGAGACCCTATCCCATGAATCCTTGATATGCTTCAATTTTCAAGGAAGAGATCAAAAAGCTACAGAAATCAAGATTCATATACAAAATTAAGCATCCTAACTTGATATCACCAATTATTGTGGTGCTAAAAAAGAATGGCGAAATTTGAGTTTACATCAAATGCAATAATCTAAATGTCACTACTAAGAGAACCCATTATCCTCTATCTTACACTCATCATATGATCGAATGCATAGCAAAAAAGGAATCTTACAACTTCTTAGACAAATGCTCAATGTACAATCAGTTGCAAGTCCGTTGGATGATACACCAAAAACTACATTTGCCATAGAGTGTAGAATTGACATGGCCTTTAGGCTAACCAATGCTCCTACAACATTTGAAAGACTCATTATCTTTAAGGACATGAGAGGAAAGTGTCTTCATGTGATTGTAGATGACCATTGTGTCTAGTCGAGTTTGAAAGAGCACCTTGAGAAACTCCAACTTGTCCTTGAGAGATGTTGGTAATATAACTTGTCCCTAAATCCTCTAAAATGCCAATTTTAGGTAAAGCATGGCATCATCTTAGTCCATGTTGTACCCCATAAAAAAATTGTGATTGACACAACTAAGATCAAAGTCATAATGAATCTCTCCCCACCCACAAACTTGAAGGGGGTGTAGTGCTTCCTTGACCATACTAGGTACTATCATTGCTTTATGCTGAACTATGTAGCTATTGATCAACCACTTTACAAGTTCTCATCACATGGGCATGGATTGAAAAGTGTCAAGCCTTCTATGAAGCCTTGAAAAAGGATCCAATGACTACATCTTGAGGGATGCACATATAAGAAATCATCTATATATAATGTGCATTCAAAGGATATTAAGAAATATCATTTCTTTCCATGTTATAAGGCCATAAAATTATCCCTTTTACTTTAGTAAACTTACAAATTTGTTTCAAAGTATAATTTAAAAATGCCTTTTGTAAATATAATCTTGTAAATTTTACAAAATAATATACCCTTTATTTTAAACTAATGTGGTATCATACATGTTCTATAAGGTGTAACCCCTAAGTATTGTCCATCTTAAGAGCCCCAACTAGACAATCACATTCCATGTACACATCATCGCTTCTAAAATTGCAAGTAGAGCTGTATTGTGCCAACCTAGTAATCATAATATCGATTTTCAAGTAAGATTTTCTAGTAAATAACTCATTGAGGCTAAGATGAATTACTTGACTACAAAAAGAGAAGGACTAGCAATGGTTTGTGATGTTTAAAAGCTTAGAAACTATCTCATTTCCACTCCCTTCACATTCTTTGTAGACCATCATGTGCTCTTATACCTTGTAAATAAGACTTGTGCCATAGAATGCATCATTGATGGCTTCTATTA
Source organism: Lygodium microphyllum (assembly GCF_053477565.2). NCBI lineage: Eukaryota > Viridiplantae > Streptophyta > Polypodiopsida > Schizaeales > Lygodiaceae > Lygodium > Lygodium microphyllum. The sequence goes on from NC_141164.1 coordinate 102,096,982, forward strand.
TTACTAGAATTTGACTTCTCGATTGTAGAATGTAAGGGAAAATAACACTTCATTGATGATCACCTATCTAGAGTGACCAGTGGAAAAAAGGCCATACGGGTACATTATCCTTTGATCTTCTAAGATACCTGATAGTCTTATGTCTCTATCATAGAATCTAAGATATTTTGAAACATACACGGATCCTACTTTAACTTAGGGAGGCTAGTTTTTTGTAGTCATCTAAGACTAATCCTACTCACCATCATTGGTGCTAACTTTGAGCGTGTGGACTTAGATGACTAGGAATTCCCTAGGTCTACCTCACATGCGAAGCGTCCAGCCTCATCCCACAAGGAATGACCAACTTTCTATGTTCATCTATTCTATGATAAACAAGAATCTGAGCTCTCAAAGAGGACCTCACATCTCACTAGGCTAATGGTATTATTCATATCATTCAGCAAGGCCTATCAGAATGGCCAATTGAGAAATCTTGCCTCACATGTCTTTTCATTAAGACCAGACCTCATCAATTGATCACCAGTCAAATTGTACTACCTAGGGTAGGATGGTCTACTTGGGAGATGCACTACAAGATATAGGCCACATACCGACATTTAAAGTGACATAAATATTCATTAAAAAAATTACTCCCATTATTGCTAAAAGCATCAGTATAGATGTCTCTACAAATGTATCACTATCTGCATCACTATTTGCAAATAGCGATGCAAATAGTGATGCAGATAGCGTTGCAATTAGTGATGCTTTTAGATGCATATACCAACTCAGATAGCAACACATGCAAGTAAATTAGCGATGCAAATAGCAATGGTTTTTATAGAGAAAAAAATTGGTGGCAAGGTTGTAAGCTATTGTGCCACCTCCCAGCACCATATGTTGAATAATATTCTATAAATCAATTACATATTGAATACAAAATTATAGATGCATCATGAGATATTTAACAAAGATTATCATCAATTCAATATTCAAATAAGTACAAGACTAATGATAACAACTCATAAAACTACACGGAACCATGGAGAAGAGAGTTTAAAATAAATATGAAAATGTATCTATAAATATCGCAAAATATGATTTTATACAAAGGATGAAAAATATATGTAAAGAATGCTATATGAAAGAAGTTTGCATGGATGACATGACCAAAAAAGGATGTGATGTGCACTCTATAAATCTAAGTGCATTCTACAGCTCCTCACCATTTAAAAGCTTGTCTTCTCGACACAATGGAGCATCAAACAAACTCTACAATATAAAAAACCAAACATTAATTCACAATACATGATGCATCACAAAAAAACTAATGATTGCAAACAAGAAATAAGATTGACTTACTAGGCCTTCATATGCATACAATCTATCGATAAGTGCTGTGAGATCGTGTCTCTCTACATATCGAGTCTCCAAATCTGTAGGATGGCGGTTTGTGATGGAGTGATGCAAAGAAAATAGAGTAGCATTGCTAGAAATAAGGCTATTAGGACACCCCCAAATAAATCCTATGGTTACCACTCCCTAGATAATGCACAAACCTTGGCTCCAATCGTGTCTTTGCTACCTCCCACTACTACCCCGCCATCGTCTTGGAGAGTGTATGACCTCCTCTCTGAATATCCACACCAATCCTCTATGTCCAAACACTCAGGCTTTGAGGTGCCACTCATGATTTCCTTGCATGTGTCTAATTGTCTATGTGATATATATGCATGTATACAATCCATCATCCACCTAGTGAAAGACCTCTTTGCCACCATCGCCACAGGTACCAAAAACTTCTCATGCAAAGACACCACTATGTACTCCTTGCTCCTCTCGAGTATATTCTTTCAATGGTCTAAAAGGTTGTGCCTAAATACTTGTGCACAGCTCTCTTATGCTAGCCATCACCCTCCTCCCCTCATCATTCATGATCACAACATCCATTTTCTCATCTACAAGGTATCTATACCCTACTGGGGTATGTCTAAGGTGTGGACTCTTGTACATCTAGCATACCTATGAGGGTGATATCTCTCAAAGTAGCACCCATAGGGGTGCCACCTATTATGAACAGTTGAGTGAAACCTAGAGCAATGGGAGTAGATGCCCCTACAGGTGTGACAAAAACCCTGGAGGTGACAAGTATCCACCAGACTGACATGATGGAGACACTACATCGGTGCCTCCACAATATCCACCTAAGTCACCCTCTTTGGAACCAGTATGAGAGTGAGGACTAGTAATTGATAGTGGGCTCACAGCATCTACATCTCTATAGCACCTCCTAAATCCACTTCTTCCAACCGAGGCCAATCTAAAGCATCCATTCCATCTACTAGAGATTAAAACATTAGATCTTACTAAGATAGACCTCGCAGAATGGCCAGATGATGACCACAATAACTCATGGTCTGTCATATCTCTAAAATGGGCCATCTGATCCAGAGACATACGTGTGAAGATCTCTTGTAGCTCCAAATTTTTCATCCCTCAACTCATCATGCTCCATGGATATCATCAAAGGTAACATGTACAATCAAAAAATGATGTTAACATAATCAATATGAGGACTTAGGTAAAGTACCACAACATAACTTTGCCAAAAATGATGCTAATTAAAATGCATATACTAAAGTATCATTAAAAGTGATTTATCAACAAATTGAGCAAGCAAACATAAATACAACCAAGCCTATGGCTCTATGTCAAGCTCTTGGCATAGCTCGATGTACATTGGAATGTCTATACATAGGTCTCTATAGAAAGAGGAGTCCACTTCATTCTCAAAAAAATCATGGTCTCCTATCTCTTCATCTACATTACATGTGCATGTTGTCTCCTTTGCACACTTCAAGCCCTCTTCACCCCCCACCCCTCGCAATATTGATCTCTCTACTTTCATTCTCTCCTCATCCACGCTAGGGACATTGCTTTCATCATACAATCACATGCTTCGAGGTGTTCATGGCACAATGTACAACCATCAAGGTTGCTAAGGATTTGGATAGAATATTATATGTTCAATATCACATATAAGTGTGTCACAAAGAGTGAGTCAATATTTGTGACTATTTTATGTTGTGAAAAAATTAATGAAAAAGGTCATGCACCTATTCATTATGACTCGACAAGACAAATGTGTCACACATATTGTTCCATCTTTTCTTGAAATCTACCTCTAGAAATCCAAATGGACCTCAGTGAGAATGGTTGCCATATCTCCTTCCAATACCACTTTAAACCCCTGTATATTGAATATGATCATGGAGAAGCTATGGTAATCCACTGAGATAATACTTTGCTACCATGACACCACAATCCATTGTGGAGTACATTTTGGGTTTTGTCCATATTTTTGAACCTGAATTAATGTGATTTATCCAGCAGACTGTTAATTACTTCAAGATGTCCAAGTTTTAGGTTCCCATAGACTTATTTTTCATAAATGTACATGGTATATCTGCAAATTATATGCTAAATACAAAAGAACTTGTAAAACTAAGGTAGATAGTGGATAATAATGCCGGAATTTTGTATGCAAATATCTCATACAATCTTCCAGTGAAACTCTCCTGTGTTTATAAGAATCCCATGATTTATATCATGGACAGTAAACTCATTGACAATGTGGAAGAGAGGAGATGATCGTTAGGTGGAGGGGGGGAGAAAAATGTTGCCGCACGACCACACCGCACTGAAGATTTTGTACAGTACACCGAAACAGTTAGGTTAGTTTTTGCATATAAAATCCAGATATGAGAGCAAAGAAAGCATGCGGTCACCCTTGGATTACATCCTCTCGATAATTCCCACTCCTCCTTAGAGACCTCTACCCCTTCACGCAAAGCTACAATCAAAGCTTCATGAAACCATTGCATAGACATTAACTGTGGCATCTCCTCCCCATGCCCTTGGGATATTAAACTAATGGATTGTGTATACTACATCAAAATTCTAATCGTGATCCCTCCGGCTCTCTTTTGGTCTATTCGTACCTACTAAGCCACTTCTCCATGGATGCATGATGCAACATACAAAAACCATTCACTTTCTCCTCCATGGCATCATCCATTCATTTTTCTACCGCATTTCTAACCACTATATCTCCATCAGTCAAGTCTATCATCGTCCTTCAGTGTCCATATCATACTATTATTTGAATCCACCATTGCTAACCATTCCAAAATATGTACTAGTGCCTTCGACACTAGCCAACCTTTAGCCATATTGCCTTCTAGCCGAGCTTCTTGTCACACAAAGCTCTTTAGGGTTTTCATGAAGTGCTCTAAGAAGAACATCCATCGCATATGGCTAGGTCCCACAATCTCCACTTCATCCACGAGATGTACCATGATGTGAGTTTGTATCGTGATGAGCATGCTCATGGACATGTACTTCTCAAAGAGATAAACCATCTCCACTACTCACTGCCTTGTAGTTTCAATAGAGGATAACTTGATCACCTTTTGTGGGATCTATTGCACTGAATTTGGAAACTTATAAATCTTTGAGTGTATTTCTAGAGTGAAACACCTCATAATCACGATCAGTAGTATGGACTACAAAAAATTTAAAGCATTATGAACATCGAATTGACATAAAATAGTGAAATATTAAGGTTACTTGCTATCAAGGCCGGGACAAACTTGACATATCTTATGGCAATCATGGGATTTTAACCCTATTATTTGGTCATCTTTAGAAAAAGAAAACCTAAGGGAATGCATCATATCCATTAGGGTCTAGATAGATCTCATAATTTTATTCACCATACACTCTTCTTTGGTGGACAGGACCCAAGGAGGACCATCAAAGCTCAATTGTGGCCAAAGCCTCTCCATCTTGCTTATCTCCTTCAAATCCATTCATGTCCCTATAATGTCTCTCTTTCGTGTTATATGGTCCCACAATAAGCTGCCCACATTCTTAAAAATGTGTATGGGATCCAAAAAATGGTTGATCTTGTAGGTCCAATATGGAAACTCATAGAATACTGAGAACAATCACATTTCGTTTGGATGTAACTTCTCATGGACCATTTTTAACTCGTACTAGCTTTGGGTATTCATTCGTATTGGAGATCATCCAAAAAACCCTTCCCTCAGTTCATGACCCTCTGTAAGAAAGTGGTGTATCCTTGATATACCATCTTCTTCATGGTCTATGACCTTTGGGATTCTAAGTGTGGCCCACACAATGGACGTGCATTATAACATGAGGTAACTAGACCTATCACAATATCCCTATCTAGTCAACACAAACTTGAACGAGCCATGTTAGATATCAACAATGGGAATGGAAGCCCATTTACTTGAGCACTCCCTGAATCCCAAAAAGTCATGCATGGCCCACATAAGAATGGCTCATATATTAGCGGACCACCAACCATCATGCTTGCTTACGTCTTCCACATTGACCCTCTCCTCCCACAAAATCTTGAGCTCATCAACTAATGGATGGAGGTAGACGACCATGTTCTTGACTTTATAGCACCCAAGAAACGAGCAAGCTAAGAATCAAGTGTCCTTTTCGTAGAAAGCCATGGCAAGATATTGTAGTTTACAAGGACTATAGGCCACATACTGTAAGAAGTCAAGCGAAGACAGAATGGATTCATAGTATCCTATGGCAAGATATTGTAGTTTACAAGGACTATAGGCCACATACTGTAAGAATTCAAGCGAAGACAGAATGGATTCATAGTATCCTATAGCAAGACCGAGCTGAAGATTCCTTGGCTCTCATGCAAAGCCTAAAAAGATGAAGTCAATGTGGCTCCATATGCATGAAATCTACTGATATTCATTGGACTTCATCTGTTGATCTATTTTGTGCATATTGCATTGTCAATCTTGCCATGCTTGACATACAAAACATGTGATATATATAAGGTATAAGTGAAAAGTATACGAGAACCTTTTGAGTGATAGTTTGCCCTTGCAAATTCTGTCAATACTTGTAAGCACCACACTTCGGACATGTCTCCATAGTCTCGTACTCTCCTCAAAATAGCACACAATCAATGACACATACATGGTTGCTCTTGTAGTTCATGCCAAGATTTTGTAACACTAATTGTGTATTATTACAAGTCCTAGGCATTGTGCTTTTAGGAGGCAATATGTGATATTTTAGCAACCTTTAAAAAAAACAAGCACCTTTGAAGAGCATAAAAAGTGTTTTTATAATGGAGTCAGAAACAAAGGAGTGTAGTATGTACCTGAACAACTCAATCACACTCACATCTTTCCATCTATACTTTGTTTATACACTTAGAAGCACAAGTAGCTTCTTTAAGTAAGATGCTCGCCACCCATCATACAATGATATGGACATCTCCTCTCTCAATGGATCATATGAGTTGGCATCCATGGGTAGTAATACATTGACAATTGCATTAGGGGAGTTTTGAGGTCTCGAAAATGCCTTTTAGAAGATAGGGAGAGTGTACTCTAGACCAATAGGAGCAGTGCCTCTGTAAATGAAAGTTCTATTTTAAAAAAATACCCAAAATAATTTTACAAAAATATATATATATAATAATATTACCACTTTGTATGATCAATATCTATTTTAAGCCTCTTATATTTTTGATTATGACATTCTTTGCATTAATAATATATAGTCCCCGCCAATTTTATTTAATGAGATGTCTGGATTAATGATAATGACATGTTTAATCTAGATTCAAACTAATAAAATTCTTAGCACTTATTTTTTTCCCTCCTTTATTTCATCCCTCTCGTGTTTTTTCCTCCTTTCTTGTGGTTGCTTAGTCCTCTCTCTCTCTCTCTCATATGGATACAAAAATTAGGCATTCAACAAGGCATCCAAGCTCCCATCACATCCATATCAATGTTTAACTCATTCCAAAAAGATGGAAGATGGATTCCTATAATCATTAGCAGCAAAGGTAGTTTGATCACCATGCAACAGACAAAATGTTGGGAAAGATGAAGATATGAGAGCTCCTTCATCTCTGCTTGGAAGGATAGAATGCAAGATTTCAAGCTTGGAGTAAATAAGAATAGCATAAAAGAGGTTCTGGTACAATATGTGTTTATGCATAGAGAGCTATATTTGAAACTTGGAAGTTCAAATCTTCCAATGCATAAACCAAATTATAAGGATTTGATTCTTAAAGCCTTTCTTTTCTTGAACTTGGTTTTAAGGTTTTCCATTATAGCATTTTTTTATTTGTCTTGTAAATGTCTATCCCTCTAATCTTGACGAATGGCAACCCATCGAATCTATTGTTGATGTGATTGATCTGATGCATGGCTTGATTTGAGAAGAGATGTACAAAGGTAGAAAGAAGATAAAGCTTGTAGAGAATGGAATATTCTTCTATGACCATTCTTATAATGTCCCCATGCAGCAGCGTAGCCAATGGGGATCAATATCCCCCCTTCCTTTGCCCGATTTTTCAAGCTTTGGGGGTGGCCTTTGCCAAGTCTAGCTACTAGTGAGGGCTATAGATGTAAAATATTTTCTGAGATATAGAGAGCATTAAAACATAGTATCTCAAGTACACTAAGCAAAGTTTCTTTGTTCATGCCTATTAATATATATGTTGACTTCTTTTCTAATGCTGAGATAAGAAAATCAAACGCTACACTTTCGGTGAAGAGACTAACATATGGTCATGTTCTACAACTTGTTGATGAGGGATGGGACACTAGGATAGAAGGAAAAATTATATGTAAGATAGATCAAGACTCTATAGCTTGTAAATATATGATTGCTACTCAAAATTTCATCCTTAGATTTTATTATAGTAGATGACATTATGTTGGTGGCAGTTTGGTTGCTTTAGACCAAATTCCTAATAATTTTAGCAAAGATCCTATAGTGGATCTTGATGTTTGGTATAATGAGGACATTATTGTAATCCTAAAGGTTAGCTCATCATGTACGCTACATCAAGTGAGGATGGATTTACAAAATGAAGATATTGAACTACCACACTCATTTGTTTTTCAACTTAATAACAAATAAGTAAGTTTTTATATTATATTATATTAGATCCACTTAAGTGTATATCTGATTTCACTTCATAATTAATAAACATTTGTAACATAAGTTTTTTTTCAGGTATCACAATGAAGAGAGAGAAGAATATACAATGCAAGGATATTGAAGAAAATATCTCTTTACTATCAATATAAAATACATGTACAAATCTTTGTCAGCCATCTCCATGACCTATACACAAGGGCTTACAATCAATGAGGAAAAGCTACTTTTTTTGAGAACTTTTCTTAGAAGAAGGAACATCCTTTCTAGGAGTCCTTTTGCCTATCTTTGATGCTTTGGTTGCCTTGGGTGTTGAAGACATAGCTTCACCTATTGTAGTCACATGCTCCTCCTCTCCTTTAATGTCCAAGCCCCCACTATTGTCCATTCTTTTTGATTGTATACAATTGACCATTATGTACTTCATGAGATTTTCTCTTATATACCAAACATGCTCACTTATATAGCAATCCTGATGTAATATACCCAACACTACCAATCTCACGTGAACTACTTCTATTTGAGCATAGGGATAAGAGGGGATTAGTAAGTAGGCAAGCTCCTTGCTGGATCTTGCCAGGGTGTTGTGGCATGTCCGCTAACATGCAGGCGGGGGAGGATCCTATCCCCTCCCCCTATATAAACCAGATGAGGCTGACAGAGAGAGGAAAAAGAGAGAGGGCTCAGTCGTGATAAGCTCTACTCTCAGGCTCTCAGGAAACTCCTCCGGTCGATGGTTCTACGATGAAGATGCAAAACTTCCATCATTTCATTCACATAGCTATGGATCTTTTGAGAGGGTGAGAGAGGGAAGAGCTGGGTCGCTGCGCCAACTGTAGCCTGTGTGGAAGGAGGAGGAAAGAGTGATGAAACGCCGCCGCCCAGCTGCTAACAGGCCAACAACTGAAGATGTTAACTTGGTGAGAGCTCCACTTCTCTGCCTCTTTGGTCTGACAAAAATGCATTCTGAAATTGTCTATAAAAGAGGGGAAATCTGAGAGAAGAGTATTCAGCCTGCTCTTATGCACGACTTCTCTCATCTTCTCTACCTTATTCTTGGTCCAATGAAGCCCGTCTTGTGCCCAAGTACTTGAGTGACTTTGGGGCAAGCAAAGGGTGAGGATATTGAAGACTTATGGACTGTTATGGGCTGGAATAACCAGTCATAAACAGGGAAGCCCACTATTTTGATCCATTTTTATGAGCAAACATGGGTTTTTTTATGGTTGTAATAGAGGAAAATAACCTCTTTTCTTCAGGACATTGTTCATAGATGATCAAGAGTGCTTCTTCTTGAGTTTATGCACTCATTTTGAATTTGTTTATGGGCTGGAATTTTCTATTTTAAAATAGAGCTGAAGCTAAAATTATTCTTTTTCAATCCATTTCATGCATCTTTGGCCCAAATCTTGGATGTATTTGATTCTAGCATCAATATACTTGACCCAAAGGATTGAAATCCATCTTTGTACATGTAATACATGCCATTAGAGCTTGAATTTGATATTCATAAATGAATTGGAAATCTGAAAATATCCTTTATGAAATGATGAATGTATCCTAAAGCATTTGATGTATTCAAGTTAGCCTTAATCCTTCTGTTCATGTATACTAAGTACAAAGTGAGAAGGCTTGAATTCACCTTCCGTACCTAAATCATTTCTAAACCCTGAATCTTAAAACCCAATCCATTTTTTAGCTTTCTGAATCTTGAATCCTAAACTCTTCTTCTGCACTAAAAGCCCCGGTGGTAGACCTTCAACTCTTAACGCGACGACAACGTAGTCCTATACACTCCCCCCCAGAAGCTTCTTAGAAGCTTCCAAGGGTCTCCTCCAAGCCCCCCTTCTTGTGGGCTTGGGATTACTCTCCCCCCCCCCCCATTTTTTTCCCTAAGGGCCTTAGGCCCCGTTTTTATAGCCTTTAAGGCTGTTTTTTTTCCCCTAGAGTTTCCCTTTGAAGCTTTATAAAACCCCCTTTTTTCCCCCCAATAAAAGTTAACCTCTTAAAGGTCTTATTTTACACCCCCGTGTTTAAATCTCCCTCAAGTCCCCTTCCTATGGCTTTTTAGGACTACCCCCACGAATGTCCTCCTAAGGCTCTATAAGCCCCTTAGCCCTTTTTCCTGTGTAAAAACGAGCCCTACTCGCGGAGGATTTTCACAATACCCCCTTTCCCGATTTTAGAATCCTTTCGGTAGTTTTTCCCTCCTCCACACACCCATCCCTTCAAAGAGTTTCCACGAAGGGAATCAAAAGAAACTTGTAAAGGACGGTGGAACTTAAGAAGGAAAATCGCAAAGGAAGCCACGGTGGAATTTCAAAAAGGAGTCGTAAAGCTGCTTCCACGATGGAAAGACTACAATTGTGATGCCTCCTAAGAAGGTCCAAGGCGCAACCGCGGGAGGGTCGTCTCCCAGCATCCACGTGGACATCTCACCCCAAGCCTAGGTTTTCCTTCCTAATTTTTATTTGGTATTGTTGTAATTCAATCACGCAAAGTTAATTATTGGATATAGGATATATTTTTGTCCTAAATGCTCACGACAGAGGAACTTAGTCATTACTTTCAATAAAACATGCAAAATAAAGAAAGCATAAATGCATTTCTAGCAAATAGCTTTATGCATTAAAATGAATTAAAAATTAGATTATTGTCCATTAAAATAGTCTACTTCGTTTAAGCCTAGATGCATAAACTACATATCGCCCTATTAACCCATATCCTCTTCGCAATGAATCATCGTGGGAAGTGCACGGCATGAATGATTCTTACGATGCATAACTCTAGGAAATTATCATTTGTTAACCGCATAAATTATCAAGTAAAAGGTTGTTTGTTTAGCATGAATTTTTTTCGCAAAGTTATAGGAAGATTAGTTGGAATTAACCTAACCTATGTCTGACCTCAAATCGATAAGTAAGGGTTGAAAAATCAATTTACGCATAGACAATGAGTCATGTGAAAATAATCATGTAATTATTGGCATAAACCTAAAACACCTAAACCGTGGAGTACTCGTTTTGAATTAGTTAAATTCCAAGCAATTCACTAGGAAATTAACACGTGACCTAATTGTAACGTATCGCTAAAACTGAAACTCCTATACCTTAAATACTTACCCACATTCACTGAATGTAGAGATAGTGAAATGTAATTGGAAAGTGAACTAGGGTTTGTCCCCAAGGATCTTATGAGATGGAACTTGGAACTCTAGGACTGACGACGTCAGCCTAATGTAATCAGGAACAGATTTTTTCGTGACTCCATTCAATGAGTAGAATAAGTCTCATAGATCGATGCGACACTTGCGCAGCAAGTGCAGAGTCATATGATCTTGTGATTGAATCACAAGGGAATGGCCAAATTCTTGCAATGAGGTTGGCAGGTCCTTATGCAAGTTAACTTGCAAGAGGATAAATAATCATCCTAATTTAGTATCTTTCTTGAGTAAAGAAGATTGCTTGGAAGCAATAGACCAACCAATAAACTGAAATAACCCATGAACTTAAGGTTTGACCAAGTCGGGTTAATAAGGTACGCCCTAACCCAGGATATAGGGGATCTTGCCAAGTTGCAAGTCATCCCGGATCGAGTGCTAGACGCATTCGAAAGGAAGGATTCATTCCTTAGCAGTTTGCCAACAAAAACGATGAATGGAAATGTTTGTGCTTGCTACAGATTTTAGAGCACTGTTTGGATTTGTTTGATCAATGAATTAAAAGATAAATGGATATCTATACTTCAGGTTGAAGGCCTGAAGGGAGAGGCAGCTTCAGTTACCCTCGAATGCTTTCTTGACCCTAACCAAGGGGGTTGTTAACCACGCCGGGCAAGTGGACCGAACTCGCCACGAGGTCTCTCCGTTGAGCACTACTTGGAGCAGGAGGATGCTTGGGTGCCAGAGGGGGCTCTGGCCGTAAATCCCTTGCCTTCCGAGCCCTGCACAAGAGGCTAACGTGACTCGGGATTGGATCTCGAGGCCCGCATACTAGTCTACGGGCAGAAACTTGGATTAGTGATCCCTGTGGATTGTTGGATAGCCTTCGGGCGGATTGTGGATAAGCCTACGGGCGGGACTCTTTGTATTTCAAAGATAAATATGATAACCTGTTAATAAGGAAATTGTCTGATATTGTTTTTCTATGTCAAGTGATAAGATTATGTGGAAGAACTAGTGCCTAACGGGTTAATTAAAGAAGCTGATTGTTACATGTCCAACTAATGTGTTAGGTAATTAAATAACTAAAACAACTTGAGGAAAGTGCGGAGGATGGGCCATAGGTCCATCCTACGAATGGGTGGTCCCGGTTGGCCGGGAACTTTTCTCAAATCACGATGGACAGCAGGAAGATCATCAAAGAACATGAACAACAAAAGTGTTGACCTAGAGTTATGATTGAACCCGATTTACGTTGTTTTAGGGAAACGGTGTCGTATTGCTACGCATTCGAGGTGTGTAAACCACCCAAAAGTCATGTGTGTGATTTGATACTTTGTACATACTTAGTTGTTATGTTTGCTCTTTCATTCTATGCCGAAGTCGGAGAAGAATAAGGAATTTTGGTAGATTGGTGACTCGAGATGCAATCTCATGGACCACTTTGATTGTGACCAAGGGTTCGTTTGAAAGCCTGTGGCAACATAGGAGCATTCCCAATGGGTCAAGAGATACATGCTGAGATCATCCTAAGGGGCCTAGAAAGAGACTCTGTTGTTGGTGACATGCTTGTGGACATGTATGAAATATGTGACAACTCGTGAATGGGCAACGGCAGTTGATAGAACAAAACTACCGATTTCTATTCTCTACAGGAAGGATCTTGTGAAACTAGATGGTACAGATCCCATGCTGTTGTATGGATATGGATCATATGAGTATCCAATTGAGCCAGAATTTCGATCAAATAGATTAGCGCTGGTTGATAGAGGATTTGTATATGTTGTTGCACACATACGCGGAGGGGAAGAGATGGGAAGAAAATGGTATGAAGACGGAAAGCTATTGAAAAAGAAGAATACGTTTACTGACTTTATTGCCTCAGCAGAACACCTATTGGCACACAATTTTGGTGCTAAGGACAAGTTATGTATCCATGGGAGAAGTGCAGGTGGTCTGTTGATTGGTGCTGTGCTAAATATGAGACCAAACTTATTCAAGGGTTGCATACTGTGAACCTGCTAAATATAAGGCCAAATCTGAGGGACGCTAATTTGGTGTGGAACGAAAAGGAAGGAAAATGAGGCTTTTCTGGGGAAAAAAAAGGAGCTTTTTTTGAATCGGTTGGGAGGGAAAAGCAAGCGTGTGGGACGAAAAGGGAGAGGAAGGCTAATCTGGGAAGGAGGGAGAAACAGAGTATTCGGGGAGAAGACGAGAATCGATGGGCCTATAAAAAAACAGAGGAGAGAAGAAAGGAAAGAGAACGTTGCTGTGACGGCAGGATAAGCAGCCGCTGTACTGGTTGAAAAGGGGAACATTGCAATTGAAGCTGGGGAATGTTATTGAATGTACTGCTAGAGTGCGCCTGCCATAGCCTCTTGGACAACGGCATCGCCCTCCTGGCCCAAAAGCAGGTCAACGCTACCTCCGCCCTCGATCCCTCTTGAAACCCCTCTGACACCACGCTTTGCAGCTGGCATAGCGTCACTTGTTGCACCTTAGATGGCCGTGTAGTGGCCCTATTCCCTAATGACACCATCCTCAATGGAACGACAAGACTGAAGAGGAGAAGATAAAGTCTGTAACAAAGCTGCAGTAGAAAAAAATGAGGAAGTTGAAATGATGAAGCTAACGTTTTGGAGGAGAGTTCGGCATTCGATGACGAGAGCAGCGTGACGGACTGAAGCTACTGCAACGATGGATAACATGGTATTCGGACGACAATGCAGTGAGGACGATCCGATTATAAAGAAGGAGATGAGAAAGGTAATGAAGATCGAATAAAGCTCGAAGCGGACAGACATTGGAAGACAAAGCTTCCTCCAACACAAAGCTGCGACCATAGAAGGGAAAGAAGAGTGGATGAAGAAACTCGAAGACGAAGTCAAAGGCGACAGAGTAGGATCAGACGTTGCTGTAATGAAGATGAAGTCAAAGGTGACAGAGCAACAGCTGAAGACAAAGAGTACGATATCAGATCTCTCTATTCTCATCTTGAGGAGGAATTCTGCAACTTTAGAAAGGAGGGAAATCGAATTTGAGATGAGAAAAAGCTGAAGAGGTTGTGGATAAAAAGGAGACAAAAAAACTCTGATAGAGGAATCGAAAGATGCTTCTGAAGATGGTGAAGATGTCGACAGAAACTGCGATTAATTCGTATGAAGTTTCTGTGTTTGGCCACAGGTTTGGACAGTTTGTATAACAATTAGGGAGTGGAATTAAGAAGAAAAGGAAAAGCTTTCCACAAAGATGAAATTGAGCCTTTCGAAAGTGCTTCACAGTGTAACAGCTTACTGTGCATGGCAAATAACTAAATTTCAGGATTGACAATGGCATCTATCACCACCATGGAAGAATCTCATGCGATAGAAGACAGCTGCACTGCTCTGCTACTCCAATGAATGTTCGTCAATCTGAAAACCATCTATTTGCAACCCTCAGGAAGACCTTGCTTCCATCGGATCTGTATCGCAATCAGAGTGTGTAAGGTTTATGATTACCTCTCCAAAACTCCAGCCAAACTCGAGAGAGTCTGCAGCAGTTTGTTTTTTTTTTAACAGAGTGAACTATACAAGCTAATAAAAACAGAGCGTCTGCTGGTTGCCAATCTTAGGCCTTTAACAGCTTTAGAAATCCATCTGGTTGTTTTCTGAGATTGTTTCAATCTCTTGAGTTAATAGATAACTGTTTACCTCCTGTTCCAGAGAAGCCTTCTCGTATGTATTTCACTTCTCAAATGTTCCATCCTAATGTTTACAGTGATGATACACTATGTAAGGATAATATTCAGGATGTTTGAACTCCATGTCATAATGTCTTCACCATTCTCACTTCTACTTAGTCTCTCCTGATGGATTCAAATCTGGCAAGCCCTGCAAATCCAGAAGCTCCCTCATTATACCAGAATGACATTGCATTTGACAGCAGGAAAGTCATACGGTGTGTTCGCAGGACATTGGAGTCATAACATGACAACATATTTTTGAATTCTTACCATCACCCTCAAGTCCCAAACTTAATAAGGGAAAGTTGCAAAGGTTAGAATAACGATGGAAGATAAAGAAAATAAAACAGAGACTTGACATCATTTTCTCATCTTGCTTACTTGTTTGATGGATCTTCTATTCTGAAATTTATCAAGGACTTCTGAAGTTGCGACATTGCTTTCGAAACCCTTCGACATCTTTGGTGAACCCGACGTGAAAGCGTCGCAGAAATTTCAGGATGGGAGATACTTCAGCCTCTATTTCAGCTTCTTCTACAACTCCAGCTGCGTCTACTTCAGCTCCATCAATGACTGCTGCGTCAAGTACTTCAACAGAGGATCTAAAACAGATTTTGCAGAATATGTCCATGTATATGCAGCTCCAAAATCATCAAACACAATTGTATATGCAGCAGCAACAACAATTGCATCAACAGCAGTTGTCTCAACAAAGGCAACTCTATTCGGAGCAGGAGAATGCAAACAGCGCGACTAAGGCTATTGAAGCAGTTGAGAATGAGAAGAAGCTATTTGACGGGCGTAATGTTTCAGCATATTTGAAGACATATGAGATCAAGATGGGGTTTTTTGGAGTTCCTGCTGGACTTATGAGTAAGTACTTCCTTCGTCTTGTCACACCTGCTTTGAGGACAAAAGTGACTGATCTTTTTATTCAAAATACACATTGGCAAGATTTTAAGAAGGCCTTGAAAGAAGAATACTTCCTTGAGGACTTTGGTATGGCTACTCGGCGGTCATTTCGAGAGTGGGTCTACATGCCAAACAAAGGTCTAGCTGCTTCGGAATTGATTCGAGAATTTGAGGAGAGGTATAGTCAGCTTGATGCCATTGAACAAAGAGCATTGGATGTTGAAAAAGTTGAGCTTTTCTTGCAAGCTGCAGATCCTGCTCTTCAAGAAGAATTGGGTGAGCTTCTTGAAGATCGCACGAAGCCTATGGGTCTTAAAACTGATTGGCAGGATGCTCAGGATGCAGTCTCGACTTTGACCAAGAGGAGGATATGGAAGACTCGCCTACAGAATGGTTCCATGACACCTACACCATCATCAGCTCCTATGCCTACTTCTATTCCTGTTATTTCTTCTCCTCCTCAGCCAGTTTCTTGGCCTATGCCAGTGCCTACTGTTTCTACTCCACCTATTCCTCCTGCTCCACGACCAATGCACACACCTTCTGCTCCAAAACCATCCGCTCCATCGGTGCCTACTTCTCTTGATGACATAATCAAAGGCATAACAGATTTGACACTGGAGTCAGTCAAAGCGGAGTTGGTGGGAAAGTTGAAGGAGCAGTTTGCTTCGACTGTGCCTACTACTTCTTCTAGTGCTCCTACTGCTCCGAGGAGTGCTCCTAGTGCACCTAGGAGAGATCGGAGATGTATTTGGTGTGATAGTACGGAGCATCAGCATTGCAGGGATTGTGAGTCTTTTCAGGATGCAAGGAGGAAGAATTTGGTATATTGGGGGCAAGATGGTAAGATTTGGTTGACTGAGATAGGAGCTCCACTTGCTACTAACTTTAGTAAAGGTGGAATGAAGAAGTAGTGGAGGACATGGCTGCGCGTACTTCTTATGTGACAGCTAGAGGTGATGCTTCTGCATATGGAGTACAGATTGAGAAGGGATCAGAGACTCAGTCCGCGCTATGGACTTATGCTATGGAGACTGCAAACAAGGGGAAAATTCAGCAAACTGTTTTGACTAGTGCAGGCTCTAGCATCAGATCAGAGACAGGTTGGGACTCGCCTGTTGACAGGTATTCTATTTATGCTTATTTGGCTAAGTCTCATGGTGCAGATGTACTTGTTGAGGAGAAGCGTAAGAGAGATGAAGAAAATCCAAGTGCAGCTAAGAAGACTAGAGGGGGTGAGTTTGTTACTCCACCTACTGCAGGACCGTCTTCACGATCAGGGCCAGATCGACAGATGGAGGATGCTCAAAAGAGAGAAAAGAGGCAAGAGCCTAGAGAGAGAAAGCAGCCAGGATTCAGATTGATGTCCGATATTGAGACATCTACAGACATGAAGAAAATCTTTAATGATAAGATACTCGGCAGTGAGGTGACTTTCACTATTTCTGAGATTTTGGGCATCTCAAAAAGAGAGTTTCAGGATCAGTTTCAGGAGGTCTTGAAGAGGAAAAGACATGCATTGTCTATCACTGATACAGAGGGAGTTTTGATTGGGGAGTTGGATGAGGATGAGGATGAGGTTATGGTTGATAATGCTTCTGTTTTTCCGCAGGTAGAGAAGAGGGTTCAGCCTATGCATTATGCTGAAATTGATGAGCCTGTCATGATACCACGTAGTCACTTTTCGCGGAGCCATTGGGCTAGGGCAACTACAGAGACGATGGTAAAGTCAGCAAATGCCTCTGCAAACTCATCCACAACTGGACCTATACCAACATTCCTGATAGTAACTCTGTTCACTGGCTGCATGTCCTGAATAAATCGGAGAGTACCATTCTTCTTTGGAACTGTAAACCACCTGTTTGAGTATGGTGCAGATGAAGGCTCAAGGATTCCCATCCTGATTTTCTCATTCAATAAATCAATCAGCTTTGGCAAGTGTGCTTTAGGCACCGGAATAGGTCGGAGATTCCATGGGATATGAGGAATAGTAAAAATGACCATAGGAGCAACAATATCAGGATTCACACATCCAATCTCATGCGGGAAAAAAGCAAATCCCCTTCCATGACGCTCAAGCATCTCCTGAAAGCATTTCTTCTCTATGGGTAACAAGAAATCACCATTTCCAATTTTCAATTCAGCAAGAGTCTCTGCTGAAAATTTATGACCAATATGCTCCGGATTCCTCAAAATTTGCTGTTTAGCAGCCCTCTCTATTTGCTGATCACTGTCAGGTGGAAGCGGTACAGCAACCGGCTTCACCTACTTATCCACAGTTTTGTATTTCGTGTCAACCCTGGCTTCATTATGCTCTTCTGCATTACATAAACCTTGCTGTAAATCAGCAATTCTGCACTCCAATGGCTGAATATTCTCAGCCCTCTGCTCTATGGACTGCATAGAAACAGCCCCAAACTCTGAATGCTGAAATATTTCAGTAGTAAACTCTGTTGGCTGAAAATTTTCAGCCCTCTGTCTCTCTGAAAGCTGATCATAACCAGCTGGAAACTCTGTTTGCTGAATTTCTTCAGCACTCAACACTCTTTGCTGAGTTACCTCAGCCTCTGACTCAATCTGTGACATAAAATCTGCAATTTCATGAAACATGTCCAGGGACTGCACTAATACATTAGTGTGACAATTCTGCATATCAGTTTTCAGCATATCTCCCATCTCTGTCATCGTATCTGCACAAATCACACTGTCATACATCCCATCTATGTGCTCATCATCCTCCAAAATTCCTGCATTTTTCAAATTTTTCTCCTTCCTGCATATATACTGCCTGGCAGCTCTAGGCAACCTAGAAGTCTTCTGATAACTCATTGAACTGTTTGCTGAAATCCCAACAAAACCGGAGGAGAAAACAGCGCTGCCAGGAGGCGAGAACTCCAATCTCCTCTCCTCTATACCACCGTCGTCTCGCGAAACGGCGGTACCTAATGAAAACCCGAATCCCTCACAGTGGGCAAGGGTGCATCTCTGAGAGTATCCCTGTTTCTAACATGGTCCACACATACAGTCATAAACTGAACTGCTCTCATACCATCTTTACTGCGAATCCGTGCACAAGCAGATCCATCATCCATGACCTTTGTTTCCATGCGCATCTCTATAATGAATGGCTGACCAAGAATTATGGGATAAGAGCATGAATCCTGCACAAAGAAATGAAAATCCTCCTCTACATCACCAATAGAAACCCGACACTAGGACAAGCAGCATATAAATCACCTGCAGTGTTATTGGCGGCTCTCATACGCCACCCATGCTCTACATCCATAGGCCATCTGTTACTCTCATAAACTCCACGAACTATGAGATTAATCTCTGAACCATGATCAACCAATGCAACATAAGGCACCTGTTTCTCTCCGTACATCTATTCTTTGGGTGATTTGTATTCAGGATATGATCAGTTTCAGCTGGCTTTGGAAAGCAGGGACATAACCACCATGAGAACTCCTATTGGGCTTGTCAGGATGTGTACCTTGCCTCAAGGTGCCACTAATTCTGTTGCGCATATGATGAATGCCATGCATAAGGTTCTTCGTGATTATATACCACAGCTTACTATGCCTTTCTTGGATGATGTGCCCATTAAGGGGTGTGCAGAAGAAGAGAAGAATGAGAGCCTAAATGAGCAGGGATGCAGATACTTTGTGGCTGATCATATTTCAGCATGTGAGAAGATTTTGGCCAAGTTAGAAGAAGTGAACTTGACACTTTCAGGGCAAAAATTTGTTTTTGGAGTGAATGAGGTTGTCATTGTTGGACATATGTGTGGATATTATGGCAGGAAACCCTCACTTGATAAGGTGAATGCTATAGGCAAGATTGCGGAGTATTGTTCTACCACTTCAGAGGTACGGAGATTCATTGGTGCTTGTGTGTTTTATATGATTTGGATACCTCATTTTGCACACATAGCAGATTGTTTGTATCAGCTGCTTCGAAAGGGGCAGAAATTCTATTGGGATGAGAGCCACACTAGAGCCATGCGGAAATTGAAGAAGTTATTGCAGAATGCTCCTACTCTCAGGAAAGCGGATTATAATTGTGAAAGGCCTATTGTATTGACAGTTGACACTAGCCCAATTGGCATAGGTTGGGCTGTGGTCAAGATGATGCAGATGGAAATAGGTATGCTATTCGGTTTGGGGCGAAAGTCCTAAACGAGAGACAGAGGAGATATCCGCAAATCAAGAGGGAGCTACTGGGGATTGTCACGGCTCTCAAATGTGACAAGGAGTACTTTATTGGAGCTTCAGTTGTGGTAGAGACAGATTGCTTGCCATTGATTGGTATGATTACGAGTTGCTCTACTTCGGATATAGCCATGTTGAGATGGATTGCATACATTAAGTCATTAAATCCGGAATTTAAACACATAGCAGGGAAGGATAATCCAGTGGCAGATATGTTGTCTAGAGCCAGATATGATGATGAGGAGACTCTACTTGCAGAAGAGGATGATGCAGAAATTTCAGCCACTATGGTTGATCATGTTTGTCATGTCTATGATATTGTGGCTTTCACAAAAGAACTCTATGTTGGAGATTGGTTGCAGATTGACAGGTACCTTAGTATACTAAGCAAAAGAGATGAATGGACAGATGAAGAGTTCAAGAAGATTAGAAGGAAAGCCTATGGTTATTTTCTCAAGGACGGATTTCTTTGGAAGCATCCGAAGAAAAGAGGCGGATTACCTTTGCGGGTTGTCTGCGATAGAGAGACACAGTTACAGGTGATGAGGGAGTTTCATGAGAGTCCTTGGGCTGGTCATAGAGGAGTATGGGCTACTTATGAGAAAATCAAGGAGAAATATTGGTGGAAAGGCATGTATAGAGATGTTTCTCACTTTGTTGAGACTTGCAGAGACTGCCAGATGTATTCAGTAGTGCGTTATCGAGATGAGCTTCATCCGACCTATCCGCTATGCATTCATTATAAGTGGGTAGTTGATTTGGTTACCATGCCTATGGGTCTATGGCAGATGAGGTACATTGTTTTGGCTAGAGAGGATCTTACCAATCATGTTGAGGGCAGATCTTTGAGAACGAAGACCACTAGTGCAGTGTGTAAGTTCTTATTGGAGGAAATTTTCTGCATGTATGGTTGTGTGGGTAAGATCACTGCGGATCATGGTGAATTGGATGCAGATGAAGCTAGGGAGTTTTTCTCTCAGCTAGGAATCAAGTTGGCTCTAACCACATCATATAATCCAGAGGGAAATGGGAAGAGTGAAAGAGGGCATCCGCCGATAGTGAAAGCATTAGCCAAAGCATGCAGAGGACGGATTGGAGAATGGCCAAGACTTCTACCATTTGCTTTATGGGCTGATCGTACGACTCATAGTGTTACCACAGGATATATGCCTGCAGAGTTGATGTATGGTCAGAAACCTGTTATGCCGATTGAGACTTGTGCTTTGACTTGGTCAGTTTTACCTTGGCAGGAGGATTTGACGAGAGAAGAGCTCTTAGCTCTTCAGATTCGACAGTTGGAGAGGAGACCTGAGGATATTCAGCTAGCTATTGACAGGTTGAAGGTTGCTAGACTAAGAAATAAGGACAGGTTTGACAGCAGGCATCGCTTGCGGCCAAGAGCAATAGAAGAGGGAGATTGGGTATTGGTCTTTGATAGCAGCCTTGAAAATCAGCATACTGCACTTCGGAAGATGGTGAAAAGATGGTTTGGGCCATACATAGTCAGACATGTCTTTGATAATGCAACATATGAGCTGACTGAATTGGATGGGACAGTGCTTAAAGTGCCTATTGCTGGAAAAAGAATCAAGATTTTCAAGAAAAGAGATGATGAGGAATATGCATTGGAAGAATTTTCAAGAGAAGAGCAACGAGAAGAAACTCCAATGGAAGAAACAGATGGTATGACAGATAATCTTGTTGATCTACTGGAAATGCATAACGAAGAGATTGATCTGTTTGTGGAACTTGATGATAATGATCATGGGTAGTTGGCCCATCCGGAGAATGCGGAGGATTAGAGGGGGTGGATGTCATATTGCTGCGCATTCGAGGTGTGTAAACCACCCAAAAGTCGTCTGTGTGATTTGATACTTTGTACATACTTAGTTGTTATGTTTGCTCTTTCATTCTATGCCGAAGTCGGAGAAGAATAAGGAATTTTGGTAGATTGGTGACTCGAGATGCAATCTCATGGACCACTTTGATTGTGACCAAGGGTTCGTTTGAAAGCCTGTGGCAACATAGGAGCATTCCCAATGGGTCAAGAGATACATGCTGAGATCATCCTAAGGGGCCTAGAAAGAGACTCTGTTGTTGGTGACATGCTTGTGGACATGTATGAAATATGTGACAACTCGTGAATGGGCAACGGCAGTTGATAGAACAAAACTACCGATTTCTATTCTCTACAGGAAGGATCTTGTGAAACTAGATGGTACAGATCCCATGCTGTTGTATGGATATGGATCATATGAGTATCCAATTGAGCCAGAATTTCGATCAAATAGATTAGCGCTGGTTGATAGAGGATTTGTATATGTTGTTGCACACATACGCGGAGGGGAAGAGATGGGAAGAAAATGGTATGAAGACGGAAAGCTATTGAAAAAGAAGAATACGTTTACTGACTTTATTGCCTCAGCAGAACACCTATTGGCACACAATTTTGGTGCTAAGGACAAGTTATGTATCCGTGGGAGAAGTGCAGGTGGTCTGTTGATTGGTGCTGTGCTAAATATGAGACCAGACTTATTCAAGGGTTGCATACTATGAACCTGCTAAATATAAGGCCAAATCTGAGGGACGCTAATTTGGTGTGGAACGAAAAGGAAGGAAAAAGAGGCTTTTCTGGGGAAAAAAAAGGAGCTGTTTTTGAATCGGTTGGGAGGGAAAAGCAAGCATGTGGGACGAAAAGGGAGAGGAAGGCTAATCTGGGAAGGAGGGAGAAACAGAGTATTCGGGGAGAAGACGAGAATCGATGGGCCTATAAAAAAACAGAGGAGAGAAGAAAGGAAAGA
Organism: Lygodium microphyllum; assembly: GCF_053477565.2. NCBI lineage: Eukaryota > Viridiplantae > Streptophyta > Polypodiopsida > Schizaeales > Lygodiaceae > Lygodium > Lygodium microphyllum. The sequence goes on from NC_141164.1 coordinate 102,119,794, forward strand.
GAACGTTGATGTGACGGCAGGATAAGCAGCCGCTGTACTGGTTGAAAAGGGGAACATTGCAATTGAAGCTGGGGAATGTTATTGAATGTACTACTAGAGTGCGCCTGCCATAGCCTCTTGGTCAACGGCATCGCCCTCCTGGCCCAAAAGCAGGTCAGCGCTACCTCCGCCCTCGATCCCTCTTGAAACCCCTCTGACACCACGCTTTACGGCTGGCATAGCGTCACTTGTTGCACCTTAGATGGCCGTGTAGTGGCCCTATTCCCTAATGACACCATCCTCAATGGAACGACAAGACTGAAGAGGAGAAGATAAAGTCTGTAACAAAGCTGCAGTAGAAAAAAATGAGGAAGTTGAAATGATGAAGCTGACGTTTTGGAGGAGAGTTCGGCATTCGATGACGAGAGCAGTGTGACGGACTGAAGCTACTGCAACGATGGATAACATGGTATTCGGACGACAATGCAGTGAGGACGATCCGATTATAAAGAAGGAGATGAGAAAGGTAATGAAGATCGAATAAAGCTCGAAGCGGACAGACATTGGAAGACAAAGCTTCCTCCAACACAAAGCTGCGACCATAGAAGGGAAAGAAGAGTGGATGAAGAAACTCGAAGACGAAGTCAAAGGCGACAGAGTAGGATCAGACGTTGCTGTAATGAAGATGAAGTCAAAGGTGACAGAGCAACAGCTGAAGACAAAGAGTACGATATCAGATCTCTCTATTCTCATCTTGAGGAGGAATTCTGCAACTTTAGAAAGGAGGGAAATCGAATCTGAGATGAGAAAAAGCTGAAGAGGTTGTGGATAAAAAGGAGACAGAAACTCTGATAGAGGAATCGAAAGATGCTTCTGAAGATGGTGAAGATGTCGACAGAAACTGCGATTAATTCGTATGAAGTTTCTGTGTTTGGCCACAGGTTTGGACAGTTTGTATAACAATTAGGGAGTGGAATTAAGAAGAAAAGGAAAAGCTTTCCACAAAGATGAAATTGAGCCTTTCGAAAGTGCTTCACAGTGTAACAGCCTACTGTACATGGCAAATAACTAAATTTCAGGATTGACAATGGCATCTATCACCACCATGGAAGAGTCTCATGCGATAGAAGACAGCTGCACTGCTCTGCTACTCCAATGAATGTTCGTCAATCTGAAAACCATCTATTTGCAACCCTCAGGAAGACCTTGCTTCCATCGGATCTGTATCGCAATCAGAGTGTGTAAGGTTTATGATTACCTCTCCAAAACTCCAGCCAAACTCGAGAGAGTCTGCAGCAGTTTGTTTTTTTTTTAACAGAGTGAACTATACAAGCTAATAAAAACAGAGCGTCTGCTGGTTGCCAATCTTAGGCCTTTAACAGCTTTAGAAATCCATCTGGTTGTTTTCTGAGATTGTTTCAATCTCTTGAGTTAATAGATAACTGTTTACCTCCTGTTCCAGAGAAACCTTCTCGTATGTATTTCACTTCTCAAATGTTCCATCCTAATGTTTACAGTGATGATACACTATGTAAGGATAATATTCAGGATGTTTGAACTCCATGTCATAATGTCTTCACCATTCTCACTTCTACTTAGTCTCTCCTGATGGATTCAAATCCGGCAAGCCCTGCAAATCCAGAAGCTCCCTCATTATACCAGAATGACATTGCATTTGACAGCAGGAAAGTCATACGGTGTGTTCGCAGGACATTGGAGTCATAACATGACAACATATTTTTGAATTCTTACCATCACCCTCAAGTCCCAAACTTAACAAGGGAAAGTTGCAAAGGTTAGAACAACGATGGAAGATAAAGAAAATAAAACAGAGACTTGACATCATTTTCTCATCTTGCTTACTTGTTTGATGGATCTTCTATTCTGAAATTTATCAAGGACTTCTGAAGTTGCGACATTGCTTTCGAAACCCTTCGACAACGGAATGGGACTATGCCTTATGGCAGAGAGGTTGAGCTTTGCATCCCTCTCGTTTCCCATTCTCCTTGAACCAAGTGAAGGTTGAATCCGCTTCGGACCTGGCATTTCTGCGTAATGTAGTTCACTTGGGTTCGACGCTAGTTGCCGTTAGGAAATGACCAATAAGGAAAACCCTAATTCAGGTCGATCCTAAGTGGGAACGGCCAGAATACTTCCGCTACGTGGCAGACGCGGAAAGCCCTAGATCGCAAACCCTGTAACATTCCATGGGAGTTCCGGGCGGAGCTTCTAGACATCCTTTCCCATGGACTGCTAAGACGTGTCCTGAAGATACAAGTAGACATGTTACACCTGAAAAGCATTGTCCCAAGGTAGCCACATATGTTGATGGAATATTAGTGGATCATAATATTATGGGCATAGGATCTTCTATCAACATTATGAGTTCTGAATAAATGGAGAGACTAGGATTAGAAATAAAAAAAGATGCCTCCACAATCCTCCCAAAGGCTGATGACAGTTTAAGACAACTTGAAGGTTGCATTACTAAAGTCCATGTGATAGTTACTAATGTAGAATGCATTTTGGACTTGAGGGTCATTAGGTTTGCAAGGCGTCCTAGCTACGTTGCTAAGCAGGCCATGGATCCCACAAGCACACTATTAGATTGATATACCTGGTCGATTGATCTTTGGTCGAGGTGCTAGACATGTAGTATTAGATACCTATCCTAAATCTCCCTAGAGTAAGAGAGTTCATTTGTCTTCATCAAAGTTTGATACGCTAGATGCTCCATCTGCTAGTCAGACATCATTGAGTGAAAAATCCAGTGAGGGGTCCACTACAAAAGATATCTACCAAGTGACATTGAATGAGTCAATACAGGCTCAGGAGAGGAAAAGGGATGCAAATGTAATCAAGCTCAACCTTGGTACGTTGAATGATTCACGGCCAATTAAATTAGGGTTCATGCTTAGTTTGGAAGAAAGAAAGGAATGTGTCCTTAATTCAAGAATTTCGCGATATTTTTGCTTAGAGTTATGACGAGATGAGAGGCGTTCCTCCCAGCCTGGCTATTCATACCATCCCTCTAAAGGAAGGTAGCCATCCTATGCATTAGAAAGTAAGGTGTATGCCTTTTGAAGTGAGGGACGGGCTATTCGAGGAGTTTCAAAAATTGCAAAAATCTAGTTTAATATTCCATGTTTAGCACACTGAATGGTGTTTACCTGTTGTTATCAGGAAAAAGAAAAATACTCAAATCCAACTTTGTGTAGACTTTAGAGAGATTAACAAACAGACAGTTAAGGACTACTACCCGTTTCCTTTCATTGATCAGATTTTGGATCAGTTAGCAAGTAGAAAAATCTATTCCTTTATGGATTGCTTTGTTGGATATAACGAGATGGCCACTGCAGAGGAAGACAAATTGAAAATGACATTTGATACCTTTGCCTATCATGTGATGGCCTTTAGTTTATGCAATGTGCCTGGATCTTGGCAACATCTGAGGCCTCGTAGTTTCAATATATGTTTACGGACTTTTATGTACTATAGTAGAATGAGATCCCCCTTATTGAAGGATCTTTGTTTGATATGCTTTTCAAACTAGGCTTTTCATTGGGCCTTCTCAATTATTAGGGCATGTGTGGCTAGCAATCTTGTTTTAGTCAAGCACTTAAGATCCTTAGGCAATGTTGCTAAGCTCTAGTGCCTTTCTAGTTTTTTTTGTTGGAAATGCAAAGGGGCTGGGTATTAAAAATTTGATGTGCATAATGGCATCGGTACTGTATGTAGGTCAAAAAGGAGTTTGTTGTGTAGCCAACTTATAGGCCATTTGATAGGCCTATAATGCTGCCATGAGTTTATGATTTTAGTCTAAACATGATACCAAGATAGTTTTTGTCAAGACACTAATGAGGACTTCCTTTGTGGCTTCCACCTAGCCATTGTCAAGGGATAGATTTTTTATGAATGACCAAGTATGTTGATAGTAGCTGCTCGATTATTTGGTTGAGGAAGTGCATCCCTTGGTCAGTTACAATTTCAATGGGGAAACCAAATTGTGAGATAACTTGCTCCTAGAGAAAATGAGTAGTGGTCCTTGCGTTATTTTTACAAGTTGCCTTAGCCTCTATCCATTTAGTAATATAGTCCATGGCTACAATTATGTATTCAACTTTCGAATCTTGTGTGGTTGGGCTCATGGGTCCCATGAAGTCAATACCTCACTTTAGTCGATATTCAAAGGGTTGGTGGCAGATCATTGGTGTGAGTTCCATTTTATCTTTCCTAATGGGAAGATTTGTCCTTTGGCACTCATTACAATGATTATCAAAATGGATTGTGTCTTTGAAGATTGTGGGCCATCACAATTGGGATTGAAGTACCTTTCTTATTGTGGCACTCACATCGAAGTGTTTGCCCATAATGTCACCATGTATCTCTTGCAATACATCTTTAATTTCATATTCATAAATACATCACCACAAGGGAATGGGGTGATAGTGATAGCTGCTAGCAATGTGAAAAGCATCACTATTTTTCATTTGCAACAATAATAGTGATGCAAATAGCAATGCTTTTAGCATCACTATTAGTGACACAAATAGAGCCACACTAAGAAAAAAAATGTGTTGAAAATCTGAGCACGAAATTTGCCGAAAAAAATTTCAAGAGAGAACGAAAGAGAGAGCGAGAGAGATCAAAGCTTTGTGAGAGAGAGAGAGAGAGAGAGAGAGAGAGAGAGAGAGAGAGAGAGAGAGAGAGAGAGAGAGAGAGAGAGAGAGAGAGAGAGAGAGAGAGAGAGAGAGAGAGAGACAGCTCATCACTACGGCCATCACCATCGCCGCCATATATGTGAAGAAGAAGGAGAATGGTGTAAGGGAGAAAGGACGGAAGTTGTGAAGAGGAGACATAAAGAATTTCATCTTTGGGCCTTTTAGGTAGGTACATTACCTCTTCTTTCTTTGTTAACGTGTTTTCTTATTTTCTTTCTTTGTTTTTGTTTTTGCGAAGAGATGCATTGAAAGAGAGGGAGGGAGGGAGGGAGAAGAAGGAAAGGAGAGCAAGAGAGCAAGAGAGCAAGAGGGATAGAAAGGTGAGAAAGGAAACAAAGAGGAAGAGAAAGAGAGAAATGAGAGATGGAAGGAGGGTATTGGGACCGTTGAGATGGCAAGCTCAAAACGTGAGGACATTGATGATGGACCGCTTGGCTAGATGAGTCCGCACATCTACACTTAGCACGTTGGTGGTCATTATGATACTCACATGGCCACTAACTTATCACTCATTATATTTAGTTTGTTACACCTACCTACAACTGGCAAAGATATAATGCCAGTCAATTAATGTAGTCAGTTATGCACTGGTTGACTTAGAAAAGGTCACTTTCCTTTATGTTGTATCTTATCTATACTTTGTGTGTATTGTATAGTAGGTGAAGAAGAAGAAAAAATTAGCAAGAAAACGTTTGGGCCTCCATCTCTCTTATTGTGTTCTTGAGTGAGCTTCCTCTTGCGTGTACAGTGTGTATTTGGCGCAGCAGCTCAAGCACATCCCCCCATCACATGATTCTTGAAATGGCCTATAAGCACTAGCCGAGCCTCTCTAGCACTCACAAGACAACCCCACACGGCCTCATGGCCAGGAGTGTCCAAGGGACACACTGCTCTAATTGCTACTGTAGATATTGCATTTGTAGTGAAACATAGTCCAACGATTGCCCTTCCTTATTCCTCAGAGGGAGATCCCCACATCTTGGTGTAGTACACCAATGTAATACAAAAATAAAGGAGGCGCCCCTCCGGTTAAATGCTGTGGCCCCACTGCAGCTCTCCTACACCTCCAAGATTGGCCCCAAGATGTTATGCTCTTATATAAAGCACATATGAATATACTTCCCTCTTATATATTTCAAACATTCTAGGATATAAATGTTCTCACTTGACAAGTTCCCAAAGATTCGAGCATCTAGCCTATAGCTTGGGTTTCCTCACAACTCCGCGTAGGTCATATAATTGGAAATCAATTGCTATGTATCTAGGAGTTACCATGTGATATGCATAATGCAATTGTGGATGATGCACCTCATTCTCAAGCATTTTATGATAAAAAAGTAGCCACATGAGGTGCAAAACTAATCCTTTAATGATTTCCAAGCTACTCATAATTGTGGCATTGCTAGAGACTAGCACCAAGTTTCCTCGTGCTATTAGTCCTTCTTAAATTTAAATAGTGATGGACCTATATGCTATGCATAATCAAAATAAATCAGAAGTTTAAATATTTTTAGTGACCACTCACTATCACAATCACTCTTCCTTCCTACCATTTAGGTTTTGCATTCGTTGGGTAGGTGTAACGTTCATTTTTATGTAGTTTTTCATATAAAAATCGATAAAACCATACTCTAACATAGAAACAAGGCTTGACTGAGGCTTATCCATCATGCTCTAGCCTTGTTATATGCCCACGAATATAAAATGTATTTTTTTTTATTTTTTAGGTGCAAAAACTAAAATTTTCCTTATTTTTCCTCATTTATTTGTTCATAAAAAAGTGATATTTTCTTATTTATGTGTCTTGATTGATCATATTGATTGAACAATGTTTTTAATTAGGTTTTATCCCATATGAACTCCATTCCCCAACCTGAAAACGGAAGAAACCCTCATTTTTCTTATTTTATGACACATTTTGGGTTTTAAATTATTAATTGCAACTATGTACGACTACGATATCTGCATTTTATCATGTACAGTCCTCAAACATGCTTTAAACAAGATTCCTACAAATTTTATTTCCATGCGCATATCATTAAAGCCATCAACCATTAAAAAAATGAGATTTTCTTTGTAAAAGTTGAGCATACCACTTATTTGTGTGTTGCGTGTTTTTGTGAAAGAGTTTTGAGAAGCCAACAGACCCATCATTAGTACCCCAATAGTGCTGGACATTGCCTCTCATCCTCCTTTTGATCTTGGAGTAATCCGAGACGAGCATCCATTATCTCCCTTTCTTCTTGATTTTCTACGTATGATCAGCCCCTTAGAGGAGAAAGGAGGAGGAGAGAGAAAGAGGAGAGAGAAGGACGAGCATCCTTCATCTCCCTTTCTTCTTGATTTTCTACATATGATTAGCCCCTTAGAGGAGAGAGGAGAGAGGAGAGAGGGGAGAGAAAGACTGAATTATGTTATCTTCAACCGAGCAGCCATTGCATGAGTGAAGATTGGGGATCAGAGGTGAAAAATCTAAGGAATCCATTGCTAAGATCAATTCATGGGGTTACTCATAGGCCCACAATGGCCTCCATCATCAAGTCGTCGTGGATTTGGGGGGGTAGTAGCCTACACATCGCGCCATTTTAAAAAGCGCACCCCTCCCAAGTCAAAAAATTTTTAGGAGACCCAAGGCCCCCCCCTAAAAGTCAATGCCCAAATATTAACCTTTGGCCCTTTTTCCTTCGTAATGCCTACCGTGCAAATCTTACCCATCCAGCCTCTGTTTTCAAGTGCTGAAAATTTCTGCTAGTTCGTCTTTATGTCCCGAATTGCCGATCACTTTCTCTAGCTCGATCCAGCATCTGGAAAATTTATGAAGAATCTACAACTGCTCTTCGAAACGACTTTCAAATCCCATCTTCTGTGGCTTGTAAAAATTGCCAAGTCCGTCTTTGATGCTTCCAATAATGAGGTTCAATTTTTTTGAACGTGCACTTCTCTGCTTCTTTCCCTCATTTCGATGACTTTAAATTCCGCTCTCATTGGTGACCACGAGATAGGATGACTCGGTCTGTCAAATCCCATGAATAGATCTGCACAAACATAACCATAAAGAGCATCAAGCTGAAATGACAAATACACAACAAAACACTCCACAGCTTTCACCCTACCCCCTGATAGAATTAAGGCATGAAAATCCAGAAGGGATATGCCTACCATAATCTTATAGAAATCTAGAGCGAGTCACTAAGAAAAACTTAGGAAAAAATAGATTTTAAAAATAGTGAGATTGAAGAAAGCATTGACTAATGTGTAGTGAGCAGTAGGACACGTAACCAATTGCTCTAACATAGACTAGCTAAAAAACCTATCAAAGAGATCATCCTAGTGGTGATCTGAACTACCAACCTAACTTAGGACAACTCGACTAGGACATCCTACTAAGCAAGGACTCCTATAGACTGGGCATCATATTTTTCTTGTAACACATTTTTTGTTCAGGGTTTCATACTCGAGAGTGTAAAAAGGAGGGACCTGAGCGTAGAGTGACCCAAGGAGAATAGGGCATCGCAATTTACTTTGGGAGTGCCTCTTTGTTAAGGTGAGATAGCTATCCCACAGGCCACCCTCCATCAAAACTATACCAGAACCACTGCCAAACTATACTAGCACCACTGCCAAGCAACCCACCATCGATCAAGACTAGCCATCCCAGGAGCGTAAACCTCCCAACTCCTCTAAAGAGTCTGCCTTTGTCACAATCCTCTCTATCAAACTCTCCCTCCTCAAGTTGAAGGGCTAGAAGAGACAACTGAGAAGGAAACCCCTGACACCAACAATCTTCTTCAAGGAAATGAACTAGAACTTGAGCAATGCAATGGGCATGCTCGCTTCTAGTTGACCATCCTGCTGATTTTGTCTGTTATACTGAATTGGTGTCACCTCCTCCTTCCTTTTGGGCGAAGTATAACCAACAGATATTTGCTTTATATATATCCTGAAGCAATGTGGATTTCGAGCCTTCAGAGAATGGATGGCCTGTGGATCTCTTGAGAGCTATTTTGTATCGCTTTGTGGATGAGCTGATTTCCCATGACGCAGTGATATATGTGCGTTAAATCTTAATCCTGAAGGAACTGCATAGGCACCAAGCCCAACGTCAGCCCTTACACATAGTAAGGCTTCAGCTTATTAAAGTTAACTTTAGTCTCAAAGTCTACCACTTGCAAATCTGCTAGAAGGGCCATACAGTCATTCTTTCCTAACCGTAAAATCTTACATGGTCCATCCCATTTAGGTTCTAATTTTCTTGAAAAGAGCTCCCTTCGAGCCTCATAATACAACACTAACTGACCTTTCACAATTTTGTACTTCTTAGCCTGAAGATCATGCAAGGATTTCATTGTCATCTTTCCTGCTTCTTGATGTAATAAAACCTACAATCGAATCTCATTAAGATTTGCCACGGAAGTATAGCATTCCTATAATGCTTCTGTTTCTCCCAATGAATGATTGAGGGAAAAATGCATAGTGGGGAGCTCTATTTCTAACAACAAAACATACTCCTCCCCATACACTAGCTTGAATGGGGTGTGGCTTGTGGCTCTCTTGAAGGTCGTGTTATCAGCCCACACTGCCACACATTTTATTTCTTATCCCAATCATGCTTGCTTTCTGATACGATTTTAGATAATATTCCTACTAGTTTCTTATTTTGTACTCTCAACCTAACTGTTCACTTGAGGATTATACTGGGTAGTCTTGTTGTGCTTAATCTTCGGAACTTCAGTCAAAGCCACTATAACCTTGTTCAAGAAGTGTGTCCCTCAATCAGACACAATCTCCTTTGATGGGCCGAAATGACAAACAATTTGCTCCATAATGAAATTGGTCATCTCCTTAGCATTGTCCTTCATCGTTGCTCGAGCTTCAGACCACTTTGTAAAGTAGCCCGTTGCTACAATAATATACCGCTTTCATGTAGTTGATGAAGGGTGTATTGGTCCCACAAAATCAATACCCCATTTTTCAAAGGGTAACGTAACCAAAATGGGATTTAGAGATCACCTACAATTTCCTCTTGCATCATGTCTTTGACAGGCATCACAACGCTTAACAAAACTAAAAGCATCTTGGAAAATTGACGACCACCAATATCCAGCACTGAGAGCTTTTTGGGCAGTAAGCCGACCAAAAAAATGTCCCCCACATGTTGAATCATGACGCTCTTCAAGAATATACAGTTCCTCATCGGGTACTACACAATGACGATAGATATCATCTACTCCTCTTCGATATAAGACACTTGCTATAATCGAAAAGTGTAATGCTTGTTACTTAATTTTTCTCTTTTTAGACTTTGATAACACAATCCCAAATCCTTCTATAGATAAATAATATGTTATCACTTCTAAACAAACTCTCAATATCACTTTCCTTAGCCAAGATTTCTTTTGGCCCCCGAAAGCCACAAGGCATTCTACAATACCTTGCACCTTTGGTGGCTTGCTCCTAATCTCATAATCAAACTCTTGCAAAGTGATTAACCACTTTGCTTAATGATGAGGCAGCTGCAACTTATTTAGCAACAATCTAAGTCCTTCCACCTTTGTAAAGAATACTACCTTCTCATAGAGAATATAATGCCTAAATTTCTTTGTTGCAAAGACCATTCCCATGCACAATTTCTCCATGTATGTGTAGTTAACTTCAAATATCCCCAAATTCCTACTACCGAAGGCAATTGGATGATACCATTTCTCCTCCCAAATTTGAGCTAAACAAGCTGATACTATGCATTGTGGCTGTTGAAAATATGTAGAGAACTTCACCTCTTTTAGGTGCTTCTAAGATTGGAGTTTTTGCTAATTACTGCTTCACATCCTCAAAGGATACTTGACAGTCTTCATTCCACTCAAATAGACAGTTAAAAGATAGGAGATTCGTCGGTGTGCAATGCTCTTTTTGCCACTGCATTAATAAATCTTCGATAATATCCCACTGATGATAGAAAGCTGTGCACCTCTTTTGGAGTACACGGCAGGCTCATAGAGACTATTACCTATATCTTTTTAGGGTCAATTGCAATTCCAATTGAACTAGCCACATGACCGAGTAACAACCCATAGGGCACTCCAAATACACACTTTCTAGGGCTTAGAGCAATGCAGAATTGTCTAAAACACTCAAAAAACTTCCTAAGAATGATCAATTGCCGCTCCCTTGTGGTGGTTGCCCCTAGATCATCAATAAAGACTTTTAACTCCTCTGGGAAAATATCACCAAAGGTCTTATTGGCTATTATCATTCCCTACTTTTGTACTATACATACCTCAACTGTCGACATCATTTTCCTACTTTTTTAGTACTACACTACCAAGAAAATCCAACTCCATACATCATCCATAACTTCTCCATAGAATCCAATTCCTTGCATCATTCCATCTTTGTGTGTTGCAAATAATCTACATTGTGTATGTTATTGATAATCTCCTTCCTCTTACTATAAATATTCATACATCTCTTAGAAAGAATGTGCCCCTTTTCTCCTCTTCTAAGTCCTTAGGCTACCCAAAAAGTGTGCTTCCCAATCAATCCATTCTTTCCATGTCTACTCTATGTGAGTGCAAAGTACGTCTCTTGCTTCCCAATCAATCCTAATGTGGATTAATCCACATATTGTCTCTTTATTTTTGCCTTGTCAAGAAGCAACTCAAATTTTCTATTCAATCCCCAAATGGAGGACCACTTCGAGACCAGTTCCCACATTGCAAGTTGCTCTTCAACCACCCAAAACTAGGCTTCCTAAGTTCCCCAAAGCTAAAGGAGTTAAAGTTTCCAAGAAATTATCATTGGAACAACTAAAAAAGAATGTTCAATCTTGCAAATTATGAATTTTACCTGATTGAGGTATTGGCTACATGTACCCTAGAGATATTTTTAAATCACTAGATTGCTTCAACCTCTGATATTGTGTTTTTACATGATTGTTATAGTATGTAGCCACTCTTCTTTGACTATTTTCCAAAAACAATGGGCATTCAACACACTCCAATTTTGTTTATTAACACATCTTTAATTTATTCCTTCAACCACCATGCAAAGCAACATGCAAAGCAAGACGACAAAATTACGAAGGAAATCAAGGAAGGTTATAAGCATGCCTCAAAATTGTAGACTTGTTCCTCCAAGCCAAAACTTGTTTGCACTATAAGAGGGCACGTCCTACTAAACCCACTAAACATTGTCCTACTTAATCTTAGCCTACTTGTTCCCATGAAGACCATCTTTGCCTTAGTCTAGCCAATTGGATGATCTTTTTTGCCTCAACTTGCCCAATCAAATGAGGGGCTTAATTACAATAGGATCCATTTATTTATGGTGGATAAAAAATTTGTTAGGAACCTGCTAGTCATAGAATTCGAGATTGTAATCTAAGTTAGGAAGAGCATCCAAGTTGTAATGGTAGACAAGGAGCTTGCAAAGGTATGATGTGAGATCATCTAGGAGTGATGGCCCATTGAAACAACTAGCCACATGGAGCTCTTACTTAGTTAAAATCCAATCAAGAAGAGGATAATGAATCAACATTTTTGGGGGACTCAGCTTGTGAAATTCAATGATTGCTCATAATGAAGTGGTTTCACAATAGGTTAGGTCAAATTTGAGGAGATTGAAGATTCTACATTGTTTGGCTATGGTGATTGTTTTGCTTCCTATGGTAGCAACTTCGTAATGCATAGCATACTAGTAGTTGAGAAGCTGACTGGCCATATTATAGAGATCGTTGAGCCAATCAATTGTAGAAAGATCCTTAAGAAGTGTTGCCTTAGTGTGTGAATGATGCGGAAAGCTTGTAGTTGTTGTTGAGAATTTCCTAAGGTAGTTTGTCCTACATCGAAGTGCTTTTTCAGAAGAGGTACTCCTACTCCTCCCACATGGAGTGCCATTGTGAAGCGAGTGTCATCGTGTCAACATCAACCATCCCAAGATTAATCATGACAAATAGTTTGGCAAATGTGCCAAATGTGGAGTCGAGATGTAAAAAGCATTCAAGTAGGGGCTTTTCCACCTAGGTGGATAAGTCATCAACCTTTTGATAGATTGATTGGCATAGATGGGGTTTCTTCAAATGTGGTATGTGAGTTATGGACTAACTCAGTATGGGGGAACTTGGGGTAAGTTAGCAAGGCTAACTTATCCTCTTGTGGAGGTAAGTTGGCAATATTAGTTGTGTTCAAGTTAGGGGTTGAGGGTTAGTGTTGGTTGTAGAATAGGTAAATACAGATGGAGATGGTAACGAAAGTAAAAGAGTTGCGGAGCTATTGTGAAGATGTTTAATGGGGGAGATTGGTTCAATAGGCATAGTATTAGTGGTAGATTTTTTAGACTCAAAAGGGGGCATAGGAGTGAGGGTCATGATCTAGGCTTGATGAATTGCCATCAGCGCTTGGATGATTTTGGCAACTAGAGCCTACAATAGCCATCATGATATCCTTACACTACAAGAAGAGTCTTGGGAGCTTGTGGAGTTGTTGAGTGAGGATTACATCGGGGTTGGTGATTCCAATGGTGATAATATCATTTCTATTTTTTGGACTTGTGCTACAAAGTGCTTGGTCTCAATGGTGACTATCAATTTGCATTTTCCCAATAATGAGTAAGATCATCATTCATAGGGATTCAACTTGGAAACTGTGGGTTACATGGATGGCCTAATCTATTCCAAGATCCATAAGGAAGTGTATTATAATCTGACCCTTTAGCAATAAGTGTGTCAACTAAGATTGACTTAGTTGTGATAAGGCAGATGCAAAGATAAGCAACGGGAATCCAGGGCTCATCTTCCATTTCCAAATTGTTGAGAGTGGCTACTTGAACATTTATTATAGAGCCAACTAGGTTTGATCCAAAGGGTTGTGTAGAAAAGGGTTTTTGCTATTGCTCCAACCATTTTATAGAAGGTTTGTTCCACTGGAAGTAAAGGATTGTCTATATTCACCATGTCAAGAATCGTGTGGTGGGGGGAGTTGCTCAAGATGATGCGCCAAACACACACAGAATGCACAAGGAGAAGCTCACTCAAGAGACAAGAAGAGAGATGGAGGCCAAAACGTTTTCTTACTGTTTTTTTTTTCTTCTTCCACACACTTTACAATATACACAAAGTATAGATAAGATACAACATAAAGGAAAGTGGCTTGCTAAGTCAAACAATGCATAACCGACGTCTACACTAGTCGACTGGCGCTATAACTATGCTAGCTGTAAATAGGTGTAACAACCTGAATATAATAAGTAATGAGTCAGTGGCCATGTGAGAGTCATAATGACCACCGACGTGCTAAGTGTAGACGTGTGGACCCATCTAACGAGGTGGTCCATCATCCATGTCCACATGTGTTGAGCTCATCTCAACACTCCCCCTCAAGCTCAACTACATCTCTGCGACTCCAAGTAAGCTTCGAAACTTTTGAAGCTTCTCTGTACCCAATGCCCTCGTGAAAATGTCAGCTATCTAACCCTGTGTGCTGACATACACTAAGTCAATCTCACCTGCTAGTACCTTCTCTCTCACAAAGTGGTAGTGTACCTCAATATGTTTTGTCCTGGTATGGAACACAGGGTTCCTAGCCAACTGTATACTGCTCATGTTGTCACAATAAATGATAACTGGACCTTCCACCTGCACATCCAAATTAGCCATTAACTTTTTTAGCCATACTACCTCACATGCTGCAACAGCAACACCTCTATACTCAGCCTCTGTACTCGACAAAGCAACTGTAGATTGCTTTTTGCTGCTCTAAGCAACTGTTGCACTACCAAGAGAGAACATGTATCCGCTGGTAGATCTTCTATCAGACATACTACCAGCCCAATCTACATCTGTGTATCCAAACACCTGTATATTTGTACCTGCCTCATAGAAAAGTCCATTATGTAATGTGGACTTCACATATCTCAATATGTGTCTGACTGCATCCAAATGTGGCTTTCTAGGTACTTGCATAAACTGACTCACAAGACCAACAGTGTAGCTCAAGTCTGGCCTTGTAATGGTCATGTAGATCAAACTCCCCACTATTCTCCTGAACATAGTAGGGTCTTCTATCTCATCCCCAACATCAGCACTCAACTTTACATTCTGCTCCAACGGGACTGAAAGTGGTTTGCATGCTGTCATACCATACTTGGACAACATATCCAAGCCATACTATCTTTGGTACAGCCATATACGATCACCACATCTGATCACCTGAATGCCAAGGAAGTACCTTAGCTCACCTAAATCCTTCATCTCAAACTTCTTCAAAAAAAATCCTTGACTTCAGCAATCCCACTATCACTATCACCTGTAATAATCAAGTCATCCACATAGATGACTATGATGACCAAACCGGCATCTCCCTTTCTCACATAAAGTGCTTTGGTGAAGATATTTGCTCCATTCTCCTCTGTTGGACAGTAGACCAATTCCACTATCCCATCCTCCATCAAATCACGCACATAGTGATACTGGATCTCTATATGTTTGGTGCGTGCATGAAACACCGGATTTTTGGCAATGGCGATGCAACTCTGATTGTCACATCTCAGCACAGTTGGTTCTTCATCCTGCACTCCCATATGCCATAGAATCCTTCTCAACCATACGGCCTCACATGCAGCAAAACAAGCTGCCTTGTACTCTGCTTTGGTAGAAGACAATGCCACTGTTGGTTGCTTCTTAGTAATCCAAGAGAAAATTCCTGAACCCAAAGAGAAACAATAACCAGAAACTGACCTCCTGGAATCAATGTCTCCTGCCCAATCTGAGTCACAGTTCCCCACAAGAGAAGTTTCGAAACTGTATGTGATACCATAGTCAAGAGTTTTCTTCAAGTATCTGAGCACCTGCATCCCAGCCTTCCAATGACTCTCATGAGGTTTGTTTGAGAACCTGCTCAAAACACCAACAGCAAAACTGATATCTGGTCTGGTGTTGCACAAGTAGATCAGCAGACTGCCGACCAACCTCCTATACCTCCCAATGTCTGCTAGTGCTGATGTATCCTCAACGGATAACTTTGCATTCACCTCCATAGGTGTAGCTATCTCCTTGCACTCTGTCATGCCAAATGCCTTCAAGATCTCCCATGCATACTTCTTCTGAGAGATGAAGATCTTTCCTGGCTCTTGCTAGACTTCAGTCCCCAAACAATAGTGCAGCAAGCCCAAGTCTGTCATTTCAAACTCAGAACTCAAAGCCTTTCGAGTTTGGTTGATCATATCTTCATAGTCACCTGTAATAAGAAGGTCGTCCACATATAGGACAATCACTACAGACTTTTTACCATCCCTGTAAACATACAAGTTAGCATCTGAGGCACATCTTTTGAAGTTTAGGTTTAAAAAGAACCTATCTATCCGCTGGTACCATGCTCTGGGGGCTTGTTTCAGCCCATACAATGCCTTCTTCAGCTTACACACTTTGTTCTCAGAATGGGGGGCCTCAAACCCTGGTGGCCGAGCCACGTACACCTCCTCCTTGAGGTCACCATTTAAGAACGATGACTTAATATCCATTTGGTACACTGGCCACTTCTTGTGGGCAGCCACTGCAAGTACCGTGCGAATAGTGGTCATTCTGGCAGTTGGGGCAAATGACTCTTGAAAATCAAACCCTTAAACTTGTGAAAATCCTTGGGCAACCAGTCTAGCTTTGTACTTTTCTAAGGTACCATCAGCCTTGTACTTTACCTTCCAGATCCACTTGGTGCCAATAACCTTCCTCTTTGCTGGTCGATCCACTAGCTCCCAAGTGTCATTCTTCATTATGCTGTCATACTCCGCTTGCATAGCAGCCTTCCATGATGGATCTGCAAGTGCTTCTTCTAAGTCCTCCTTCTAAGTCCTCCTTTGCAAGTTCTCTATTCTTCATTATGCTGTCATTATGCTCCTCTATTCTCTAAGACCTCCTTGGTCCGTCTGCCTTCTCCTCAATAGATGCAAGCATAGGATTATTGTGGTCATAGAGCTGCTTCACCGAGCGCGGCAACGGCTTTTCCGGTGGGGTGATGTTAGGTTGGTGAACTTTTTCCTCATCATCTGAAGATGATGCTTCCTCCTCCTTAAGGATAGGGATAGCTCTCGGGACAGGTTCATAGTGGACTACTTCTTCGCTTGATGATAAAGTGGAAGAACTTGCCTTCTCCTCCTCCACTGTATGCGGCTCCTCCTTGAATACCACATCACGGCTCGCGATGATCTTCTTTGCCTCTTGGTTATATAATTTGTAAGCCTTCTGCTCATCACTATAACCCAAGAAGATACATTTTCTGCTTTTTGGTTGTAACTTGTTTTTCTTCTCATCTGGAACATGTTCATAACATTCACATCCAAAACTTCTGAAATGTGAGACAGATGGTTTCTTACTAGTGTAAGCCTCATGAGGTGTTTTTCCCTTGAGAGCCTTTGTATAGCTCCGATTTAGAATGTAGGCTGCAGTATTAACAGCTTCAGCCCAAAAATGGTTAGGCAATCCCTTGCCCTTTAGTATGTATCTTGCCATCTCCACAATGGTGCGATTCTTGCGTTCCACAACACCGTTCTGTTGAGGTGTGTGAGGCATCGTCAATTGACGCTTGATCCCTTTGCTCTTGCAAAATCCTTCAAACGCCTTTGAGTTGAACTCACCACCACCATCTGTTCTAAATTTCTTCACACTTTTCTCTGTTTCATTCTCAACAAGTATTAGCCATTCTTTAAACTTACCAAAAGCTTGAGCCTTATCACGAAGGAAGTACACCCACATCTTCCTACTGTAGTCATTGACAATCAACATAAAATAAGAAGATCCCCCCAAGGCCTGTGTAGGCATCTTACCACACAAGTCAGCATGCACCAACTCTAGAGGAGCCTGTGCTCTATTCTTGCTTTCTTGTGGAAATGCCTTTCTCTGTTGCTTGCCCATCATACAAGCTTCACATGGTTCCTTCAATTCAGTTATTGTAGGTAGGTGAGCAACCATACCTTGATTTTGCATCTCCTTCAATACTGCAAATCCGATGTGTCCAAACCTTTCATGCCAAAGCTTACTTGTGCCCACTCCAGCGGTGGCTGTAAGAGCACTTAGCTCATACAGGTTGTTCCTTCTTTCTCCTTTGCCAACAATTGTGCCAGCACTATCAATAATTTCTGCACCTGCCTTCTTGAACCTCACTTCTGTTAGATATGATCAATGCCCCACCCTCATTAGGTGCTACCAATGATCCATGGTGCTCAAAGTTGTAAGGCCCCCATTATGAGGAGAAGCCAAATGTGAGCCCGGACATTGGTTGAGTCCTGACTTGTATATCAGATGAGGTCTATGTGACCGGATGGCAAAAAGGTGAATGTTGCTCTCAGCTCGATGGTAAAGGGAATATTCCCTGGCCGACTAGTGGAGGCTCATATGGTAGGTTGGTCAGCAAGCCGACCTAACGACCTTCGCAGGCTATAAAAGCTAAACCCCTTCGTAGCCATCTCTCACTCATCTTTCACCCAGTCAGAGTTGTTGTTCCAGCTAGCCTTAAGCTCTTCACCTATCTTCTGTCTAGATCGCCATCTAAGCTTCACACAGTGGAAGCACACAGGTGGACAGAGCCATCTTTGTATCAGTTGTTTGAAGTTAAAGAATTTACTGATTCTCCTCTTATCTGTTGTGTACTCTCTATCTCTTTCTCAGATTCTGTTCGCTGCGCCGTGTAATATTTTACAAGCTAGACAGTCTATAATAATAAGCTAATACTCTAGTTGCCCACGTGCCTGATGCTCCACAGGATGTCCAAGCTCCAGAACCTATTTTGAGGTAGTCTACTAGAGATAGATGATAATCTGGGTGGTTGAGCCCTCTATGGATTATTTTATGGTGACAGGCTAGTAAGCCTCTTACTTATGATGAGCCCATGCACATAGGTGATAGTCACTCTTCAGAGAGGGCCATGTAATTAGACTATGACTCACTGCGCAGAAAAATCATACATGGGATTTGGTTCCTTTTCCTAGTGGAAATCATACTTTGCCTTGCAAGTGAGTGTACAAGTTGAAGAGTACCCTTAGACCCCCCAAGCTGGCATACAAGGCCACATTGGTTGCTAAGGGTTTCAAGTAGGAGCATGGTGTGGCCTTTGATGAAGTTTTTTCTCATGTTGTGAAGATAACTACCGTACGTTTAGTACTAGCTTTGGTTGCTCTTCTTGACTTGGATATTTATCAAATGGATGTCAAGAAAGCTTTTTTTCATGGGGACTTGCATAATGAGATTTACTTGCAGCAGCAGCCGAAGGCCTTTGCAAAACCTAGCAAGGACCACCTATTGTGCAGGTTGAGAAAGAACCTTTATGGCCTTAAGTAGACACCTAGGGAATGGTACCAAAAGTTTAATGATTTTATGCATTCACAGGGATATTCCTGCAATGATACAGATTTGTATTTATAAACAAAGAAGGCTCATGATGGTAGCCTTGTGATTTTTATCCTCTCTATGTGGATGATATATTGATTACTAGGAGTGCTCATGATGAGCTAGATACCTTAAAAGGTCAGCTCAAGAATAGCTTTGATATAAAGGACATGAGACAAGCCTCACATATTCTTGGGATGCACATTACTTGCAATTGCTCTAAGGGACTCCTTTACCTATCAGAGGAATACATCCAAAAGGTCCTCAAGCAGTCTTATATGTAGAATGTTAAGCTTATTGGCTGTCCTTTATCTGCTCATATGAAGGTTACTCAAGCCGATTGTCCACAAGTCTGATGAGAAAAAGGCCAAGATGCCAAGATCCCTTATGCATCCATAGTGGGTAGTTTGATGTATGCCATGATAGCTACTTGCTATGACATAGCATTTGCAATGGGAGTTGTGGCATGCTATATGGCTACATCTAGTCGATGCCATTAGGATGCCATTAAGGGTATCATGAGATGCTTGAAGGGCACAACAACTATATGCATCTGTTATGGTGGCTAGTATATAAGAGTCATGGGATACACTAACTCTGATTATGTAGGACATGCAAATAGTAGAAAGTCCACCTCTGGCTATGTCTTCACCTTTGTTGGAGGTATTGTTTCTTGAATGTCCAAGAGGATGAAATGCACTGCCCTATCTACTACAAAGGTAGATTATGTTGCAACCACTAAAAGAGGTTCTCTAATTAGTCAAGTCTAGTGGGGCAAACCTCCGCATTACTGATATGATTCCTACATTTCATTTGGATTCTATGAGTACTATTCAGTTGGCCAGGAATTAGGTCTTCTATGCGAAGATGAAGGACATTGAGATGTGTTATCACTTTATTTGAGAGGTTGTTGAGAACAAGTCCATTGAGTTGTCAGGATCTCAACTAACCAAAATCATGTAGATCTACTCACTCAAAGTCTCTCAACGGAGCGTTTTGCATTCCTTAGAAAGTTGATGGGCATTGGATGAGATGACGTCTTTCCTCATCCTGTTGTACTTGTGTACATTTATACTTTTTCAATTTTCTCTTGTTCTCTCCTCACTAAGGACAAATTCACCTTTAAGTGGGAGATTGTTAGGGATAAAGGCACATGTGCCTAACCACCCATATATTAGTTACACTAGCAATACCTACACTATATATTAGTTACAAGGTAAAGGTGCATCTGCCTAACCACCCGTATATTAGTTACACTAATAGTACCTGGAGTATGTATTAGTTACATGCACATCTATACACTACAGGTGTTGGGTCTCCATCATTGTCACTTTATTCTTTATTCTTTTAGTGACATTTGAATTTTAAAAATGACGATTACTAAGAGCTATTTTTTGACTCTGATAAGTGCTTAAAAGTAGTCAAAAAATCTGAGTTTCAAGGAAAAAATAGACTTCATCGAAGGCGGCAACTGTAGTCAGTATGATTTTAAGCAGTAAGCAGCCGCAGGCTCCAAAAGTGCTTTAAAGATCCACCGAGCGACGGTTGGAGAATTTTCATAATTTTCCATGATGTTGGATTGGATCTCGAAGATGCCAGGTAGTGTAGGACCTCGATACGGACACCTAGAATTTTTCAGAAGTAAAATCTAATGCCGGACGCGAGAATGGAGGTGCCCGGGGTCCAAAGCCCAAAAGAGGAGCAAGTGGAAAAAAACTTTAGGCAAAAGGTTGTGATCCTTGGGGGCTCCCCTAAAAAAATTGATTTTTTTTTTTGGGGGGGGGGGGAAGGGCGCCGTTTTTTCATTTTTTAAAAACATGGCAACGTCCTCCTGGCAACGATTTTGGAGTGAAGGGGGGGGGGGGGGGGCTATGGTGGATGAGAACAATCCCCCCCCCCCCCCCCCCACCGATTTCATCTATGATCTACATCTTTCATATGATCCATATCACCGATCTTCACTCGTCCAATGGCTGCCTAGAAGGGAAGAATAGAAATCAATCTTTCTCTATTCTCCCTCTCTCTCCCCTCTATGGGTTGTTCATGCGCACTATCTTGAAGGAAGAATCGGGAATGAGATTGAAGCAAATGACGATGGAGATTAATGGAGACGCTAAAGATTGATGTACATCATGGAATTGAGAGCAATGGAGGCTCCTCCGCTGGTGACATAGTCATTTAATGCGTCTCAGGTTTTGTAGAAACAAAATATGACTATTTTTAATGAAGGAAATAAAGCTTTTTTGACATTTTATGATGGAAATTATGTTCTTATGCAATGAAAATTTTTTTGAGTACTGGTTCCTTCATGTTTAATTGATGTATATCAAAAAATTCTGATTTCATAGTGATTTACCTGCACTATTTAAATCATGCAAATCCAAAATGTGTTCATATGGGGAAAAATGAAAAATAAAATATGTTCATATGGAAAAAATGTGTTTCTATGGGGAAAAATAAAAAATAAAATTTAATTTCAATATGTTTAAATGATTGGTATAAGAAAAAAAAATAGTGATTATTGACAAATAAATGCTAGAAAATTAGAAAAAATAGAAAAAAAAAGAAATGCACTTCATAAAAATGAGAAAAAATATAATGAGTGTTTGTGAATGTATGGTAGTGGCCGAGCATGAGGTTTAGACTTAGTTTTCCCTATCTCTTTGTCAAAATTTTGTGATTTATCACTTTTCATATATCAAAACATGACAAAATGAGCCCCTACACGTATGCAATTGAAGCAATACCTAAAAGTAGGAGGTGGGGTGTTTGAATGATGCAATTTGAGTGATGTTTATTACTAATTTTTCTGATGCATAGCATGATATAGGGTTTGGTGTATTTTAATTAAGAGGATAGTAGCATGAGCGTTGTCTCGGTGCTATCCTTACATCGCTATAATGAGATAGTGAATGAGCATTGGAAAACCTGGTTGTGCACTACATGTGTTTGATTGAAAATTATGTTTGAGAACATTAGGATCATCCACTTTTTCATGTGCATATCAACCATGGTATCAGAATATGAAGAATTGGATGCATAGCACATGTTTTCCGTTATGATGACCTACACTTGAGAGTGTGAGACAACCTAATCTGTAGGATAGTTGATCAGTTTTTGGAAATTATTTGGTAAGGACATATGGTATGTCCTGGAATATGTTCAAGATGAAAGAGTGGATTTTGTCTCATGTGTACTTTATGTTGGAGCAACAAATCTTGGGGCCAATCCCCAAGGTGTAGGAGAGTCGTAGTGGAGCCGTAGCAATTAGTCAAGAGGAGCTTCCTTATGTTTGTGTTGCAAGACACTATGCCTATATGTTATGGAGTCTCCTTCTGAGGAGAAGAGATGGTGGACGTTGGAGTATGACTCAATACAAACGCAAAATTGATTAATGTAGAGTGAGGCTCAGATGCTCCTGGCTCGCGAGGCCATGTGGTGGGGTTGTGTGTTGTGTGCATGAGGTCCGGCTAGGGCCATAGCCAGTGCCAAGCCGTTTTAGGTCCCATCAGTGGTGCGTGTGCCGGGAGCCGCCAATAAGTGGTGGTTCCGAATCTAGGGTTTCTAGGGACCAAATAGTTGGTTTATGTCCTCTGACAAGGACCGTCGAGCCAAAATACAAAAAGCGGAACGTGCTGAGAGGGCTAGACGACGGTTGGATATTCTAAGGCATTATTCTCCTCAAAGGAGCAGCCCGTTACACATAAGCGGCAATGGTTCTAATAACCTAAGTGTCATAAGTAGCCCTTTGAGTGCATGTGGAAGTCTTAGTACTTCCCCGCTTCCAGTCAATCAACCCACTTCAAGTGGTGGTGTAGTTTTACCTACACAAACTCCTGTTGTCAATCCAGTTGTGGCCATGGCACAACCCATTGAAATTCCAGCAAGGATGCCGGATTTACCGGCATTAGGAGCATCTTTGCCCATCTTCCGTGGGTTAGCAGAAGAAGATGGGGAACTCCATATTAAGGAGTTTCAAATGCTCATGTTCAACTATCGAATCCAAGACGAAGGACACTTAATGATATTCTTCAATATAACGTTAAAAGGAAGGGCAACAGTATGGTATCATGGTCTAGAGGCCGAAACCATAACTAGCACTGAGACCAATTTTTCACGGCCTTCTGTAGAGCGTTTGCTCCTGAGAGGAGTGGACATTATTGGTTGCGTATCTTGAATGTAGCATGCCAAGAGTCAAATGAGAATGTCCAAGCCTATTCCAAGAAACTAAAGCAAGTTCTTCGCAAACTTAATACTTATATCCCCATTCCACTGGCTGCAAAGTTGCAATATTTCCTACATGGATTAGATTTCAATATCCAGGTGCAGCTCAGTAGTGTTGCTTTGGCTGACATTGACACTGTTATTACCCAGGAAGAAGGAGTAGAATCACCCTTGCAAGCAGCTTATGTAGCAATGATAAATTGGAATGGTAATAATTTGGCACCGACCAATGGGAGTCAAGGGGACCCCATGACGAATGAGAATGGAAGAGGGAGTATCATGCCAAATTTTCCTATGTTACCAGCCCCTCCTAGTACGACTATGCCTATGGCTAGTCAGACTGCCCCACTGAGTGGTGGAGGCCAAGCAACAAACCCAAATGTTGTCCCAATAGGTCACCAATTCCTAATCAAGTGGTTAGGCTGATGGGAGATAGACAGACGATCGCGGCTATGAGTCCAGTGCCTCAAATGTCCTTGGTGAAGTCAAGGATATGATGAAGTACTACACTAACATGATCGGCGAACAGTATAGACAAATAGCTGTGGATGTCAATTTCCTTAAGAAGCAGCAAAATTTGATAGGGAGCCGACGCCCTGAAGAGGGTGCCCCCTCAAGATTCAATTGTAAGTGGTGTGGCGGCCAACATTTCCCTAGGAATTTTCCGAATGTCAAATGCAATATTTGTGAAAAGTTTGGCCACTTAGCTGCTACCTGTTGGAGTAAGATAAGTTCTCTCCAACAAGGGAGTAAACTGCCAGGTTCAGTTAACCATCGCACACAAGGGAATAATCTCCAGCAAGATGATGAACCAAGACAAATACTACAACAAGGAAAGGCTATTGTAGAGGAGTTCCCTCATGGCAGTGGAGTCAGTCTTATTGAGCCTGTACATGTCAATGACGCTGAAACCTCTAACCTATGAGCCATAACAAGAGGTCAAAATATTAGAGAGGGTGACAAAGGAACTATAAAACCTGTCGAGGGAAACCCTAAGCAAGATACTAGGGGAAAGAAAGCCGTGAATCCATATATGGAAGGGGGACCTCTAAGGCCTGTTGATAGTAGTAAAGTGGATCCCAAGAAGGATAAAGGATTACCAAGAAAGAAGGAAAAAGTTAAAAAAGAGGTACCAAAGCTAGTCCCAAGACCAAAGGAGAGAATGGTTTGGCGAGAGAATAGAACTTTAGCAAACTACCATGACTTTGACCTAGCAAGTTCTCTTTGCGAAGTTAAACTAGACGTGAATCTCTTGTAATTGATTAAACTATCTCCAAAAGTATGTAAGGAATTCAAGAAAATCCTATGTATTGGGTATATTGTAGAAGCTTTGGGTCATAGCACGAGCAGGAGAAGATTGGTTCGATCATGCTAAAAAGCATTGTCCCAGGGTTCTAGCATACATGGATGGCATATTAGTGGAGCATGTTATCGTGGACATTGAATCCTTTGTCAATATTATGAGTTCAGACTTAATGGAGAGGCTAGGTCTCGAAATTTAAAAGGACGGCTCCACACTTAGGATGGCGGATGACAGTCTAAGACAACGAGAAGGTTACATCACTAAAGTCCACGTTACCGTTGCAAGCGTGGAATGCTATCTGGATTTTAGGGTGATAAGATTTGTGAGACATCCTAGCTATAGAGTTTTGCTAGGCAGGCCATGGATTCTATGAATGGATTGTAAAGTCGATATACCCGTTGGTCGAGTGATTCTAGGTAGAGGTGCCAATCGTGTAATAGTGGATGCTTACCCTGAGTCTCCTCAGAGTGAGAGAGCTCCTTTATCCTCTATTGAACTAGAAACAATAGATGATTCATCTGGTAGTGAGATGTCATTGAGCGATGGATCTAAAGAAGGGTCCACTACAGAGGACATTTATCAGATAACATTGAATGAGCTGAGAGAGACTCAAGATCGAATAAGAGACACGGATGTTATTGAGCTGGACCTTGGTACGCCTAATGATCCACAGCTAATCAAATTAGGTTCCATGCTCAGTTCGGAAGAACGAGAGGACTATGTATCCTTAATTCGAGAATTCTGTGACATCTTTGCTTGGAGCTATGAAGAACTTAGGGACATTCCCCCCAGTCTAGCTGTGCATACTATTCCTGTAAAGGAAGGTACCCGTCCTATACGTCAGAAAGTATGATGCATGCCTTTTGAATTAAGGGATGGGCTGTTTGAGGAGCTTCAGAAGTTGGGCTAAGCGGGTTTTGATCTTCCTTGTTTAGCATACTAAATGGTGTTCACCAATTGTGATAAAAAAGAATAATAATAATCAAATCCAGCTTTGTGTAGACTTTAGAGAGCTGAATAAGCAAACTATTAAATACTACTACCCATTGCCCTTTATTGACCAAATTTTGGATCAATTAGCAGGTAGGAAAATATATTTGTTTATGGATTGCTTTGGGGGGTATAACCAAATGGTGATTGCTGAGCAAGACAAGCTGAAAACGACAATAACTACTGTCTTTGGTACCTTTGCGTACCATGTGATGGCATTTGGTTTATGTAATGCACCTCGTTCATGGCAAAGAATAGCTGACAAGACCTTTGGTGACATCTCCCTAGAGGATTTGAAAGTATTCATTGATGACCTAGGGGCAGCCACCACAAGAGAAAGGCAGTTGATTATTTTGTGGAAGTGTTTTGAGCGTTGCAGACAATTTTACATAGCTCTTAACCCATGGAAGTGCGTCTTTGGAGTGCCTTATGGGCTATTGTTAGGTCATGTGGTCAGTTCAGTGGGGATTGTGACTGACATTGAAAAGATCAAGGTCATAGTCGCCATGAGTCCACTACGTACTCCAAAGGAAGTGCATAGATTTTTGTCATTTTTGGGTATCTTTAACTATCATCAGTAGGGTATCTTTAACCTATTGTCCTTTAACTGTCAATTTGCATGGAGTGATTCTTGCAAAATATCTTTTGACGATGTGAAGTAGGAGCTTGCCAAAGCATCTATTTTAAAAGCACCTTAAAGGGGCGCAATATTCTATATATTTTCAACAGCAACCATATATAGCATTAGCTGTTGTTTGGCCCAAATCTGGGAGGAAAAGTGGTACCATCCGATAGCCTTTACTAGTCGGAAGTTGGGCATATAAAACATTAACTATATCTATATGGAGCAGTTGTGCCTTGAAATGGTATTTGCAACCAAAAAGTTCATGCACTACATTCTCTATGAGAAGGTGGTTTTTTATATGAAGACGGAAAGGACTTCGATTGTTGCTGAACAAGTTATACCTGCCTGATTATTTAGCAAAGTGGTTAATCACTTTTTACAGGAGTTTGATTACGAGATTAAGAGCAAGTCACGGAGGGTACAAGGCATTGTAGAATGTTTTCTAGATTTTGGAGAGCCAAAAGAGGTCTTAGCTGATGTGGGAGCTTTCATTCAACCACCAAGACCCATGGACCACTTATTGTTTCAAGCGTTCCAAGCGAGCTCTAATGGCTATCTCTCACCTAGCCGACACGCCGTCGACCTTACGAGTATAGTGAGCTTACCTTGATGCCCGATCGAGAATCCTCCTCTCTCTTGCACTCCGGTAGCTCCACGATTCTTGATGCTAGCTCAAGCATCCTCAAGCCTCCTCCATCTCCAAGCTCCATCCTCTATAGCCACGCACGCAAGAGAAGAGAAGAGAAGAGAAGAGAAGAGAAGAGAAGAGAAGAGAAGAGAAGAAGAGAAGAGAAGAGGAGATGGTGAAGAGCTTCACCCTCTTGATCCCTCACTCTCACACACACTCACTCCCTCACACTCTCACACTCCCTCTCGCAAGAGCACACACAAGCAAGAAGGAGAGAAGAAGAGAGGAAGGAGAAGACTCTTTTTGCCACACACCAAAGAATGAGCTTCTCATTCACTTTTTAACTTTATATACGAAGCCCTAAATCCTTTTTGGACAGTCATCCCCTTTTCCGTCTTTTACATGGCCGGCCGTAGCCTAGGCCCTTTTTCCCATTTCCCACCATTCTAATTTATCCTATTCCCAACTAATGCATACACTTTGCACAGGAGGGAGCCTGGCACTCTTTTACACAGATTCGGGGGCGCTTCCGCATTTTAATGGTGCGCCTTTTTTCTCTTTCGTTGCGTTGGCCCGACACCGAAGCTTTCTAAGGGGCGTGCCCGAACATTTGAATTTTTCAGGGATTGGTTGCCGGTCAAGGTGCCTTTTTCTGCTTTTATCTTTTTTTGCTTTTATCCTACACCTTTTTTGCTATTTTCCTTTTTTCCATTTTCCACTCCTTTGTGCTGCGGAGACACGGTAACATTACCCCCCTCCTAGCCAAGTGCCAGTCCCATGGCACTGCGGTGGGATATAGTGGCTAGTTAGGTCGGCTGTTAGGCGGAACATGTAGGTGGGTGGTGGGGGGGATTGATAAGTGATGGAGGTTGGGGATGATGACCAGGAGAGATTCCGACGTGCTTTACGCTCCATGAAGATACTCGGCATCTATCACACGGTTGTGGTGCTGGTTATGTAGCCAGTCGTCTTTTGAGTATGAGAAATGCTTGAAGCAATAAGCAATCCCTTAAGATGATGGTATTGGAGGGATTTATTCTGGAGAAACCCCTCGAATGGTGTTTGTCTTGAAAACCCGTGGCTTCGATTGAAGATCCTTGTCTTTGAGTTGAAGGTCTTCAGGCTTGTGGAATCAATAAGCGATCCGTGGATCTTGAGGCATTGGGCATGGATCATTGGACGATGCGGTTCCAAGATCTATGCCAATGGCAGTTCTACCTTGACCTGGTTCGATCATGGTGGCCATCAGAGGCGGATGGCTGGATGCCGGCATGTTTGGGTCATTGAAGGGTGCCGTGGATGATCGTCTTCCGTGGGTAGCCATTTCTTGAGAGTCGAACATAACCTACAAGAAAAGTTGTGCACTCCCTAAGGGGTGTGTCTACTTGTCGTGTAGTGTGTGGTGCTCGTGGCAGTGGAACTGGGAGATGGGTCTAACCTTGGGCAAGCCCTTGGTAACGTCCCACACTTGAGGACCCAGCTTGTGCTTCGTTGGAGGTGCAGTGTGAGCCTTAGGGTGACAGGTCTAAAAGTCCTGCCCTTGATGTTCCCTAAGCATGAAGTGGGGGAGGGGGCTAGGGAGAACCCTAGGTGCAGTGACTATGGTGCTTCTTCTTCTTCTTCTTCTCTTTTTTTTTTTAAAAAAAAATGATACACAGGCCTAATTGTCTTAGTCGGAATGAGGGGGAGAAGGGGGTCGGATAGACTTGCTCAAAAACTAGTGACTTTGCATGTAATCTTTCAGATTCATGCGTACATGAAGGGAGGTAGTGGAGAGGAAGGGGTGGTTGCATCTAGTAAATTGGCTATCGTTCATGTCTTCTAGGAGGGCTAGGCAAAAAGAGGGAAGGAGACTAGCCCTCATCATGAGACGAGCCATGGCGCAGTTATCTATAGCGTTAGGGTCAAAGAATAGGGGAGGCAGGCCGCACTCTTGTGGAGTCAGGTCCTTCTTAAGAAGTAGCCTAAGTAACCTAAGATAATTACAAGTGGTTATAAAAGCAGGGTCAGGACATGAGGAAAAGTCCGTAAGGAAGCACATCATAGACTCGTCTAGGCTTTCTGCGGTAAAAAGAAGGGCGTTCTCAAAGGATGCTAGAGTGGAGTTATAAATAACGGGAAAGTCATACCGCCCGTGGAAGGTGGCATCAAAATCTACCCCTACCCTTCGAGGGTACACCATGTAAGTAGGGTCGTTCCACTCGAACGGCAGAGTATTACAAAAAGCTATCCAGGCGAGCATGCTTATGTCGCATACTCGCCTCCTTCACAAGGGTTGGCTCTTGTAGTTTTGTACAGTGTGGGGGATTTCAAAAATTTTATCTTGCCAGTAGTTGGCCGCTTTGGTGCCCCAAGAGGTTGGGGTCTTTTCCCGCTCTTCCAGCCATTTTTCCCCCAACCAGCCACCGATCGTAATCACCTCGTCCATCACTTTGAGAGGCAGGACCCTCCGCAGACTGTTGGGTAGGAGGAAATTGAAGGAGAATGGATCCTTTCCTAGTTCCTGTACCTCCCACACCACGAGTTCTACGTGGAATCCTATGGGAAGATCATCTGGGCACAGAGGGAGAGGTGCGGACGGTAGCACGGCTGGCTTGGCTCTCAGTTTCTTTCTAGCCTCCTCCACCAGCTTTTTGTGTCTTTCTTTAGAGATGGCTTTTCTTTCTGCAGGTGGGTCTTCTTGTGGCGGGTCTTGGGCCTGTGGCGAGGGGGGTTGTGGGACTATGTCTTCCCTGAATCGATTCACATCGATTTCCAGCTCTGTTTCTTCCCCCTGTCATTCTACGTGTGCTGCTTCTTCCTCGAACCCGAGGGCGTCTATCTCCTGGGGGTTTAGGCCGACCAGCATTAGGTATTTTTGTTGTTCATCCAAACTCAGCCTAACCTCCGCCGGTAATGGTAGCATATGTAGTCCAGCATGTAGGGCTCTTCTTGCCATGCCGAGCTTTCTTTGCATTGCCTCTAGTGGCTCTCCTTGTGGTGCATGCGTGGCGTCTAGGATAGTGTCGAGAAAGGCCTTCTGTTGAGTGCTGAAAGCCACTTGGGCTGCTCCGCCTTGCTCTCTGCGATGATTTTTTCCTTTTCTGTCAGAGCAAGGTGGCGCGCCAGTGTCTTCACCCTCTTCTCGTTGTGCGCAGCCCACTCCTTTGCCCTTTTGTTCAATACTTCCAAGCCCTCTCCCTGTCTTAAGGTTAGCATCATGATTTTCTACTCATAATCCTCTAGTTCCCTCACTAGTCTCTCTTGTTCTCCTCTTCAGAGGTCAGCTAATCTGTTAGGTGCTTGAGTTCCTCCCGCTGCTCCTCCATGCCTCGTTTTCTTTCTTCGTCCCTGACATTCAGCTCCATCACGAGTGCATCAATCTGAGCAGATTGCGCAGCAAGCTCCTGGTACTGCACTACTAAGAGATTGTGCTCTCTTTGTATGTTTACTAATTCTTGAGTCTTGTTTTCGAGCAGCTGCCTCCAATGTTCCTCCCTCTCACCCCTAGCCTTCAGTTCTTGTTTCAGATCTGCAATCTCACGATGCTGCAAGGCTATCATTCTTGTCTTGTCCAGCTGGAAGGTGGCCACTATTTCCTTCTCGGCTGTCAACTCGGCCACGGCTATCTTGCATTCCTCCTTTGCTCTCTCCAATTGGGAGAGAAGCTCGGCGACGTATTCATTGTAATTAGCCAGTGGTGTCATTGTTGTGTGAATGGGCGAGGTTGAGGCTTCGACTTTTTGCTTTTTGGGCTCTTGCCTGGACTCTGCATCCGTGGCTGGCCTCTTCTCACCTGTGGCCGTAGTCTTCATGCTCTTCCCCTGGCCCATCTCCTTGTTGATGAAATACTACATCCACGCCATGAAATTTGACACATCTGCGCTAGTGGGGATGCTGGGGGTGATGGTGGTGAGTTCCGCGGAAGGCACCAGGAGGGTAGGGATCGGATGGAGTGGGGCCTTGCCTTTGCCTTCGGGAACTGGAGGTGGCACGAACTTTGGCACCTGTGTGCTAGACCCTGGCCCCTCTTCTCTGCATGGGCTCAGGTTCCTTAGTTCATCTGCTCGACACTGTTGTTCGATGGACCGGCGGGTGGCCTCCGCCAGGTCCTCTTCCTCCTTTCTTCGTAGCTCCTCCTCTTCCTCCTCTCTTTTTTTCTGCTCCTCCTTTTTCCCTCCTTTTCTCCTCTTCAGCTTCTTGTTTTGATGCCTCCTTTGCTTTCTGTAACTCCTCTTTTTCCCTCTCCTCCTCCTGTCTCTTTGTTCTCTCTCTCTCCTTTGCTTCTCTTAGGGATTCCTTCTTCGCCCTTTCCAAGTCTTCCTTTTCCTTCTTCTTGCCTTTGTCATTCTTCTTCTTCCTCTGCGCCGCCTTCTTCTTCGTTGTCCTGATTGTCTTCTTACTAGTTTGTCCCTCCCCTTCTTCTTCTGTTTCCGTTCTGTCGGTGGACCTGTCTTTGTCCTGACGAGGGGGCGACCTCTCCGGCGTTTCTCCTTCTCCCTCCTCCGGCTCCTGTGCTGCCTTTACTGCCTCTTGAATGAATGCAGTCAAGAATCCTCTGTATCTGATGAAAAAGGCCTTAGAGGAGGCTTTCTTCCTTTCCGTTACCTTAGAAGCCGGAGATTCTCCTCCTGTTGGTGCACTTCCCAGGGCTAGTGCCTTGGCCGCTTGATCAATCATCTTCCGCACATAGCCATTCCAATCCACCTCATCTAGGGTGTGGGCTGCTACATTCTCCAGCATTGGCACACTAATTCGATGCGTTAAGGAATTGTAACGTTGGCTGGAGAAGAGCACGTGCACCAACTTGGCCTGCAACCTGGCGTCTGTGTCAGGAATATCCTGGATGCTTATGCCGTCGTTCGTGAGCACCTCTTCCTTCTTCATTTTCAGCAAGGCATAAACATCCCTTTTTTGTCTCCTTTCTGTCCTTGGTACCAATCCCAGAGCTTTTTCCACCAAGGCTGGATCCAACCGGACTTGCACCTGCTTTGCACCCTCTCCTCGGCCCACAGTTACAATGCCACCTTCTTGGTCCGGATTGTATGTTCTGAGGAATTCTATGCATTTTAAGTGATCGGGCTCCTGCGAGAATTTTTCAATATACTTTGTAAGGTTGCACTGTTCCACCACCCTCCTAGCTGCCTCCTCCTTCGCCACCACGACTTCGATGTTGTGGATGGTTCGGAACTTGAGCTGGTCGAAGGCGCGGTTCTCTAAATGGATGCGATACTGCTCCCTTTCCTTGTCTGTGAACGGGAGTTGATAGGCGCGGTCTTGCTGCGACATTTTCTGCTCCTGCCATAATTTGTAACTTTCGTTAGCATTTTCCACATATCACTTTGCTGTTTATGCGAGAATAAAAACTCTTGACTAAATTTTTTAGGAAGCCATTTTTCTCATACTATATGCTTATGCTTTTCACTACCTTTACTTTACTGTACCCCCCTTTTTATTCATTTCTTATCTGATTCTTTTCACCTTCACCACATACTAACATACCCCCTCCTCTTCCGGCTTAGAAAAGAATCCTTCCTAGGATTGGGGGTTAAGATGTGAAGGGCTTTGGGCCTGTCGGGGTATGAGTTTACGTGTGAAGAAGCCACGTGTAGAATTTTGGATTGTATTCCAATTGAGCATGATAATCAAGAGCAGATGGATGGATGGAGACTTGGGAGATGTAGGTCAAGACATCGTGAAAGAGATCTCCAGTATTAAGGTGGCTGGCAACATGTAATTCCTCTTCCATGAGGAATTGGTCAATGTAGGGGTGAGCGAGCACATGATTATCAAAATGCTGATTGTGGGTGATGGCCAAAACCCTAAACGAGATAGGTGCCACATAAGTAGGGTCATATTCGATGGTTTTAACTGCCCTGTGTTGCTCAGCATTGGTCATTATCCGGCAACCTTTTTTCTCCCATTGGATTCTCAGAGCAAACCACTGCTACAAGAACGTGGAAGGTGAGCTTGCCATCTGCGTGAGCTCTTGCAACTCGTGTTCAGGAACAGAACGAGGAGGCTTACGATATGAAGTGATTAGTCTTCTGAGGGCAGCTTGCTCCTTTGAGATTTCGTCGTTTGCTATCAGTTCGGCAGCAATTTTGGGGAATTTAGTGGTCATAAGTTCGTATTCTTCCCAAGTGCATGGTAATGCACGAACATGCGAAGCAAGTGTTTTGTCAAGAAGGCCTAGGTCTAGCCTCTCATAACTTCTAGCGAATGTAGTGAAAGTTTTGTCCAACATTTTGATGAAGGTTATTAAGTCATCCCCAGAAGTCGCGGCAAGGTCCTTAGCCAAGGAGAGGAAAGGTCGTATTGCGTAGGAAGGTTTAAGACCTACTGGTGGGGATGGTGCGGCTGGACTAAATAGTGGTGACTCCATCATCAGTGTCACAGGTTGGGCTTTGCACTCCGAAGCACTTTGAGGTGCTGTAGGAAGGTCTGGGGGCCGGGGAGTTGTGTTGGGTTCTGAGTGAGAAGTCATAGGGGTTTTTAAGTTCTTTGGATTAGGTAAGTTTAAGGCTTGTGGAATTTTCTTTGGTTGATAGATGAGCTGGGGCTTACTAGCCACAGTTGGAGATGGTGTGCTGACTATGTTCTGGGCACCACGTGTGCAAGCCTCCCTCCCTGGGGTGAGATTTCTTGTAGATGAGCTTTTTAGCTGGCCATTTTTGGGCACCAAAATCTAGGGGTTGCCCTCGTAGTATCCTTGTGCTTGCAAGAGATCTTTGGGGATCCATCGTGGCGTGGTTGTGTGTCTATGTCGATAGCATCTAGGCTGCCTCTTAGGCCATGACGGCTAATGATTTTGGCGTTTAGGATCACGTTTGGGTGGTCTACCTGGATGTGGTTTTTGCCGTTTTGGCACCCATATAAGCTTGGACTCCTTGGCCTTATGAGCACTCTTGGTGGGTTTGGGCCTGGGGTCGAGAGCCTGGCACGAGGCCGTAGTTTTCTTCTGTTTAGACTTGGGCTGGAGTGTGGTCATAGGGGTTTCTACCTGTGGCTTCGTAATGGTGGAGGAATAATGACAGCCCTTGCTGAAAGTCGTCACTATACGCACATTGCCGATAGCAAGATGAATAAGGTTTAGGTTGTAATCCACATTACAGTTCGTTTGCTTCTTGAAAATGTGACCCAATAGTGACACATTAGCGGC
This sequence comes from Lygodium microphyllum, assembly GCF_053477565.2. Classification (NCBI taxonomy): domain Eukaryota; kingdom Viridiplantae; phylum Streptophyta; class Polypodiopsida; order Schizaeales; family Lygodiaceae; genus Lygodium; species Lygodium microphyllum. The sequence goes on from NC_141164.1 coordinate 102,153,773, forward strand.
TCCTTTAGTGTCAGGCAACACATGGAAGAAAGCTGGTAAACTTTTAGACTAGATGGAAACAACTACCTTGCACTTCCCTAGGAGTGAATAAGCAGCACCCCCAAACGGGGGGAGTTTGGCATTAGTGGGCTGTAGTTTCAGTTGACCAATGGGTGTCCAATGGTCATGTGTCAAGATGTTGTAGTCGGCCCCTTCATCAATCAAGGCATCGAAAGAATACATCGCTCCTGTTGCGACTGTGATTCGTAGATACGCCGGTGCCATTGCTTCTTCGTCCTGATCTGTAAGGTCGGTTATAGTAGCCATGTAGACATTCATTGGGGGTTCTAGCATGGGTGGCTCATGTAATGGATGGGAAGGAGGATAGTACTTCTTTATGCGACTGCCATTAAAAAATCCTATTCCTTCGCCTTCAAGTGTCTCCAACTCAATATTCCTTGTTCTACCAATCATGCGTACTCTGAAAGGCCCTAGCCCCCAAAACTTCATCTTCTATTTATGTCCTTTTACAGAGTATAGCACAACAAGGTCCCCTTGTTCAAAGTCTCGCTGTTTGACATGCTTGTCAAACCACATCTTTCGTCGAGCCTTCTCACAAATCAGAGAGTGAGTGGCGAGGAGTCGGGTCTCCGTTAGGCGCTCTAGCTCCACTAAGCGATTGGTCCAAGCCTCTCTTCCCTCCCAACGCTCCTGGACTGCTAGCCTTAAGCTAGGGATGAAGAATTCTAAGGGCAAAATGGCTTCAGTTCCGTATGTCAGCCTAAAAGGCGTCTGTCCTATAGTCGTTTTATAAGCTATGCGATAGGCCCACAAGGCCGCCATTAGCTTGTTGTCCCAGTCACTTCTTGAAGTAGACACGACCTTTGTAAGCACGTTGACTAAGATTTTATTTGTGGATTCGACTTGGCCATTAGCCTGAGGGTAATAGGGAGAGGGCTTCCGATGAATTATTAGGAAGGTAGAGAGCAGGTGGTCAATCACCTCATTAACGAAATGCGTGCCTTGGTCGCTTACAAGTTCGATTGGACAACCAAACCGTGAAAGGACTTGCTCCCACAAGAACTTTGCAGTGGTTCGAGCATCATTCTTCCTCGTGGCTCGTGCCTCTGCCCACTTCGTTAGATAATCGGTTGCCACTATGATGTAGTGAGCTTGGGAATATTGTGCCGTAGGACTGATAGGTCCAATAAATTCGATGCCCCATTTTTCAAAGGGTTGTCGGGCTATGACTGGGGTCAACTCCATCTTGTCTTTCTGCACCGGCACTTTGGTCCTTTGGCACTCATCACAGTGCTTTACGAATTTAGTTGCATCGCGGAAAAGGGTGGGCCACCATAGTTGGGATTGTAGCACCTTTCGGGCTGTTGTGTCTCCGCTAAAGTGTCCTCCAGCGATTCCGCCATGTGCTTCATTCAATGCATCGTGCATCTCGTGCTCACATACGCATCTGCGCAATAAACCGTCTTGTCCCAACCTGTAGAGTTGGTATGGTTGAATTTTCAGGATAAGTCTTCTCAACCTGGCCTTCTCAATGGGTCGCTCAGGTAGTCCGTTTTCTAACACTTGCACTATGTCATCGGCCCAATATAGCATCAGATCAGCTTTAAATAATTCTCTCTCGCTAGACAGGTTAAAGAGATGAGCATCTGGTAAATCGTCAGGTATGCCTTGTCCAGCGGCTTCTCCTGTGGGTATGCGGGACATGTGGTCAGCCATGTAATGCTACTTTCCTTTGCGTACAACCACAGAGAAGTCAAACTCCAGTAGAAGGAGTAACAATCTAGCTATGCATCCTGTAGCGCAAGTCTTGTTCACAAGATATAGCAAGGCTTGATGGTCAACAAAGAAGACAAAGGGAGTGGCCAATAGGTAATGTCTAAATTTCTTTACCACAAATACCATGGCCAACCCCTCCCTTTCTGTCATGGAATAGTTCATCTTGGTCTCTGTGAGCTGCCTGCTGGCAAAACTCATCGGGTAATCTAAGTTATGTTCACCAGGCTGGCATAGTACGGCTCCAATAGCAAACTTAGAGGCGTCTATGTGTACATGGAACGTTATGTTCCAGTCTGGGGCTCGTAAGATTGGTGTAGTCGTAAGAGCCTTTTTCAACTCCTCATATGCACGCTGGCATTCCTCTGTCCACTAAAACACTATCAACAGCTTGTACAATGGTGTAGCAATTAGTGCGTAATTCAGTACAAAGCGTCGATAATATCCAGTGTGTCCTAAGAAGCACTGAACTCCCTTGTATTTATCGGGTGGCGGTAAGTCAACAATGACTCTAACTTTGAAAAAGTCAGTGGCAATGTCATTCCTGTCAAGATTCTGGGAGAGAAGGAAGGAGTCTCACTTGTAGCTTTCTTGCTTGCACAATGGGGGAATACACACAAGGGTGGAGGCTGAAAACAGTTTTTCTCTTCTTAGTTTGTGTAAGCCAAAAAGAACTCTAGTACAGAGAAAATAGAAGAACCCTATATATGGGTCTCAAGCCAAACTCAACTAACTAAGGTGGCATACTAACTGAGCCACGAACTAGAGTAGATAAGGATAGCTATCATGTAGCTATTATTCATGGGCGGTGTACCAACCGCGTCTGCAACTGACACGTCGGTGACATAAATGCACAACGGTGACCCTGGCGTATCACGAGTGGAGCTCGATATCTCAACACTCCCCCTCGAGCTCAATCCCAATTCCTGCACACCAAGCAGGTCTCTGAACTTGCGCAGCTTCTCTGCGCCCAATGCCTTCGTGAATATGTCAGCTACCTGATCCTCTGTGCTGACATAAACTAGATCAATAAGACCTAGTAAAACCCTCTCTCGCACATAGTGATAATGCACCTCAATGTGCTTTGTTCTAGCATGATAGACTGGGTTATTTGCCAAGTGTATACTACTCATGTTGTCACAATAAATGACAACTGGCCCATCTATAGACTGATGCATATCATAAAGTAGCTTATGCAACCAAGCTACCTCACATGCAGCCATTGCTGCACCCCTGTACTCGGCCTCTGTGCTCGACAAGGCAACTGTAGGCTGTTTCTTGCTGCTCCAAGTGACTGCAGCACTCCCAAAAGAGAACACATATCCACTGGTAGATCTTCTATCAGAAATACTACCAGCCCAATCAGCATCAGTGTATCCATGCAGCTGTATCTGAACCCCAGTCTCATAAAATAGTCCATACTGCAATGTGGACTTCACATACCTGAGTATGCGTCTAGCCGCATCCAAATGCGATTTCCTTGGAGCCTGCATAAACTGACTTACCAATCCAACAGCATAGCTCAAATCTGGCCTGGTAATAGTCATATAAATCAAGCTTCCTACTATGCGTCTGTACATAGTAGGGTCTTCCAGAAGCTCACCTGCATCTGCGCTCAGCTTCACATTCTGCTCCAAAGGAACTGAAATAGGCTTACAGCCTGTCATTCCATATTTGGACAGCATGTCCAATCCATACTGCCTCTGCAAGAGCTGTATCCCACTTGGTGATCTAATCACCTCAATGCCCAAGAAATAACGCAGCTCTCCCAAATCCTTCATCTCAAACTTCTGCTTCAATAGCATTTTCACATGAAGGATATCTTCATCACTGTCACCTGTCATAATCAAATCATCAACATAAATGACAAGTAGCATAATACCTTTCTCTGTTTTTCTCACATAAAGTGAGAAATCTGCCTTGGAAATCTGAAAGCCAATAGTGACAAGATACTGTCCTATCTTGTCAGACCATGCTCTAGGTGCTTTCTTCAAGCCATACAAAGCTTTCTTCAACCTGCAAACAAACTCAGGATGAACAGCATGCACATAACCTGGTGGCTGCTCCATATAGACCTCTTCTTGCAAATCACCATGCAAGAAGGCATTCTTTACATCCATCTGATGTAAAGACCATCCCTTTGATGCAGCCATAGCAATGACTGCTCTTACGGTTGCCATCCTTGCAACTGGACTAAATGTTTCTTCATAGTCAATGCCATATGTTTGTGCATACCCCTTGACTACTAATCTTGCCTTGTATCTATTCACAGAACCATCTGCATTGTGCTTCACCTTATAAACCCACTTACAGCCAATTGCATTTTTACCTTTAGGCAAAGGTACCAATTCCCATGTAGCATTTGCTTCCAAGGCATCCATTTCTTCATCCATGGCTTTCTCCCATTTTTCTTTTCCCATGGCTTGCTCAAAAGAAGTGGGTTCTGGTTCCTGTATCACTTTGACCATATATGCATAGTGAATGGCTGTAAATCCATCATATTTCAGCCTATCCACAGGATACCTAGCTCTCGTAGACCTGCGCAAAGTAGGTTCACTCCCAGGTGCTCTCAAAACATCCCTGGTCTTCCTTACTCCAGGTGTAACAATAGAAGGAATACCCAACTCATCATCAATGCTCTGTTCTGAGCCACTGGATTCACCATCCACATAAGAGTGACCTGCATTCACATCAAACATGGGCTGATCAACCTTCTCTTTTCCTTTTCGTGATACCTGCATACCACTATCTGCATTGCTTTGAGAAGATTCTCCTGATCTCAATCTGCCTGTCCATGGCGAAGAATGTGAACCACTGCTAGAGGACACTCCAGGTCCACTAATATTTTGTGACTGCTGCTGTGAATTCTGTGCAGCATTACCATTTTGTGCATCTACATCATCAATCACATTCACTGGTTTATACCAGCTACTCATCTCATCAAAAAAACCATCTCTGCTCACTGTAAACTTACGAGTAGAAGGGTTATAGCATCTATACCCTTTTTGCTGCAGAGAGTAACCAATAAAGATGCACTTCTCAGCTTTTGGATCCAACTTGGATCTCAGCTCATCTGGCACATGTACATAGGCAATGCAACAAAAAATTTTCAAATGAGAAATATCTGGTTTCCTACCAGTATACCTCTCCTCTGGAGTCATTCCATGTATTGCTGCAGTGGGAGTCCTGTTCATTATGTAGACTGCTGTAGCAACTGCTTCAGCCCAATAAAAATATGGCAAGTCTTTTTCATTGAGCATGGCACGAGATACCTCTCCAATATGCCTGTTTTTCCTTTCTGCAATTCCATTTTGTTGTGGGGTATAACTGCATGAATATTGCTGCTTTATGCCATGCTCCTGCAAGAACTTTGCAAACTCATTTGAGAGGTACTCTCCCCCTCCATCTGACCTTAGGCATTTTATTTGCAGACCTGTTTCTTTTTCAGCCATAGCTTTAAGGGTTTTGAAATGCCCAAAAACTTCACTTTTCTTTTTCATAAAATACACCCAAACTTTTCTGCTATAATCATCAATAAAAGTGACAAAATAATGACAGCCTCCAAGAGATGCAACTTTAGTAGTCCACACATCAGAGTGGATTAATTCCAATGGCTTCTCACTCTCTTGAACATGTCTAGGAAATGGTTTCCTTGCCTATTTTCCAAATTGACAGGCTTCACATACCTTATGCATTTCTGCAACCTTGAATTTCGGCAAACCTGCAACAATATTTTGGGCCTGCATTGATTTAAGTCGCTGTACATTAACATGACCAATGCGTTTATGCCAGATATCAATATCTGCAACTACACCGGTTCCATGTGCAAACATTGCTGCACTCAATTCAGACATGTCTGCATCCAACGTAAACATTCTGCCCTTCTTCTTTCCTTTTGCTATCAAGTGACCTTTATTTTTCATATCCTCAACAAAGCATCCATGAGGATTGAATCTGACCTGCAAGCCCTGCTCAACCATTTGACCGACACAAACCAGATTCTTGGTGATATTCGGGACATGAAATACATCGGATAGGTATTTCTTTTTCCCATCCTGCATAGACAAGGGAATTTTTCCAATCTGCACAATAGGATGTGCAGTATCATCACCAGTCTCCACAAATCCTGGTTTTTCCATTTTCCTTGCATCCTCCATCCATTCTGCATGACCTGTCATGTGGTTTGATGCACCTGAGTCAACATACCATACATCATTGCTTTCTTCTGCACTTGTCACAGAATTGTTCATATGCTGCACCATAAACAGATGCTCATTTCTGTCATCACCCTGTCTACTAGAAGATGCATAATTCCCTTGTTACAGTTTTCCATTCATGATGTCATTCTGCTTTTTATAGCAGTCTTTAGCCATATGACCCATTTTACCACAGTAGTAGCATTCAACATTACTGTTTGCATTTTGACCTCTTTGCCATCCACCACGACCTCTTTGGCTCCCCCTGCCTCTAGAGTTACCACGTCCTCCTCCGTAGGACTGGTTTTCTTGAGCTTGCTGCATATTCTGATTTCTACCACGGCCTCCAAATCGGCCTCCTCTACCTCTGCCTCTACCTCTTCCAGCATTTGAGTAGAAGACAGCTTCTTTTGAAGTTCCTCCTGAAGAAGATGCACCACCATTTCTCTGTTCCTCAGAAATTAGAAGAGCAATCAACTCCTCAAAATCAGGAAATCTTTCACGAACTGCAATGGATGTCCGAAACTGTGCATAATCCTTTCCTAGACCATTCAAGGTCACAGAAACTAAATCATCATCTTCCACTGGTGACCCAATGGAAGCAAGTGCATCTGCAATCTTCTTCACCTTCATGTGGTAGTCGTTGATGCTCATATTTTCTCTTTGCACATTGTGCAACTCTTGCTTGAGCTGCATTTTCCTGGCTTGCGTATTTGTGCTATACATTTTTGACAAAGTATCCCATGCCTCCTTTGGCGTACTTGCATCCTGAATATGCACAATCATAGAGTCTGAAATGCTGATAGACAGCCAATACATAACTTTCCTGGCTCTCTCATGCCATGCTTTAAATGCCTGCATTTGCTGTTGATTGGGAACATCAGGAAGAACTGGTTCTTCTTCATTTCCTGCAACAAATTCCCAATATCCTTTTCCCATAAGGAAATTCGTCATTCTAAACTTCCATGCTTGGAAGTTGTTCTTGTCAAGCTTTTCAGTGACAATCTGTGAAAGAGAATCAGATGCCATTACAGAAGACTGCAAAAAATTCTGTCACTGCAAAAACCACAGCTTCACCCTCACAAGGGAAAATCTGCAAAACTGGCGAAAGTGGTATTTGACCACACAGTCACTTCCTAGTGACGATTTTGCATCAACAGGCAACAGGGATGATTCTGTAACTCCCAATGTCTCTGCGCACAAGCATACAATGCAATTTTTACAGTAACTATTCACCGACCTGTAGAACAGTGGCCGCACAGCATAAAACTGGGACTTTTCCTGAGTGCGTGCAGAAAACTTCCGCCTCCAAAACAGGCCCCGAAATGGCCTCAAATCAAAAAAACAAGGTCGCCAAGGGCTAAAGCCCTTACCCACAGCATATACTTCCCTCTTGCTTCACCGCGAAGGGCGTCTCAACCTGAGACAATGCACTCCTGCACTTTCCGGCTGTGCTACCTGCAGAGATCTGCTCCCAAAACAGAAAATGAAAGCACCACTGCTTCTCTTACCAGAACACCGCGAGCTTGGCTTGCTTTCTTGAGCTCCTTACCACGAACAAGGCTCTGATACCATGTCAAGATTCTGGGAGAGAAGGAAGGAGTCTCACTTGTAGCTTTCTTGCTTGCACAATGGGGGAATACACACAAGGGTGGAGGCTGAAAACAGTTTTTCTCTTCTTAGTTTGTGTAAGCCAAAAAGAACTCTAGTACAGAGAAAATAGAAGAACCCTATATATGGGTCTCAAGCCAAACTCAACTAACTAAGGTGGCATACTAACTGAGCCACGAACTAGAGTAGATAAGGATAGCTATCATGTAGCTATTATTCATGGGCGGTGTACCAACCCGTCTGCAACTGACACGTCGGTGACATAAATGCACAACGGTCACCCTGGCGTATCACGAGTGGAGCTCGATATCTCAACAATTCCTTGACACTACGTTCCCTAAGATGCATCCGTGTTTCACCCAGAACTGGCACTTCAAGGGGTTCAACGAGAGGTGGTACAACCTACACCCTTCAAAGACAGCTTTCAATTTCTCCAAGTGTTCGGCCCAACTAGAGTATAAGCATAAGTCGTCTACAAACACTTCCCTCTCATCCTCAGGGCAAGGAATATATTTAGCGAGTGATCCATAGGGTTTGGTCGTTTGAGTATCGCCTTTCAGCATAGCTGAGATGGCAGCTAGATCAACAGGGGTCGTCTTCCAAGTGTTCATCTCTACCCTTACTGCACTAGTTCTATTCCCTAGGAAAATCAACCCATTGCCCCAGTCCTCTATGACACGTGCATTCCTCATCCAAGGTTGGCCTAATAGTATGTCATAATCCACTCCCTTCATGACAATGAAGTTTACCGAAAATTGCACACCGGCAATCTTTACTGGCCAATTCTTTAAGACCCCGAATGGTCTTACCTTCATTCCATTTGCTAACATGACGTTAAACCTGGCAGTCTCTACAGGAGGGTTTCCCCATGCCTTTAAGACTGCATGGTTTAGTACGCTAACACCTGCGCCTGTGTCTACAATTTCTTTTTGCGTCATATCTCCTAAGGCTAGGACGAGCAAAACTGTGTGCATTTCAGTGCCTTCCCAAAAAGCATTGATGTGCAAAGACTTAGGATTTGAGTGTAGAGTTAGACTTGGGATTTGTGTAACTGCATCATGATCTTGCGGATCAGCACCCGCAAGTCCTGTGTGTCCCTCCATCACGTCTTTTAACTCCTGCCACAAGGAATGATTTTGCCTAAGCAGATCTTCCAGGCTTAGAGTTACTGGAGCAGACAACAAGGTTGTGAGGAGGCTATTGGGCTCGCATCTTCCCCTGATGCTAGCATTTCTAGGCCATGCGTTTTGTCTGCCCTGGCAAGTTTCCCCCTAGCCTTGCTGCTGAGTTGCTCCCAATGGTGCAGGTATGCTCGTAGCTTGTGGTTTTGAAGGTGAGACTGGTATGCTCACGCTAGAGAAATTGTCAATAGGATCTTCTAATATGGGTTCAGAATCCTTGAGGTGCTTTTGAGTGTCCTTGACCCACTCCTTGACCTTAGCTATAGCCTCGAGCTACCGTTTGGGGTGAGGATATTCCCCTACCTTGGCACTCCCTAGCTCGGCTGTCTTAGGAGCTGAGGTCTCCACCTCTGCGTCTGTAACCTTCTTTCCAGTTACTAACGTAGTCGCTTCCTCGATTTTAAGAGTTATCTTTGCCTCGGTTCTCTTTTTCCGTCTCCTCCGGCTTTTCTTTCCTATTGAGGTTGCGTCAAGGTTACTTGGCCCTGGCAAGGAGATGCCTACCTGCTTTGTTTGAGCTCACATCATGGCATGTAATGGGATGGTCGTATCCTCACTACCAAAGGTTTCCACTCCAAAGAGCCCCAAAGGCACCGATGGCATGTTGGCAGAGCTGGTTGATGGCTTCCGCCTAGGACAATCAGGAAACAGATGTGTGATTCCACACTCTATGCATCGGAGATCCACTTTGTCCTTGTTAGCTTGTTCTCATTCTGGGCAACGTGATGAAATGTGGCCTGGGTGGCCGCAAGTCCAGCATGTGACTGGATCCTGGTTGGGCCCTCCAAAGCCTCTACCTCTACCTCTTCCTCTTCCTAAAGCCATCACTGGCACAGGCCGATAGTCCATCAGGACTGGGTTTCCCTCCTCGTCATAGGATATGTACGGGTTGACATATGTCTCTTCCTCATTAGGCTCCTCCATAAAGTGAACAGGAGCATCGCTAGATGGGTGGGTTACAAAAGGCCCTGGTGGCCTGGGTATGCCACTTGGGTTCATCTCCAGGGTTCATCTCCAGCCTAGGCACGGTAGGTCTTGAGTCAGTCGGTGCTGGAAGAGCTAACTGGGCTCCCCTCCCAAAGAAATTAGGTGGCCTATTACCTAAGTATGGAGGGTTGTACTGTTGTGCATATGGGAATCTCCTCAGTACTCTGCAATGCACTGCATCATGCTCGAATCTACCACAATTTGAGCACGGCAGAGATCTAGGATCTTGGCACTTGACTGGGAGGTGATTGCCGTTGCAGTATATACATTGTACATGCGATCTCACAGGCTTCCTCACGAGCTCTTGCAACCGTGCAATCTCCATTCTCATCTCTGCCATCCCTTGGTCATGGTCTACGCTCTTTCCCTTATCCTGCACACTGGTAGTTGCTTTTTCCCCCGAAGTGGTTGATCTCTTGGGGTCCCTCTGGCTTGCACTTTCTCGATTGGTAGTCCTCATGCTGCGTCCCCTGAGTTGATCATCTATGCGTATTGCCTCCTCGAAGACTCTAGCTAGCACGTCTCATTGCAAGGTGGAGTTACTGGCCAAAGCCTTGTAGAGCTCCTCACTCCGAATCCCGTTCATGAACACTGTAGACACTGCCCTCTCGGTAGGTCGCTCATTGGCAGGGATTCTCTTGTAGAGGCTACGCACCTGAGTGACATAATCCCTAACATCCTCCTTCTCCCTTTAACTGATGTTCATCAACCTAACAATGAGGTTATCCAAATACCCACCAGCCTCTGAAAACCTCTTGATGAATAGGCCCTTAAGACGAGCAAAGTTCGTACGTTTTGCATCATCCAGACTAGAATACCAGGTCCTCCCCTTATCGCCTAAGCACAGACCGAAAGCTTGAGCTCACCTAAGCACAGACCGAAAGCTTGAGCTCACCTAAGCACAGACCGAAAGCTTGAGCTCACATACTTGCTCGAACTGCTCCATGAAGCTGTAAGGGTCACTGCTAGGTTCGTATCTAGCTAGTTGTTTTGCTACTATGGGGATTCTAGCCTGCCCCTTAGCCCCTTGCGTGACTCCCAATCCTCATAGTAGCATGGTGGCTAGGGCAGTAGCGCTCTGTTCAACGGATGTGTTGTCCAAGAGTCACTTTGCTACCAGTTCGCTCAATGTCATGTCAGTCTCTGCTGCCCGTTCCCTCTCTACGTTCGGTCCGGATTTGGCCGCTCCAGCTAGGTCTAGCACTCATCTAGCCTCGTACATATCTACATCTTGCTGCAGCCTTCTAGCCCTTTGTTCATGGTTGTAGGCAATTATGCCTTCTAGCGCTCCAGCTAGGTCTAGCACTCATCTAGCCTCGTACATATCTACGTCTTGCTGCAGCCTTCTAGCCCTTTGTTCATGGTTGTAGGCAATTATGCCTTCCAGCGCTCTCTTGATAGCTCTTCTCTCTTCTTCCAGGTTAGCTACCACTTCCTCTATAGGTCTGCCCTGGATCACGGTCCTAGTGAGTAGATCGTAATCGTGGACCAGTTCCTGGACTGAGGTCGAAAATTCTCCTAAGTCTAATTGGTCCTCTCCTCGTTCGCCTCTTGATCCGGACATTGTCTCTCCTTGAGGTTGTCAATAAATCCGGGTCCTACTAGTAGGGCACTCAGGCACATGTCTAAGTCTTGGGGTCTTCTCCTACTAGTGGGTTCCTTAAGCGATTTATCTGAGTGACTTCCTTTGATTATTGAATACAAGCCTCAATTTATGGTCACTCGTCGGTGAGTATGTTGTTTCCCGTGCACTTGTGCCCAATCAGGCTTTCAGCTTTCTTAAGTGTACTTCAAGTGTGAAAATGCAATGTGAGTGCCACAAGCAATTCCCTAGCGTCTTACTCACTCTCGCTCATTTTAGGCCTGATAGGCTTGCAGGTCCATTTTCTGGCCATTTAGTTAGGGTTTAGGGTTTCCTTGTACGTTGCCTTGTTCACTTTCAGTCGATCAAGTTTTACGGTTCAGCGGCTCGCGTCCGAGCCGTTGGGTCCCTCAACTGTCTACTACCAACCGCTAAGCGGCTGTGTACTACAATTTCTCTTATCACGTGTGCCAGAATCAAGTTCTGAGCGCCCGAAGGGTTTCGACAAGTTGCGCTAATGCGTGTTTGCCGGGTCGGGTCAAATTTCTGACAAATTTGACAAAAAGTTGCACTCAGACCAACTGGTCTGAATTGCAGGGTCCGAGTGAGTCACTCGGACGGGCCGAGGCACGGGGTCAAGGGCCAAATCTCCAGATTTGACTCAGACGATTTTTATTTGGACGGGCTGAATGGCAGGTTCCGATAGGGTCGCTCAGACGGGCTGAATGGCACAAGGCCGAGGGCCGAATTCGAGACTCGGACGGGTCACTCAGATGGACTGAATGGCACAGGGCCGAGGGCCGAATTCAAGACTCGGATGGGTCGCTCGCACGGGCCGAGGCCGAATGTGCCACGTGGCAAAAAGTTTTGGCTCGGACGGTCTGAGTGGGTTGACTCGGATGGTTTGACTCGGACGGGGTCCGAGGGCCGACTAGGGTTTCGGGCTGAATGGCCGAATGGTAAGAGGCAGAGGGCCGATTCTGGGACTCGGCCCAGAAGTGACCGCTCGGACGGGCCGAACGCGGCGCGATGAAAATAGTGCGATGTTGATTTTGATCGATTCTTGGGATTTACACAATCATACAAAGCACAACCATCCAGATCCTATCTAGGGGGATAGAGGAAGGGATTCATATATCTTAACGAGTCGGTGAGTGTGTCGATGATGCGATCGAATCACACGGGCTGGGGCTCTCTAGCTCTCTCTCTCTCTCTCTTTCTCTCACACTGAAATGACACAAATGAGCTCTCTTTTGGCCTCCTGGCTCTTATATGCCTTCCCAAATGTGGTGTTGACACCCCCAATCACTCTCTTGTCGATCTTAGGCCTCATTAGCAAGCATTTTGCACATTTTGCACGATTGTTTTCCCTGTTTTGCACTTTTTTGAAACAGTAAACCCTACCCTTTCTCGATTCGATTTCCTAACTCTAACCAACGCTAAATGCAACAAAAATCGAAGGTAAACTGAAATAGATCCTCCATGCTTTCCAATCATCAAACAACCAAAATATCCCAAAATACTTACTTGTTTTGAAGATTAAAAGCACCCAACTTCCTACCTATCTCAAGCTTCATTTCGGGGATGAATACCCTACTTCGATGCTCGATATGAGGTGCGCAAGTGCTCAAGCTTGAATTCGTTTGTCCTGACAACGGAACCAAAATGTGGGAGCTTTCACTCAACCGCCAAGACCCACAGATCGCTTATTGTTTCAAGCATTCCAAGCGAGCTCTAATGGCTATCTCTCACCTAGTCGACGCGCCGTCGACCCTACAAGTGTAGTGAGCTTACCTTGATGCCCGATCGAGTACCCTCCTCTCTCTTGCACTCCGGTAGCTCCACGATTTGTTGATGCTAGCTCAAGCATCCTCAAGCCTCCTTCATCTCCAAGCTCCATCCTCCATAGCCGCGCGCACAAGAGAAGAGAAGAGAAGAGAAGAGGAGATGGTGAAGAGCTTCACCCTCTTGATCCCTCACTCTCACACACACTCACTCCCTCACACTCTCACACTCCCTCCCTCAAGAGCACACACAAGCAAGAAGGAGAGAAGAAGAGAGGAAGGAGAAGACTCTTTTTGCCACACACCAAAGAATGAGCTTCTCATTCACTTTTCAACTTTATATACGAAGCCCTAAATCCTTTTTGGGCGGTCATCCCCTTTTTCCTCTTTTACATGGCCAGCCGTAGCCTAGGCCCTTTTTCCCATTTCTCACCATTCTAATTTATCATATTCCTAACTAATGCATATACTTTGCACAGGAGCGAGCTTAGCACTCTTTTACACAGATTCGGGGGCGCTTCTGCATTTTAATGGTGCACCTTTTTTCTCTTTCGTTGCCTTGGCCCGACACCGAAGCTTTCTGAGGGTCGTGCCCGAACATTTGAATTTTTCAGGGATTGGTTGCCGGTCAAGGCGCCTTTTTCTGATTTTATCTTTTTCTGCTTTTATCCTGCGTCTTTTATTCTATTTCCCTTTTTTCCATTTTTCGCTCCTTTGTGCTGCAAAAACACGGTAACAGCTGAAGAAAGTGACATGGAAACATTGTTTAAGATTGATACGGCATCTATTATCTCATGGTATGCTACTATAAAGTACTATTTATCTACAAGAGATACTATATCTACTTTATCAAAATCCGAAAAGAGGAAAATTAAACAGCAGGCATTGAAATTTTCCTTGATCACAGGAACACTATTTCGGCATGGTGTTGATGATATCTATCACCAATGTGTAATGCCTGATGAGGTTCCATTTATCTTGGAGGAGTGCCATGACTCCACTTGTGGAGGGCACTTTGCTAGGCGGTTGACGGCCTAGAAGGACTTAAGAGCTGGATATTGGTGGCCATCCATCTTCCAAGATTCATTTGAGTATGTTAAGAGATGTGATACATGTCAAAGACATGACAATAGAGAGAATAAGAAGCATCCACTTACGCCGATTATGGCTATCCTTCCATTTGAGAAGTGGGGCATTGACTTTGTGGGTCCTATTATCCCATTGTCTACTACTCATAAGATATATATTATAGTAGCAACTGATTACTTTACAAAGTGGTCAGAAGCACGAGCGACGAGGCAAGACAATGCAAAAGAGACTGTTAGTTTCCTACTTGAGCAGATCATTTGCCATTTTGGTCTGCCAAAGGAAATAGTATCAAATTGTGGAACCCATTTTTTGAATAAGGTTAAAAGCCTGACAGAAGCATGGAAAATTAAGCATAACAAGATGAGCCCTATAATCCTCAAGCAAATGGGCAAGTTGAAAGTACCAATAAGCAACTTGTGGGTATCTTGTCCAAGATAGTCTCCGAAAAGAAACAGGATTGGGATACAAAATTGTATGTGGCAGTATGGGCATATAATACGACACTTAAATGAGCCACTAGCCACACCCCATTCAAATTAGTTTATGGGAAGGAGTGTGTCTTGACCTTGGAAATTGAGTTTTCGACCATAAGATTCACAATCAATCATTCTTTGGATAAGGAAGATGCCCTATTCGAGTGTTTTATGACTATAGCCCACTTGGATGAGCTCAAATTGTAGAGTTTGTTACACCAAGAAATGGCTAAGCCTCGGATGAAGTGGCTGCATGATCTAAAAGCAAGGAAATATACCTTTAAGAAATGACAATTAGTTCTATACTACAATGCGCGTAGAGAGTTATTTCCAGGAAAGCTAGAACCTAGATGGGATGGCCCTTATAAGGTAGTTAGGATAGGTAAAAATAAGTCCACGGCTTTATTGGCTAATCTATAGGGAGTGGATTTTAAAAATAAGGTTAATCTTAATAAGATGAAACCTCATTATTTTTTAGTATGCTAAAGCGCTAAATGCATTACAGATCCATATTGGGGCTGATCTAAGACCTGTAGGAGAGCTTCTTTTGGTTGATGAGGTGCTTAATTCCTTATCTGGAGCACCCATATTTGGAGCAAAGATATCATCAGGGGAAGCTTATCTGGTGGAGCAAAGGATACAAAGTGATTGAGCAAGAAGACGGTACCTTTGTGTGGGAGATCAAAGTTTTTTACCATCTCTATTTACAAATTCTGACCAGCATCCCTATTGAGTTTAATAAAGAAGGTGGGATGGAGCCATCAGTTCATCCTCTAAATATGTTGAATTTTGACTATCATAATTATGAATAGGGGAGTTCTTGATGGTTGGTTGTGTAAACCCATTGTGGACCTACACATTATATTTTGATGGAGCATATCGGGGCCCTAATAACAAAGGGAGTGTTGGAGTAGTTATCCGAGATCCCTGACATAGAGTTACAATGAAATTAGCTACTTATCTCGGGGTAGGATTCACTAACAACATGGCAGAGTATAAAGCCTTGATTATGGGACTAAACATTGCCAAGAAAGGTGGTATTCGACGGTTGTTAGTAAAAGGGGATTCCCAGCTAATCTTAAATCGACAAAATGGGACATACACAGTCCGGAATCCCATCCTTCGTATGTATCATCAAACTGCTATAACCCTACTTGATGAATTTGAGAGCGTCTCTCTTCAGTTGATTTCACATTCTTGGAATCAGTTTGTGGATTCCCTAGCCAATTTTGCTTATGAAGAGGATCTCTTCTTCAACTGTGGTCCTAGTCCGGATGTTACTATTGATAATGAGACATGGCCTAGTCAGTTGTGGGGACTGGTCGCTTGTGGGAACTTTTATCAGACCACACATTATATGGCAAGTGATGATTGATATGGGTAATGCAAAGAGTGGCTGAGACCCATCTACCACTATTATCTTGGACCCATAGGTTGATTCGATGACATGTTATGCATACCCCTCTTGCTATATATGAAAGAGGGATGGGTCACAACTTGATTCATTTAGTTTAGGGCTAAGAGCCCTATTTTTTCCCTTGGAATGGAGCATATTTTTGTATATCTACCTTATTCCAAGGAGAGATGCGTAGATGTTGTTCTGTTTGATCTCATTAGGCCAAGAGGGCCAATTGATTTAGGGTTTTAATGTTTGATTTTATTAGGCCAAGAGGCCCAATCAATTTTGTAGTGTTATGATTGATTTCTTTAGGCCAAGAGGGCCAGTCAGTTTTGTAGTGTTATGATTGATTTCTTTAGGCCAAGAGGGCCAATTAGGTTGCAATAAAATGTGCTATTTCTTTAGGCCAAGTGGGCCCTATGTCTATTTGGTGCATGTACATTTAATGGCTTTGTGTTTAGTGATTGCATCATATAGGATAACGAAGTTGCTAGAGGGAGCCTTTGCTGCAAAGAGCTTCTTATGGCCATTCCAGTTGGTTTTGTCCCCTTCTCAAGTCTTTTCCCTTAAGCAATTAATGATACATGTATATGTAAGGGGTACTTTCTTTTTGCTTGTTGGGGACCGGTCAAGGCATGAAGTCCCAGGGTTAGGCTAGTTATATCTGTGGGAGGTTTGAGTAGTCATTACCTCCAAGGGGGTTGTTAGCCGCACCGGGTACGTGGACCAAACCCGCCGCGAGAGATCTCTTCGTGGGTGCTACTTGGAGCAGGAGGACGCTTGGGTGCCAGGGGTGCTCTGGCCATAAATCCCTTCTCCGGGTCCTGCACAAGAGGTTGATGTTGTCAAAGACTTTACTGTTCATAATATAAGTCATGGGATTCTTATGAACACAAAGGATTTTCACTGGAAGCTAAATAAGAAATTTGCATACAAAATTCAGACATTGTTATCCAATAACCACCTTAGTTACACAAGTTCTTTTGTATTTAGCATATAATTTTCAATTATACCATGTATACTTATGAAAAATAAGTCTATGGGAACCTACAACTTGGTCATCTGGAAGAAATTGACAGTCTGCAGGATAAATCACATTAATTCAGGTACAAAAATATGGTCAGAACCCAAGAAAGATGCCAAAAACTGCCAAAAGTCCACTAGGACCACATGGGACCTAGAGTAACAAACTTAAGTGACCAGTAAGTGACCTAGGCTGGTCAAAAAGTGACCAAGGACTGAGCAAGGAGCAGCCTGCGTTTTTCGGTGCAAAATGCGGGCTACACTATCTGAGGCAAACTGGAGAGAGCTGGAGCTATGGTGCATGAAATGGAGCATGTAAACTGAAGATCAACATGCCCAACTGCTGAAGATGTAAACATGGTGAGAGCCCCACTTCTCTGCCTCTTTGGTCTGACGAAAATGCATGCTGAAACAGTCTATAAAAGAGGAAAATCTGAGAAAAGAGTATTCAGCCTGCTCTTATGCACGACTTCTCTCATTTTGTCTACCATATTCTTGGTTCAATGAAGCCCGACTTGTACCCAAGTACTTGAGTGACTTTGGGGCAAGTAAAGGGTGAGGATATTGAAGACATACGGGCTGTTATGGACTGAAATAACCAGTCATAAACAGGGCAGCCCACTGTTATGGTCCATTTTTATGAGCAAACATGGGTTTTTTATGGTTGTAATGGAAGGAAATGACCTCTTTTCTTTAGGACATTGTGAATGATCAGAAGAGCTTCTTCTTGAGTTTATGCACTATTTTGAACTTGATTATGGGCTGGAATTTTCTGTTTTAAAATAGGGTTGAACCTAAAATTATACTTTATCAATTCATTTCATGTATCTTTGGCCCAAATCTTGGATGCATTTGAATCTATCAACAATATACTTGATCCAAAGGGTTGAAATCCATCAATGTACTTGAAATAAATGACATTAGAACTTGCATTTGACATTCATAAATGAATTGAGAATCTATGTATTTATCCAGAGGCATTTGATGTAATCAAGATAAGACTTATTCCTTCTATTCATATATGCCAAGTACATAGTGAAAAGGCTTGAACTCTTCTTCCGTACCTAAATCATTTCTAAATCCCGGATCTTTTTAAACCCCATCTATTTTCCCTTCCCGAATCTTGAATCCTAAACTCTTCTTCTGCACTAAAAGCCCCAGTGGTAGACCTTCAACTCTTAACACGACGACAGTGGTGAACCCGACATGAAGGTCCGCTGCGGAAGAAGAAGTCCAATGGGAGAATCATCAAGTTTGGGAGGAGATGCTTTGCAACAGTTGGTTCATCTAATGCAAGAGAGCCAACAACAACAGCTGCAATTTCGGCAGCAGTTGCAATTACAACAACAACGGAGGCAAAAAGAAGAGCGGATTGATGCTGCAGCCATTAAGGCATTAGAAGCAGTTGGGCATGAGCTCAAGCAATTTAATGGGCAAAATGTGTCCTCTTTTATCCGCCTCTACACTGACAAGATGGTCTTCTTTGGAGTTTCTCAACATGCCTGGAGCCGTTTCTTTGCCCGCTTGGCTGTGCATGGTCTCCAGGACCGAATTCATGGTCTTTTCCAAAAAGATGCTAGATGGACTGTGTTCAAGAAGGCTCTTCGAGAAGAATTTTTTCTTGAAGATTCTGGCCTTATGACAAAGAAAGTCTTTATCGAATGGGTTGAAAGGCCCAATAAGGGTCTAACCGCTACTGCTCTTCATCGAGAATTTGAAAGCAAATTTGCCCAACTAGATCCTGATGACCAACAAGGTATGGAAAGTCAAAAGATTGAATTATTTTTAAAGGCTGCAGATTCTTCTCTTCAGGAGAAATTGACTGACCGACTTGAAGACCCTGACTCTAAGTCGGGATTGAAGACTGCTTGGAGTGATGTCACTGAAGCAGTTAATATGATTGCTCGAAGAGAGCGATTGCGTCTAAGATGGGGTTCAACCCCCCCCACAACTGAATCTATGAAGGAGCATGTTCCAGTTTCTCGTCCTCCTGTCTCTATGACCGAGCAATCAAGAAATTCTGTTGTTCCTTCTCCAAAGAAGGATGTCATGGACGAGCTAATTGAAAGCATGCGGGATCTCCATCTTAATTTAACAGAAATTAATTCTAAAGTAGAAAGGCTTGATGTAAAAGTAGAAGAAAGGGGTTGATCAACTGCCCAAAGGCCTGCACGAGAAGGCTTCAAAAGACGCTGCATTTTGTGTGATAGCCTTCGGGATGACAAGAGGGAGTGCGGTGCATTCCATGAAGCTGAAGCACAAAAATTAGGCTTTTGGAAGGATGGTAAAATTCATGCAACCAAAACCGGGCTTCCTCTTGAGCCAAACGTCGGCAACGGTGGCATGAAGAAAAGATTGGAGGATTTGGCAACAAGAACAGCCTATGCAGTTGTTGATGCTGCAACTTATGGGTTGCAAATTGAGCCAACTAATGAAATTGTTAAAACATGTAAAACTAATGCAAAATCTAAAGTGTGGACGCAGGCCTTGGAATGCATGGAGCAAGGCAAGGCAAGTAAGGATGATTTAACCACTGCCAGTCAATGTATTCGAGGGAGAACCGGATGGTCCAAGCCTGTGGATTCATTTTTAGTTTTTGCTCAGTTAGTTGAAATTAATAATCAAGAAGCCATGATAGAAGAAAAGAGAAGAAGAGATGAAGATGTTGCCGGTCCTTCTTCTTCAGGGCCGACTAAACGCATAACAAGAAGTAAACCAGACCAACAGAAGGCTGCTAAAAATCCACCGCCACCAGAATTTGACATGGGAGATGCCCCTCAAGCAAAGACGACAGAAGGAAAAAGAAAAAGCAAACATCCCAGTTACAAGTTGCAGTCTGACATAGAGGCCGCAACAGATCTTAAACGGATCCTAGAAGAAAGGATTCTTGGAAGTAGAATTGAATTTACATTAGGTGAAATTCTCAGTATTTCAAAACGAGGATTTCATGATGTAATAATTGATGTAATTAAATGAAAATAACAATATGTTGGTGAGGAAACTAAAGAATCTGTACATGCTTTTTTGCAAGTACTTCATGTGTATTTGCAAGATGAAGAGAAGCTGAAAACTTAAGGGATTCGATTGGAGGCAATCAAAGAATTGATTGCAGCCATAGAAGCCAAAGATGAAGACATTTATGAAGCAGAAGCTGAAGAAGCCATAATGGTGGGAAATTCTCAATCTAAAGTGCAGCCCATGCATAAGAAAGAGACTATTTTTCACAGCATGCAGGAAGAAAGTGAAACTCACTTTATTCCTAGTAGTCACTATTCCCGTACCCATTGGGCAAGGGCGACTACTGAAACTGTTGTTAAAATCGGTGAGAAAGAAACTCTATGAATTGCCCTTATAGACCATGGTTCGAAAATTAATGTTATGTCAAGAAGTCTCTATGAAAATGGTGGATGGCCCATTGATATGGACCCAGGATGGCGCATGAAGGCAGCCAATAACTCTTCTGGCGATCTTTATGCAGCGTGTCCTTATGTACAAGTTACTATTGGTAATGTAAAAGATGAATTTCATTTCTTTGTTCAAGATTCCTGCAGTTATCCTATCATTCTTGGACAACCATTTATTTCCGAGTCTCGTTTAGAGACAAAGGCTCTTGATGATGGTTCATCATATACTCGGATAAGAAGCAAGGATAATGATAAAGCTGTTCAATTCCTAATTGTCTGTGTTAATCACCATCGGAATAGGGATCGATTGAGAGATCATCCTGTTCCTCCTAATGCCCGAGAATTTAAGGGTTTTCAGGTAGCGCTGCTATAAGTGGAGGCTATGGCAGTGCATCATGTCACATAGAATTCCCTCCACATATGAAGGAGGCAAGGTCAAAAACTGATTTGCAGGTTTTTTCAGCTAATGGTGTGGGCTGTTATAAACAGTTTTCAGCCATGAACAGGACTGAAAGAAAGTATTTAAGTCATATGGAGAAAGAGCTGAAGAAAATTGATGTTTTACCTAAAGATGAAGAAATTTCAGGACTATTTTATGGGCTGAATTATAATGATACAATGGCTGAAATTTATACAGCCATTCATGCAGAAAATCAAGCTGAAAATCAGTCCATACAGGTATGTACATTGGATATGTATGACATAATTCAAGAATTTGCAGATTATGAGGCTTTTGGACAGCCAAACAAGGATGAAGCAAGAGTAGAAATAAAGTATAAAACAGTTGATAAGAAGGTCAAGCCGGTAGCTACTCCTCTACCACCTGAAAGCGAAGGACTGGCAGAAAGGGTATCAAAACAACCAAGCCTTCGTGATCCTTAAGATATCGGCCACCAATTTATAGCAGAAAGTCTACAAAATCTAAAAACTGGTGAAGACTCTTTTCTCTTGCTGGCTGAAAAGCAAATCTTCATGCAGATGTTAAAGAACCATGGTAAAGCCTTTTCATTTTAGCCACATGAAATTGGCTGTGTGGATCCAAGCATTGTGGCACCAATGGTAATTTTTACGGTCCCACATGTTCCTTGGAATCTTAAACCAATTTCAGTTCCAAGGGATCATTTGCCTAAGTTATTGGAACCTTTTAAATGAAAAGATAAAAATGTGAATATTGGAGCCATCCTCAGCTCCATATTCCAACCGATGGTTTACTGTACCTAAGAAGAATGGATCTTTACGATTCATTCAAGATTTACAACCCGTCAATAAAGTCACTATTAGAAATGTTGAATCAGGACCAATTGTGGATGAGTTTGCTAAAGCTTTTGCAGGTAGGGCAATCTATTCCATGGGAGACTTATATTCAGGCTACGACCAATTTCAGCTTGCTTTGGAAAGCCGTGACATTACCACAATGAAGACGCCTCTTGGCCTAGTCCGCATGTGTACTCTACCTCAAGGGGCTACGAATTCAGTAGCTCACATGATGAATGCTATGCATAAAGTATTGAGGGATTATATTCCTCAATTGACTCTTCCTTTTCTTGACGATGTTCCAATTAAAGGATGTGAAGTTCATGAGAAAAATGAAGAACTCAATGAACTTGGATGTCGAAAGTTTGTTTCTGATCATATTAATGATTGTACTCAAATCTTATCTAAATTAGAAAAAGTTCATCTTACTCTTTCAAGAGCTAAATCTATTTTTGGAGTCGAAGAAGCCCTTGTGGTCGGTCATATGTGTGGTCCATATGGCTGAAAGCCTTCTCCATCCAAAATAAATGCTATCAGCAAAATGCAGGAAGAATGTACAAATATTTCAGAAGTGAGAAGATTTCTTGGTGCATGTGTCTTCTACCTTATTTGGATACCACATTTTGCCCATGTTGCTGAAAGTCTTTATCAACTTCTAAGAAAGGGCCAAAGGTTTACATGGGAAAAAGAACACACTCAGGCTATTCAAAAACTCAAGAAAATGTTGACTTCATCCCCCACTTTAAAGAGGGCTAATTACTCTAATGGACAGCCCATTATACTCACAGTAGACACAAGTCCTATTGGAATAGGATGGGCAGTTGGTCAAGACGACCTTGAAGGCAACATATATGTAATCCGCTTTGGAGCGAAGGTTCTTAATGAACGACAAAGAAGGTATGCTCAAATTAAAAGAGAGCTTTGGGAGTAGTAACTGCATTAAAATGTGACAAGGAGTACTTCATGGGCGCACATGTTATAGTTGAAACAGATTGCCTTCCACTCTTGGGCATGATCGCCAACTGTTCCACTCCTGACATAGCCATGCTAAGATGGATAGCCTATATTAAATCCTTAAATCCTGATTTGAAACATATTGCAGGTAGAGATAATCCAGTTGTTGACATGCTTTCACGTGCCAGATATATGGATAATGAAGAAATGATGGATGAAGAAGAATCAGAGTTTATAAATGATGCTGTGAATGCAAGTACAAATCTGAAAACAACAAGTATAGCTGAATCTAATATTGATTCAACAGTCAAAAATGCAGGTACAACAAAAATTACAGCAAGTACGACATGTTCAACTGCTAAAATAATTTTTTCATCAGCAAGGAAGGATGAAACAACCAAAAAAGGACAATGGACAGCTAGTAAACAGCATAATCAATGTCTTGTCATGGTTTGTTCACATTTCAAAGAAGAATATTATGCAGATGATTGGCTAAACATTGGCCAATTTTTGAGCACTATGACAAAGCAGGAAGATTGGACTAATGAAGAGTTCAAGAGAATTAAGAGAAAAGATTATGGTTTTTTTCTTAAAGATGGTTACCTTTGGAGGCATGCAAAAAAGAAAGGAAGGGCGCCTGTTCGTGTCTTAGGAGAGAAAAAGACACAAAGACATGTCATGCAAGAATTCCATGAAAGCCTATTGGCTGGTCATAGAGGCATATGGGGCACTTTTGCCAAAATAAAAGAGAAATTTTGGTGGCAAAATATGTATAAAGACATTGAGCATTTTATTGAGTCTTGTCATGTTTGTCAAATGTATTCTATGGTAAAGCATAGAGATGGGCTTCAGCCTACCTATCCTTTATCCATTCACTATAGATGGGTTATTGATTTAGTAACCATGCCTACAGGAATTTAGAACATGAGATGTCTAGTACTTGCTAGAGAAGATCTCACAAATCAAGTGGAAGGAAAGGCCTTGACAACAAAGTCCACTCATGCTGTTTATAGATTTTTACTTCAAGAAGTATTCTGCAGGTATGGATGTGTTGCTAAAGTAACTGCTGATAGAGGAGAATTGGATGCCGATGAGGCTCGCCATTTCTTTGCTCAATTGGGAATTAAGCTATCTCTTACTTCAGCCTACAATCCTGAAGGCAATGGTAAGAGTGAAAGAGGCCATCAACCAATTCTTAAAGCTTTAGCAAAATCATGCAAAGGAAAGTTGAGGGAATGGCCTAAAATGCTACCATTCTCATTATGGGCTGATAGAACCACCCATAGTGCAGTGATAGGATATATGCCAGCTGAACTCATGACAGCCATCCGTTATGCCTATTGAGGAATCCATTGTGACATGGAGTATCTTGCCTTGGGATGAAGGCATGAATAGAGAAGAATTGCTGACTTTACCCATAAGGCAACTTGAAAGAAGGCCAGAAGATGTCAAAACAGCCATTGAAAGGCTAAAAACAGCAAGATTAAAGAATAAGAAGAGGTTTGACAAGCATCATCGACTCCATCCAAGAGCTATTCAAGAGAATGATTGGGTTCTTATCTATGATAGCAGCCTGGACAATCAATATAGTGCTCATAGGAAGTTAGCCAAGCAATGGTTTGGGCCATATGTTGTAAAAGTAGTACATAATAATGCTACTTACTCTTTGGCTGAAATGGATGGGACCATGATTAAGATTCCAATAGATGGGAAACGAATCAAACTCTTCAAACGAAGAGAATCTTCAACTTATGAACTTGATGACTTAGAAAAAAGCCCTCTAGACATGCAGGAAGAAAAAGACTTAGAGAATGAAGATGAAGATGAAGACCCTCCTTGACATGTAATCTTATGAAATGGCACATGCCGAAGGATGTGCAGGTTAGGAGGGGGTGAATGTCAAAGAGTTTACTGTTCATAATATAAGTCATGGGATTCTTATAAACACAGAAGAGCTTCACTGGAAGTTAAATAAGAAATTTCCGTACAAAATTCAGACATTGTTATCCAATAACCACCTTAGTTACACAAGTTCTTTTGTATTTAGCATACAATTTTCAGTTATACCCTGTATACTTATGAAAAATAAGTCTATGGGAACCTACAACTTGGTCATCTGGAAGAAATTGACAGCCTGCAGGATAAATCACATTAATTCAGGTACAAAAATATGGTCAGAACCCAAGAAAGATGCCAAAAACTGCCAAAAGTCCACTAGGACCACATGGGACCTGGAGTAACAAACTTAAGTGACCAGCAAGTGACCTAGGCTGGTCAAAAAGTGACCAGGGACTGAGCAGGGAGCAGCCCGCGTTTTTCGACGCTCAGGTCGGTCCTAAGTGGGAACGGCTGGAATGCTTCCGCTTCTTGGCAGACTCGGGAAGACCTAGATCAGAAACCCGGTGATATTCCATGGGAGTGCCAAGCGGCGCTTTCTGGACTCTCTTCTCGATGGGCTGCTAAGATGTGTCCCACAAGTGGACAGGGGGACACGTTACACCATCCCTTTTCTCCAACTCAAAATCGAAAAAAACCACTAATTTCCATTAAAAATGACATTTTGCGAGTTTTAAAGAATTAATAACGGCTCTAAATCATTACGAGTTCTATATTTTTGTAGTTACAACCCTCAATCATGATGCAAAAAAGTTTCAAACAAAATTTCATCGCATATGAACAACATTTTGACCATGAAACAACAAAAACAATCAAATTTCTTTGTAAAATTGGAGCATACCGGGTGTCTTGCGTGTTGCAGAGTTTTTAATTATTATTCTGGGTATCCCACAGACCAACCAACAACCATTGTTCAGTGTTGAACCTCTTTCCTAAGCCTCCTCTTCATCTTGAAGCAATCGGACAAGAATTCTTCAGCCCCTCTTCTTCTTCATTTCTTGCACACGAATAGCCTCTATGCACGAGAGAGAGGGAGGAGAGAGAAAGACTGGCTTTTTATCTCTTCACTCAGTGCATCATTCCTCGATCCGTTTATGGCGATGGACGGTGAAGGATAGAAGCATTCCAGGCCCATGAGCATTCATCTCCATTCCTCAGATAAGAAAATCATCATGAGGGGGGGAAAAATGGAGCGCAAAAAATTGACGCCTCCCCCCCTCCCCCCCCTCCCCCCATCATTTCATTTCATGGCTTTTTGTTGGCTAAGATCTTTGTTAAGAGCTTTCAAACTCTTAATCCACTTATCTAGTTCATGCCTCTTGCATGCACACTTCTAGCAAGTGGATTTTTCAATTTTGAGGTGGCAAACGACATCGAATTCGAGATCCATCTGGACGGGTGGCTCCGTGGCATCAAAATCTACAAAGTAGGTCCCCGTCACACTCTTTCCAACTTCCAGATTCAGTAGCTGCTTCACAACCCCGAACCTTGCAGGGATTAAATAGGGGATCAAATGACCTTGGAATGGAGATCCGAGACTTGCGTTGGATTCCTAACGTTATTTTACATCTAGGAAAGCTCCAGTTTGGCCATCTACCATCATTTGATTTCCCATGAAAATTAGCACTAGTGCTTTAGGGACTTACTGCTTAAAATCGTACTAATTGCCAACGCCGCCTTTGATGAAGTCTATTTTTCCCCTGATATTTGTAAATTTTGGCTATTTTTAAGCACTTCTTGGCATCAAAAATCATTTGTCATTGGCAACCACGGGATAGGGTGACTCAGCCTGTCGAATCTCACGAATAGATCTATACATAAACAACAAAGAGGAGCATCAAACTGATACAAAAAATACACGACACAACATATCACATCTCATACCCTACCCCCTGACAAAACCAAGGCATGAAATCCACGAGGAGTAGGCCTAGCATAATCTAATAGAAGGCCCGAAGCCAGTCGTTAACCAACTGTTCCAACACAACCAAGCTAAAAAGAACTATCTAAGAGGTCGCCCTAAGTGGTGGTCTGAACTACCTACCTAACTAAGGACAACTCAACTAGGAGCTTCTACTAGGCAAGAACTCCTATAGCTTGATCAAGAAATAACTTCTTTTAGCACATAACTCTTTGAACCTCTCATTTTCGATACTCGAGCGTGTAAAAAGGAGGGAGCTGAGCGTAGTGACCCAAGGAGAACAGGGCATCGGCGTCAGGTCCTGTCTTGGTACCCAAGAACCTACCAAGCCCTCGCAAGGTTACACTTAATCCTTTTCTAACGCTCACTTTTTTTTCACTCCAACCTTCTTATATTCTTTATTTTTTCAGCTAGATGCCACCCCAAGGAAGACAAGGCATCGGCCCAGGGTCTTACTCATCCCCAAGAATCTACCAGGCCTTTGCATGGCGATAAACAATAGCTTAAGGATTTTTCTTTCTTTCCTTTTCTATTTTTATAGGGGTCAAACCCCTTTTTACACACCTCCGTATATTCAGAAATTGGCTTTCAGATCTTTAGGGTTTTGTCTCTTTCCTTCATTATTTTAATAGGCTTCTCTAACTGCCTCACAACTAGCAAGAACTCCTAGAACGGCCATCTAGCAGGTCAGCAGAATAGGGTCACTAGAACTCCCATCTAAAATAGGTCTTTCAATGCCTGACAATGCCTTGCAAGAGGCAATGACTACTCAGACCTCCCCCAGACATACCGAACCTAAACCTCGGACTTCATGCCTTGATTGCCGGTCCCCAACAAGAAAGAAAGAAACCCTCACCCGCACATATATTATTAATTGCTTAAGGGAAAAACTAGAAAAGGGGACGAAACCACCTGGAATGGCCACAAGAAGCTTCTTCGCAGCAAAGGCTCCCTCCAGCGACTTCGTCAACCTGTATGATGCAATCACTAAAACAACAAAGCATTAAACGTACCTGCACCAAATAGAGATAAGGCCCTCTTGGCCTAAAGAAATAGCACATTTCACTGCAAACTAATTGGCCCTCTTGGCCTAAAGAGATAGATTATTAAAACCTAAAAACAAAGGGCCCTCTTGGCTTAAAATGGATAGTTCATTCTAATCCATGCAATATATGATCTCCTTGGAATATACAACACATCCTATCAAACTAATCAGGATAGCATAGAATAGGAGGACTAGCCTCATGCTCCTCATGCGTGTCAACTAAAAGCTTGATCTACACTCTTTGTAGATCCACTAGTCCAAGCCTTTCTACTGATAGCTCAGTAATAATGACCATCTCTTCTTGGGTACTATGAGCTGAATGAATGAAATCATTAGGTTGATATATCTCATCCCCTTGGTTGTCATTCAAACGGATCGCTTGTCCCAACTTTCCAGTAACTCCTCCTACAGGGAGAATCATGGATTTATGATCATTCAACTCTTCTCTAGTTGGACTATTACATATGTCAATGATACGATCCAAACTAGACAAAGCTTCATGCCTAGACCCATCACATAAATGCATCTCAGGGTGGCGGTCCCTATTGTTAGATGTCGCATTATGGCCTTTAGTCACATCCTCTTGGGAATTCATCAGAGCATGTCCACATGCAATTCCTGGCCCTTCATCTGACACACCAACAATATTTTTAGGGATTTTGGGCCTCCAAACCCATCTCCTATTCCTTTTCATATTCTTAGACTGCCTCATTTGCCCACCTTGGTCCAATGGACTCACATTGGATTTATCACCATTACCAGATGGCCTCACAACCTTATGGCTTCTATTTAGTATAGGTGGACCTTTGGCATGCCGCATCTTCTTCATATGAGATGTCTTCCCTTTCCTTTGTCCACTCTGCAACAACTGCTTAGCCATAAGAACCATGCTTTTACTAAAAGGAATAGCATCTACTCGAAAGCATGATTCATCGATAAATTGGAAAGGTCTCTCAAGAGCCTTACTAGGAGCACAACTGGAACCACACGTAGAATGCTCATCTAAGCTTGTAGACCTAATGGTTCTATCAAATCCACCGTCACAACTACCTCTCATGGAAGTGTTGCAAGCCTTGATGGGACTTATTGGGCTTGGAATCTTTTTATCCCTAGGGGGTATATTATCCCTACTATTGCCATTTTCTACTTGGAGATTTTGGCTACCAAGGTTCCTCTCATAGGCTGCCTTGGTATCAACAAGTGAGCTGTCTCCTAGTAGAAATAGTTGAAAGCTAGGATGCACTTGTACTGAGTAGGGAAAACTCCAAAATTTTTCCTCGCATCTCTGAATATGTCCCTCATAATCAATGGCATGCATCTTTGCTTCCCTTAATGACTTAGGATTCCGCATTCCCACTTGGATTTGCATGTTAATCTCTAAGCCATCTCAAAAAGAGCTCACATAGCACATCACCTGACAATGCAGTAGCTCTTCTTGGCCAAAGCTGTCAAGAATCGCATGGTGGGGGGACTTGCTCAAGATGCTGCGCCGAACACACACAGAATGCACAAGGAGAAACTCACTCAAGAGACAAGAAGAGAGATGGAGGCCAAAACATTTTCTTGCTGGTTTCTTCTTCTTCTTCCACACACTTTACAATGTACACAAAGTATAGATAAGATCCAACATAAAGGAAAGTGGCCTACTAAGTCAAACAATGAATAACCGACTACACTAGTCAGCTGGCGCTATAACTATGCCAGCTATAAATAGGCGTAATAACCTGAATATAATAAGTAATGAGTCAGTGGCCATGTGAGAGTCATAATGACCACCGACGTGCTAAGTGTAGATATGTGGACCCATCTAACTAGGTGGTCCATCATTAATGTCCTCATGTGTTGAGCTTGTCATCTCAACACTCCCCCTCAAGCTCAACTGCATCTCTGCAACTCCAAGTAAGCTTCGAAACTTTTGAAGCTTCTCTGTACCCAATGCCTTCATGAAGATGTCAATTATATGATCCTATGTGCTAACATACATCAAGTCAATCTCACCTGCTAGTACCTTCTCTCTCACAAAGTGGTAGTGTATCTCAATATGTTTTGTCCTAGCATGGAATACAGGGTTCCTAGCCAACTGTATACTACTCATGTTGTCACAATAAATGACAACTGGACCTTCCACCTACACATCTAAATCAGCCAATAACTTTTGCAGCCATACTACCTCACATGCTGCAATAGCAGCACCTCTATACTCGGTCTCTGTACTCGACAAAGAAACTGTAGATTGCTTTTTGCTGCTCCAAGTAACTGCTGCACTACCAAGAGAGAACATGTATCTGCTGGTAGATCTTCTATCAGACATACTACCAGCCCAATCTGCATCTGTTTATCCAAACACCTGTACATCTGTACCTGCCTCATAGAAAAGTCCATAATGTAATGTGGACTTCACATATCTCAATATGCGTCTGACTGCATCCAAATGTGGCTTTCTAGGTACTTGCATAAACTGACTCACAAGACCAATAGCGTAGCTCAAGTCTGGCCTTGTAATGGTCATGTAGATCAAACTCCCCACTATCCTCCTAAACATAGTAGGGTCTTCTATCTCATCCCCAACATCAGCACTCAACTTTACATTCTGCTCCAATGGGACTGAAAGTGGTTTGCATGTTGTCATACCATACTTGGACAACATATCCAAGCCATACTATCTTTGGGATAGCCATATACCATCATCACATCTGATCACCTCAATGCCAAGTAAGTACCTTAGCTCACCTAAATCCTTCATCTCAAACTTCTTCTTCAAAAAGTCCTTGACTTCAGCAATCCCACTATCACTATCACCTGTAATAATCAAGTCATCCACATAGATGACTATGATGACCAAACCTGCATCTCCCTTTCTCACATAAAGTGAGTGATCTAGAAACATAAAATCTAACATTGACAGGATACTCTCTGATCTTGTCAGACCATGCTCTAGGTGCTTGCTTGAGCCCATAGAGCGCCTTCTTCAACCTGCAGACATACATGGGATGCTCTAAATCTTCATAACCTACTGGCTGATCCATATACACTTCTTTCTGCAAATCACCATGCAAGAAGGCATTCTTCACATCCATTTGCTACAACCTCCAACCTTTGGCTGCTGCCAAAGCAATCACACATCTGACAGTTGCCATCCTAGCAATTGGACTGAAGGTTTCTTCATAATCTATGCCATATGTCTGGGCATAGCCTTTTGCAACCAGCCTAGCTTTGTACCTATTAATAGAACTATCTACATTGTGCTTAATCTTATAAACCCACTTACATCCAATAGCTTTCTTGCCCTTTGGCAATGATACTAGATCCCAAGTCTTATTGGCCTCTAATGCAGCCATCTCCTCATCCATTGTTGCATCCCAATGAGTATGACCAACAGCATCCTCAAAACAAGTGGGCTCAACATCCTCAACTAGTTTCACCATATAAGCATAATGGTGAGCTACATAACTTTCAAAACCAAATCTTTTAATAGGGTATCTGACCCTGCTAGATCTGCTTACCACCGGATCACTCAATGGAGCCTTTACATTATTATGAGCTCTTTGTACACCTGGTGTCCTGATAGAAGGAATACCAAGCTCATCGTCCAAGCTCTCTGAGCCACTGGAGTCTCCATCAAGAACTGCATCAATGCCATCTGACACTTTATTCTTTCCTTTGTCTTTACCTGTAGTGCTACTAGATGCACCTGAAGACGTAGAGCTACTCCTTAGTCTCCCAGACCAAGGACTACCAGATGATGTCTCTGGTCCACTAAGAGTCTGTGATCCTTGCTTTTCAGCCCGCACACATGATCATGATCATCATCCAATGCATCACCATTAGATGCATACCAACTGCTCATTTCATCAAAGATGACATCCCTGCTCACTCTGAACTTACATGTGACAGGGTTATAACAGCGATACCCTTTCTGCTCTAAAGAGTATCCAATAAAGACACATTTTTCTGCCTTTGGATCAAGCTTCTTCTGTAGCTCATCTGGCACATGAACATATTTAACACAGCCAAATACCTTCAAGTGCGATACATCAGGCTTCATGCCAGTAAAGAATTCTTTAGGAGTCATCCCATGAACTCTAGCTGTGGGAGTTCTATTCATAATATAAACAGCAATATGAACAGCCTCAGACCAAAAATGCTTAGGCATATTCTTTTCAGCCATCAAGGCACGCGTAACCCGCCTTTCTGCAACCCCATTTTGTTGTGGGGTATACCTGCATGTGAACTGTCTCTTTATCCCATGATACATCAGAAAATCACTGAACTCATTCGAGATGTACTCTCCCCCTCCATCTGACCTCAAGCACTTTACTTTCAAGCCTGTTTCTCTTTCAACTGTAGCCTTGAAAGTTCTAAAGTGCTCAAACGCTTCACTCTTTTCCTTCATAAATATTCCCACAGCTTTCTAGAACAATCATCAATGAATGTGACAAAGTATGAACTGCCTCCAAGAGATACATTTTGTGTAGGCCCCCAAATATCTGTATGCATAACATCAAGGATATTTCTGCTTAAATCTCTGTCATGTGAAAAGGGTTGTCTTGCCTGCTTATCAAACTGACATGCTTTGCATACCTTATGAAATTCTGCAACTCCAACCCTTTGGACTGCATTACTTTTAGCCTTTGTACATTTGCATGTCCAATGCATTTGTGCCAAATTTCAATATCTGCAACAACGCCTTTTTCTTTAGCATACATAGCAGCATTCATAGTAGGAATTCGAGCATCCAGAGTAAACATACATCCAACTCTACTTCCCTTTGCAACCGACCTGCACTTGTCATTGAAATCTTCTACAAAGCAGCCCTTTGCATTAAATCTGACTTGGAGCCCTTGCTCTACCATCTGACCGACTGACACCAAGTTCTTTGTAATAGATGGCACATGTGATACATCTGAGAGACTCTTTGTCTTACCATCATGCAAGGACAAGGGAACTTTTCCAATGTGTGAAATTGGGTGTCATGAATCATCACCCCTCTGCACATAACCTGCATTTTGCAAATCCTGCATCTCTCCAAACAATTCTACATGGCTGGTTATGTGATTGGATGCACTGAATCAACATACCAAACATCATCATGTATTCCCTTTCCTGTAACAGCATTAAGCATATGTTGCATAACAAATAGACGCTCATTTTTGTCTTCATTCTGTCGTGAAGACGATGCATAGTTTACTTGCTGCAACTTACCATTGTGAACATCATCTTTCTTAGCATAACATTGGGCTGCAATATGACCTGTTTTGCCACAGTAGTGACACACAATACCAGAGTTGTTAGAACATCTGTTTTGCCATCCACCTCTTCCTCTAAAGCTCCCCCTTCCTCTAAAGTTACCATGACCTCTTGAAACCTGCATATCGCTAAATTGCTGATTCAATCTGTTTTGCTGGTTGTCACTACCACCTCCTGTACCACGGCCTCTTGAAGAGAACCTGCCATGTCCCCTTCTTGAACTGGAGTAGAAAGCTTGGACATGTTCACCACTTTTTTCAGATGTCTCACTCTGCATGTTGATCTCTTCAATGATCATAAGGGAGACAAACTCATCGAAATCTGGAAATGGGTTTCTGACATATACAGAAGTTACAAAAGACTTCCAAGCCTTTTCATTGTTAAGTCCACCCAAGGTAGAAGACACCAAATCATCATCATCGGGCATTGCATCAATCGCCGCCAAGGCATCTGCAATGCTCCTTACCTTCAGTGCATACTCATTGATAGACATCTTCCCTTTCTTCAATGTATTCAACTCTTGCTTGAGTTGAATCTTTCGTGCCTTTGTATTTACGAAAAACATACTTTCAAGTATGGTCCAAGCTACATATGAATTCTCTGCATTTCTAATATGTCCCAGTATATTATTGTCAATTACTGCAGACAGCCAATACATGACCTTTTTGTCTTTTGCATTCCATTCCTTCCGTGCCTTTGTCTCTTCTGCAGTTGGAGGATCACTCACCTTCGGCTCCTTTTCTTCACCTGAAACAAACTCGTAGAGGCCTTTTCCAATAAGGAAGTTCGTGACACGGAACTTCCATGAAGGGCAGTTGTTCTTATCGAGCTTCTCAATGATGGAGTTTCCACTATTCTCTACCATTATCACAAAATTGATACCAAATAGCAAGCAAGCTTTCTGTAATCTTTCACAACACGTGCACAGGACTATACCAAGCAACCTTTTTCACTGATTGCTCAATAGCACATGTAATCTGCAACCTGTTTGCAGATAAAACTTATGTTTTTTTCATGCAAACACCTCAAAAATTACAGATTCACAATTTGTAACATGCGCACCCACTTTCGGTCAATATAGCCGAAATCACAGTATACCCTGAAACTGCTGTCCACAACCTTGCGGCTCTAAAACGGGGCCTGAAATGACCTTGGGTGGCCAAAATAGCAGCGGGAGAGCCCTAAAGGGCCAATCTGCAGAATACACAGCGCTCTTTGCGCACACCAAATCTCACTGCAATCTGAGATTTTTTGCTCTGCCATGCTTCTGGTGCCTCCACAGGCACTGTCCAAGAGAAAGAGTGGAAGAATGGGAGAGCTTCTTACCCGTGGCTTGCTTGCTCGAACCTTTCTTCTTCTCCTTCACTTCAGCCTTAGAAATCAGCCTCTCTCGGTGGCGCGGCTCTGATACCATGTCAAGAATTGCATGATGGAGGGACCTGCTCAAGATGCTGTGCCGAACACACACAGAATGCACAAGGAGAAGCTCACTCAAGAGACAAGAAGAGAGATGGAGGCCAAAACGTTTTCTTGTGGGCTTCTTCTTCTTCTTCCACATACTTTACAATGTACAAAAAGTATAGATAAGATCCAACATAAAGGAAAGTGGCCTACTAAGTCAAACAATGCATAACCGACTACACTAGTCGACTGGCGCTATAACTATGCCAACTGTAAATAGGTGTAACAGCCTGAATATAATAAGTAATGAGTCAGTGGCCATGTGAGAGTCATAATGACCACTGACATGCTAAGTGTAGACATGTGGACCCTGTTGAGATATCGAGCTCCACTCGTGATATGCCAGGGTGACCGTTGTGCATTTATGTCACCGACTTGTTAGCTGTAGATGTGGTTGGTACACCGCCCATGAATAATAGCTACATGATAGCTATCCTTATCTACTCTAGTTCATGGCTTAGTTAGTATGCCACCTTAGTTAGTTGAGTTTGGTTTGAGACCCATATATAGGGTTCTTCTATTTCTTTGTACTAGAGTTCTTTTGGCTTACACAACTAAGAAGAGGAAAATTGTTTTCAGTCTCCACCTGTGAGTGTATTCCCCCATTGTGCAAGCAAGAAAGCTACAAGTGAGGCTCCTTCCTTCTCTCCCACAATCTTGACATGGTATCAGAGCCTTGTTCATGGTAAGGAGCTCAAGAAAGCAAACCAATTTCGTGGTGTTCTGGTAAGAGGACCAGTGTTGCTTTCATTTTTCTGTCTTGGGAGCAAGTCTCTGCAGGTAGCACAGCCGGAAAGTGCAAGAGTGCATTGTCTGAGATTGAGACGCCCTTCGCGGTGTAGCAAGAGGGCAGTATATGCTGTGGGAAAGGGCTTTTGGCCTTTGGTTGCTCTATTTTTTTGACTTGAGGCCAATTCGGGACCTGTTTTGGAGGCGGAAGTTTTCTGCACGCACTCAGGAAAAGGCCCTATTTTATGATGTGCGACCACTGTTCTACAGGTCGGTGAAAAGTTACCGTAGAAATTTCATCGTATGCCTGTGCGCAGAGACATTGGGAGTTACAGAATCATCCTTGTTGCCTGTTGATGCAAAATCGTCACTAGGAAGTGACTGTGTGGTCAAATACCACTTTCGTCAGTTTTGCAGATTTGCCCTTGTGAGACTAAAACTATGTTTTTTACGGTGATAGAATTTTTTGCAGTGTTCTGTAATGGCGTCTGATTCTATTTCACAGATTTTCACTGAAAAGCTTGACAAGAACAACTTCCAATCATGGAAGTTTAGAATGACGAATTTCCTTATGAGAAAAGGATATTGGGAATTTGTTGCAGGAAATGAAGAAGAACCAGTTCTTCTTGATGTTTCCAATCAACAGCAAATGCAGGCATTTAAAGCATGGCATGAAAGAGCCAGAAAAGGTATGTACTGGCTGTCTATCAGTATTTCAGACTCTATGATTGTGCATATTCAGGATGCAAGTACGCCAAAGGAGGCATGGGATACTTTGTCAAAAATGTATAGCACAAATACGCAAGCCAAGAAAATGCAGCTCAAGCAAGAGTTGCATAATGTGCAAAGAGAAAGTATGAGCATCAATGACTACCACATGAAGGTGAAGAAGATTGCAGATGCACTTGCTTCCATTGGGTCGCCAGTGGAAGATGATGATTTAGTTTCCGTGACCTTGAATGGTCTAAGAAAGGATTATGCACAGTTTCGAACATCCATTTCCGTCCGTGAAAGATTTCCTGATTTTGAGGAGTTAATTGCTCTTCTAATTTCTAAGGAGCATAGAAATGGTGGTGTATCTTATTCAGGAGGAACTTCAAAAGAAGCTATCTTCTACTCAAATGCTGGAAGAAGTAGAGGCAGAGGTACAGGAGGCCGATCTGGAGGCCGTGGTAGAAATCAGAATATGCAGCAAACTCAAGAAAACCAGTCCTATGGAGGAGGACGTGGTAACTCTAGAGGCAGGGGGAGCCAAAGAGGTCGTGGTGGATGGC
The DNA here is from genome assembly GCF_053477565.2 of Lygodium microphyllum. NCBI lineage: Eukaryota > Viridiplantae > Streptophyta > Polypodiopsida > Schizaeales > Lygodiaceae > Lygodium > Lygodium microphyllum. The sequence goes on from NC_141164.1 coordinate 102,190,056, forward strand.
AAAGAGGCCAAAATGCAAACAACAATGTTGAATGCTACTACTGTGGTAAAATGGGTCATATGGCTAAAGACTGCTATAAAAAGCAGAATGACATCATGAATGGAAAATTGCAACAAGGGAATTATGCATCTTCTAGTAGATAGGGTGACGACGGAAATGAGGATTTGTTTATGGTGCAGCACATGACCAATTCTGTGACAAGTGCAGAAGAAAGCAACGATGTGTGGTATGTTGACTCAGGTGCAATAAACCACATGACAGGTCATGTAGAATGGATGCAGGATGCAAGGAAAATGAAAAAACCAGGGCAATGTTTGCACATGGGACCGATGTAGTTGCAGATATTGATATCTGGCATAAACGCATTGGTCATGTTAATGTACAATGACTTAAATCAATGCAAGCCCAAAATATTGTTGCAGAATTGCCTAAATTCAAGGTTGCAGAAATCCATAAGGTATGTGAAGCCTGTCAGTTTGGAAAACAGGCAAGGAAGCCATTTCCTAGACATGTTCAAGAGAGTAAGAAGCCATTGGAATTAATCCACTCTGATGTGTGGACTACTAAAGCTGCATCTCTTGGAGGCTGTCATTATTTTGTCACTTTTATTGATGACTATAGCAGAAAAGTTTGGGTGTATTTTATGAAAAACAAAAGTGAAGTTTTTGGGCATTTTAAAACTCTTAAAGCTATGGTTGAAAAAGAAACAGGCCTGCAAATAAAATGCCTAAGGTCAGATGGAGGGGGAGAGTACCTCTTAAATGAGTTTCTAAGGTTCCTGCAGGAGCATGGCATAAAGCAGCAATATTCATACAGTCATACCCCACAACAAAATGGAATTGCAGAAAGGAAAAACAGGCATATTGGAGAGGTATCTAGTGCCATGCTAAACGAAAAAGACTTGCCAGATTTTTACTGGGCTGAAGCAGTTGCTACAGCAGTCTACATAATGAACAGGACTCCCACTACATCAATACATGGGATGACTCCAGAGGAGAGGTATACTGGTAGGAAACCAAATATTTCTCATTTGAAGATTTTTGGTTGCATTTCCTATGTTCATGTGCCAGATGAGTTGAGATCCAAGTTGGATCCAAAAGCTGAGAAGTGCATCTTTATTGGTTACTCTTTGCAGCAGAAAGGGTATAGATGCTATAACCCTTCTACTTGTAAGTTTACAGTGAGCAGAGATGTTGTTTTTGATGAGATGAGTAGCTGGTATAAACCAGTAAATGTGATTGATAATGTAGATGCACAAAATGGTAATGCTGCATAGAATTCACAGTAGCAGTCACAAGATATTAGTGGACCTGGAGTGTCCTCTAGCAGTGGTTCACATTCTTTGCCATGGACAGGCAGATTGAGATCAGGAGAATCTTCTCAAAGAAATGCAGATAGTGGTATGCAGGTATCATGAAAAGGAAAAGAGAAGGTAGATTAGCCCATGTTTGATGTGAATGTAGGTCACTTTTATGTGGATGGTGAATCTAGTGGCTCAGAACAGAGCATTGATGATGAGTTGGGTATTCCTTCTATTGTTACACCTGGAGTAAGGAAGACCAAGGATGTTTTGAGAGCACCTGGGAGTGAACCTACTTTGCGCAGGTCTACCAAAGCTAGGTATCCTGTTGGATAGGCTAAAATATGATAGATTTACAACCATTCACTATGCATATATGGTCAAAGTGATATAGGAACCAGAACCCACTTCTTTTGAGCAAGCCATGGGAAAAGAAAAATGTGAGAAAGCCATGGATGAAGAAATGGATGCCTTGGAAGCAAATGCTACATGGGAATTGGTACCTTTGCCTAAAGATAAGAATGCAATTGGTTGTAAGTGGGTTTATAAGGTGAAACACAATGCAGATGGTTCTGTGAATAGATACAAGGCAAGATTAGTAGTCAAGGGGTGTGCACAAACATATGGCATTGATTATGAAGAAACATTCAGTTCGGTTGCAAGGATGGCAACCATAACAGCAGTCATTGCTATGGCTGCATCAAAGGGATGGTCTTTACATCAGATGGATGTAAAGAATGCCTTCTTGCATGGTGATTTGCAAGAAGAGGTCTATATGGAGCAGCCACCAAGTTATGTGCATGCTGTTCATCCTGAGTTTGTTTGCAGGTTGAAGAAAGCCTTGTATGGCTTGAAGCAAGCACCTAGAGCATGGTCTGACAAGATAGGACAGTATCTTGTCACTATTGGCTTTCAGATTTCCAAGGCAGATATCTCACTTTATGTGAGAAAAACAGAGAAAGGTATTATGCTACTTGTCATTTATGTTGATGATTTGATTATCACAGGTGATAGTGATGAAGATATCCTTCATGTGAAAATGCTATTGAAGCAGAAGTTTGAGATGAAGGATTTGGGAGAGCTGCGTTATTTCTTGGGCACTGAGGTGATTAGATCACCAAGTGGGATACAGCTCTTGCAGAGGCAGTATGGATTGGACATGCTGTCCAAATATGGGATGACAGGCTGTAAGCCTATTTCAGTTCCTTTGGAGCAAAATGTGAAGCTGAGCGCAGATGCAGGTGAGCTTCTGGAAGACCCTACTATGTACAGACGCATAGTAGGAAGTTTGATTTATATGACTATTACGAGGCCAGATTTGAGCTATGTTGTTGGATTGGGAAGTCAGTTTATGCAAGCTCCAAGGAAACCGCATTTGGATGCGGCTGGACGCATACTCAGTTATGTGAAGTCCACATTGCAATATGGACTACTTTATGAGACTGGGGTTCAGATACAGTTGCATGGATACACTGATGCTGATTGGGCTGGTAGTATTTCTGATAGACGATCTACCAGTGGATATGTGTTCTCTTTTGGGAGTGCTTCAGTCACTTGGAGCAGCAAGAAACAACCTACAGTTGCCTTGTCGAGCACAGAGGCTGAGTACAGGGGCGCAACAATGGCTGCATGTGAGGTAGCTTGGTTGCATAAGCTACTTTATGATATGCATCAGCCTACAGATGGGCCAGTTGTCATTTATTGTGACAACATGAGTAGTATACACTTGGCAAATAACCGAGTCTATCATGCTAGAATAAAGCACATTGAGGTGCATTATCACTATGTGCGGGAGAGGGTTTTACTAGGTCTTATTGATCTAGTTTATGTCAGCACAGAGGATCAGATAGCTGACATATTTACGAAGGCATTGGGCGCAGAGAAGCTGCGCAAGTTCAGAGACCTGTTTGGTGTGCAGGAATCGGGATTGAGCTCGAGGGGGAGTGTTGAGATATCGAGCTCCACTCATGATATGGCAGGGTGACCGTTGTGCATTTATGTCACCGACTTGTTAGCTATAGATGCGGTTGGTACACCGCCCATGAATAATAGCTACATGACAGCTATCCTTATCTACTCTAGTTCGTGGCTCAGTTAGTATGCCACCTTAGTTAGTTGAGTTTGGTTTGAGACCCATATATAGGGTTCTTCTATTTCTTTGTACTAGAGTTCTTTTGGCTTACACAACTAAGAAGAGGAAAACTGTTTTCAGCCTCCACCTGTGAGTGTATTCCCCCATTGTGCAAGCAAGAAAGCTACAAGCGAGGCTCCTTCCTTCTCTCCCACAATCTTGACAGACCCATCTAACTAGGAGGTCCATCATTAATGTCCGCATGTGTTGATCTTGTCATCTCAACAAAAGCCTCAGAATATCATCAAAGGCTCTAGCATATTCTTTAACAGAAGGATAGGACTCTTGCCTAATCTACATCAGCTGCCCTAAAACTTGGGTCATAGGCCCCTTCTTCTCATATTCATCTAAAAATCTATCACTCAACTCCTCAAAGGATTTAATAAACCCCCTTGGGATGTTCCAGTACCATTTTCTAGCCTCTCCCTTTAGGGTACTTGAGAATATGAGCATCCGATGAATATCATTGAACCCACTTGCAAGGAAAGTTAGGTTGTATTCTCGTAAATGCACCATCAGATCCTCATTAACCAGCCCATGAAACACTCGGAGATCCCTATCAGGAGGAGGGCATTTAGTCCTTTCCTTCGGGATCAGCATTGGGCCATTAAAATCCTTGTAATCATGGCCTAACCCTAGTGTCTTAGGGTCTCCAACCTCTTCCATTTACACCTTTACTGGTGTAGAAAGGTTAATATTATCCTTAATGTCCCTTTTTTGCAACTCATAAAGTGGTCTAGGGAGACCTATAGCTCTTAGCATCTCATTACGATCCTTTCTTAGAGGATCTTCCATATCTTGCCCCTTCCTAGGTAGTTCCATGATGGCTTTATCTAGGAGCTTCTGCCCCTCATCAAAAGTAAACTTATCCTTAGCACTTAGGACCTTCCTAGGTAGTTCCATGATGGCTTTATCTAGGAGCTTCTGCCCCTCATCAAAAGAAAACTTATCCTTAGCACTTAGGACCTGGGGACCATGTCTTTTAAGCAACGGTTTTCCCTTTACATCTAGGGCTTCTAACATCCTTGTAATGCTTAAAATTTTGGCATGATGCCCCACCACATGGGATGTTTCAGCCATAACTGCACTCCACTATGTGTCGAGGTTTTCCCATTGCACTATGGCTTTAGCATAATCACTTATTGATGCCACGACTGCCATAGCTTCCAGCATACTTGTTCCATGCCCTCTAGGTTGATGGATGGCTATACCTGATTTCTCTTGGGTAGAGACCACACCAAGGCGAACCTCGGCCCATGCCATCGCATTAGAGGATGAGGTAACCACTAACTGGTTACTCTTCTCATCACCTAAATTATCTTTTGTAGAGGACTCATGCTCTACATAACTAACTAAGTCCATCAGTAGGCAAGTGGATTTTTCAATTTTGAGGTGGCAAACGACATCGGATTCGAGATCCGTCTGGATGGGTGGCTCCGTGGCATCGAAATCTACAAAGTTGGGCCCCATCACACTGTTCTCGACTTCCAGATCTAGTAGCTGCTTCACAACCCCAAACCTTGCGGGGATTAAATGGGGGATCAAACGACCTCAGAATGGAGATCCGAGACTTGCGTTGGATTCCTGACACCATTTTACATCTAGGAAAACTCCAGCTTGGCCATCCGCCATCATTTGATTTGCCATGAAAATTAGCATTGGTGCAGGGACTTGCCGCTTAAAATCGTACTAATTGCCAACGCCGCCTTTGACGAAGTCTATTTTTTCCCTGATATTCGTAATTTTTGGCTATTTTTAAGCACTTCTCGGCATAAAAAATCATCTGTCACATACATCCTAATCGTGACCTTTAGGCTTAATGCTTTTACATTTGATCAGCCTAATTCAAGATTTCTACACTAAAACTTACCAAATTTGGGTCTTCCAATAGCCATAATTATTGCCATTCAACTTTTCAATGTTGAAGATGGCACTATCATTTGAATGACTAACCATACTGAAAGAAAAAGAAGCCCATTACTTGTAGACCAAACTAGCTACTATAATACTTGCAAATAGACCCAAAACCACTGCCAAAACAAGCTTAAAACATGATGTACATACCAAATAATGAGTTGTTTATAAAGTATGACCAAAGTAGCATCAAATGGAGAAGATTACTGTCATAAATAGTATAGCAGTTTGCAATTACAGCATGTTGAAAATGAGGTACAACATCATACTCAAGCTCACTGCAAATAAAATCCAAAGCTCAATGTAACATCCAAGGGTCAAGTAAGTGGCTCCCATTGGAGAAAAAATCATATAATGCGAGAAAATTTATTTGATCAAGCCGTCATAATATTATTTACAAGGTGTCTTTGCTTTGTGTTGGTTGGGAACATTGAGGCATATTCTCGTATTGGATTGCGGAATTGATTTAATGTGAGACTCAATATTAAGAAAATTATGTGCAGTCGCTTATGTAAGAGCTCGACGAGTACTTTTTTTAAAACACCTCAAGCCTGAATTTGTTTCTTGATATGAAGCGCTATGGCGAGAATATTACATCCTCTCCTCGTTAGAGGAATCGAGATGCCCTCATCTAAAAAAGAACTAGGGAAATTGTTTTTCTAGAGCTGTCTCTTCTATCCAAGTGGCATCGTCCTCAGAATAGTCTTTCCGTTGGATAAGATACTCTCTAATGGTTCTGTTTCTCAGAGGTTTCTCTTTTACATCTAGAATCTTATCAGGCTGGAGTTCAAGTGCTGCTTGACTAGGCATTACAATTTACTGGTCATCAAGAATATAATCTTGATTTGCCACATAAGCTTTCAGAAGACTAATGTGAAATACATTGTGGACTTTCACATGATCAAGAAGTTGCAGTTTGTGGGCATTAGCTCCTAGACATTTGAGAACCTTGTATGGTCCATAATACCTTGACTCAACTTTTTGAACTTTCCTAATGATGGAGAACTCTTCTTTGGGGATACATGAATGAAAACCATGTCTCCCTTTCTTTGAATATATGCTCTTGCCGTTCTAGATCAACATAAGTTTTCTAGCGGTCTTTGGCAGCTTGGATGTCTTGTCTTATAGTTTTGACCTGATCATCCATGTCTTCTAGCATTTTCTTAGAAGCCTCAACCTTTAGGGTTGGATCACAAAAATTCAATGGCATGAAACAATCTGGCCTATACAATGCTTGAAATGGAGTCATTTGAATACTCACTCTAGTGATATGATGCATTGTAGGAAAATTCTACTAAGGGCAAATATTGTATCCACCTTGTCGATTCTCTGGAACAATAAGCTCTCAATATATCTTCAATGACCCAATAAATCCACTCTGTTTGGCCATCACTTTGGGGATGATAAGTTGTGCTAAAGCAAAGCTAGATTCCAATTACTTCAAATAGGCTTCTCTAGAAATGTGACATAAGTAGAGAGTCGCGATCACTAACGATCCGTTTAGGCAATCCATGAAGCCCAAAGATTTCTTTCACAAACAATCGTGCAATATTTAAAACTTTGTAGTTGTTCTTGACTGGGATAAGATGAGTGACATTTGTCAGTATATCCACAATCACCATGATTGAATTATACCCTCCTTGAACACAAGGTAAGCCAACTATGAAATCCATACTAAGGAACTCCCATTTCATCTATGGAATGTCAAGTGGCTCGCATTTTGACACTCTCAGCTTGCCTGGCATTTTGACATGCTCAGCTTTCACCCACTGGAAACTTAGGCATTCAGTAACATATCTGAGTACATCATGCTTCAGTCTTTCACAGTAGTAACCTTTCTTGACTGCATAAGAGTTTTTGCATACCCAAGATGTCTTGAGAACAAGGAGTCATGGGATTCCCATAGTATCTTTTTCTTCAACACTTGATTGAGAGGAATGCAGAGCCTTGTCATGAAATAGACAAGTCCATTATCAACAGTGCAATTTTGGTATCAATTTGAGAGCATGGATCACACCTAACAGCTTGAGATCATGGGTGGCATAATTCCTCTCATGGATTTTCAGCTTTCTTGAGGAATAGTCTATCAGATGACCTTGCTATATAAGCACATAACCTACTGCAAGAGAACTTGGGTATGTTATGACGTCAAACTCTTGACTTAGGTTAGGTAGCTTTAAAATAGGTGTTGTTACCAAGCTTTTATTGAGTTGCTCAAAACTAACTTGCTCAATGCGCATCCACATAATAACAATTTGATTTTTAAGTAAATTAGTGAGAGGTGCAACTATTAGGGCATAATTTGATGAAAACTCTATACCATCAAGTCAGCCCTAAAAAATTTATCACTTCCTTAACTATCATTGAAGGTTGCAACTCTTGAACATCTCTAACTTTGGCTGGGTCTACAGAGATTCCTTCAGTAGATACTACGAATATGAGATATTCCATTTGTCTTTGGAAAAAGGCACACTTCTTTTCTTCGCATAGAGCTTGTGCATCCTCATTGTGTCCAATAGAATGCACAATTGTAGCTCATGGTTTTTGTCTCTCTTGGAGTACGTTAGGATGTCCTTAAAGAAGACTAGGACAAACTCATCAAGATAAGGTAAAAAAATATCTTGCATTAATTTGTTAAATGTAGTAGGGGCATTAGTTAGACTGAAACACATTGGAATAAATTTAAAATGACCATATCTAGTATTGAAGGCAATTTTGGGAATATCTTCTTCCTTGATCCTTATTTGGTAATAACCAGATCAAAGATCAATCTTGGAAAAGATTTTCGCCCTTTGTATCCTATCAAGTAGCTCATCTATTCTTGAAATTCGATACTTATTCTTGGTTGTTACCTAGTTTAGTCCTTGGTAATCAATGCAAGGGCGGAGAGTTCCATCCTTTTCTTTTGAAACAATACTAGGGCTCCCCATGGCGAATTACTAGGTCTGATGTATCCTTTTGAGTTGCTCTTTCAACTCAATTACTTCAGGGATAGATATTTTATACAGACTCTTAGTGATTGGAGTGGCTCCTTGTTCAAGTCTGATCTTGTGATCGACTTCTCTTTGAGGTGGTAATTCAGTCAGCTCTTCTGGGAGAAATATGTTATCATATTCCTTTAGCCAATATGGCTCTCCCTCGTCTTGATTATTCTCCTCAACCTTATTTAATTGTATGAGGTACACATGAAATCCTTTTCTTAACCCATTATTATGCAAGATGATTTGGCTAGTTGAACCTTGGGTTTTCTATCTTACCTTGGGTCATCACTTTTTTCCCCATTAGGTTTTGAAAGGTTAGCTGGCCTTTTGTGCACTGAATATGTGTGTCATTGGGAATTAGTCAATCCATACACAATAGACATTCATAGGCCCCTAAATTCATGATCCTAAATCTCATTTTTAGAGAGACTTCTTCTCAAGCTAAATATCACTTTGCAAGTTTGCTGAGTAGACATGATTTCTTTTCCATTGGCAAGTTCCACAAGCAGCCTAAATGTAGGTATTGTGTCTATACCTAATTTATTGGCACACTTTGGTGACATGAACGAGTGTGTGCTTCCATAGTCAATCAAAAATTTAATGTAGTTACCCTTATATTCTACTGGTGTTTGAATCACTGAAAACTAGCAATTTGGACATTTCTTATGGAGGGTGGGTTGAGAACTAATGCTCTCTCCATATTGGCTTCCATAGTTGGGTTTTCCTCTTCTTCAAGCTCTTTAAGAAATCACAGTAGATGCTTTTCCTTTTGTAATTGAAGCTTGGTTCTGACCTCTGTATTGTCCTTGGCAAGGAATTTGGCCAAGCTTTGGTCACTATCTTTTAAAGTGGCCTAGCTCATTATAGTGGAAACATCTAGGTACTCTTGAATTCCCGTAGGTATGAAGCTCTAGACTGCATTTTTGTTGGCCCTCTTTCCTTGACCAAGTGGATGCTAACCTCAGACTCGCTTAACATAGCCCTGTGAAGTCCCTTTATTTTGATTCCAGAGCCTATTATTCCTTGGCTTTGATTGAGTCTCCTAAGCAAGAGGTGTTGCACGAATCAAAGCATCTTGCAGATCAATCGGGTACATAGATTCAAGGCATCTATTCAGAGGAGCATTCAATCTTTGACAAAACTTAGTCACCTACTGAGCAATAGTCATGGAGGGTGCATATTCAGGCTGTGAGATAAACTTTGAGTAATATGCCTCTAGGCTCATTCCCAACTGTCTTAAGTTAAAGAACTCATTCATTTTTAGTGTGCGATAAGCTGGTGGCAAATATCGATCACGCACAACTTCTTTCAGCTTTTCCCAGGTAATAGTTGTCTCATCAAGTCCCTAGTCTTTACACTGGTGTTTCCACCATAGGCATGCCTCACCAGTTAATTTCAACTTGGCAGTCATAGCTTGCTTAGCAGGGGTAGTTCCCATGGCGATAAAGTAGTCCTCCATGGTCTCAATCCAAATCTTTGCCTCAACTTCAACGTCTTTGCCCTTGCCATCGAGTTCTGGTTTCTTAACCTACTTAAGGAGATGCTTCTTCTCCTAAACTTCAACTAGATTAACAATAGCTATATTACCTTGGTTATCATAAGTTTCACGATTTAGTTTAGCGCTTAAAATTTTCAGCTTCATTTCCACATTAACATATCTTACTAGTTTTGTAAAACAATGATGGGCCAAAGAGCACAATATTTTTACAAAATCTAGCCGCTGTTACCTTTTATTATCAATAGCCATAGGCTATGACTTTTACAAGGGATATTTACAAATGGTAGATGTTTACAAGTAGAGATACATGAACATCGATAGGATAGGTTGAATGTTATGTAAAATTTTCAAATCAAGATATCATTATATCTTTCTTTTTCAAGGATGGATATCAGTTACATTTATGTAGAATTAGAAAGTAGGCCAATTGCTGTCTTTGTCCAAAAACATATACTATGAAAATGGCAGATCTGGAAAACCATGGATACAGTAATCTCAATACTTTCAACGTCCTTGGATTATAAACTTGTCGGCCGGGATTACCTTTAGTAGCTTGTCATAGACATAATGGTCTAGACGTATCTAGAGATCACTGTTAATTATAAATGGATTCCTTCTGGATGGACAAAAGATAAAGGTCTCAACTATTTTTAAATTTTCCATCCATTTAAGGCGTTTCAGATTAGTCTGCATGTTGAAGAATCTATCAGTCTCAATGTAACAATAACGCTCATCCCAAAACCATCTTCTTTCACGATTCACAAGGGATGGATCATATAGGCGATCAAGTATCCTGATCATTTCTCTTCTCCACTTATCATCCATGGAGTTTAGCGTAGATGTGTACATTGCTTGAAAAACAAGAAACTGTTTCCAAGCTTCATTATTCTACCAAAATTTATCCCTTAATAATTAGTAGGCTGATTATTACTTAGAATAGTTGGTCTTAAACACCATAGATATTTTTAATTTAATTTATGCTTTGATACCACGTGTCACGTGATTGCCTAACATTTCCCTAGCAACACGTTTTAGTGGTCCATTGGGGAACTATCCTAGACAGATTTTCCCGACACTAGCGAGAATGCACTGGATCTATCGTCCAGATTTCCCAGAGTCCATCCCATAATGGAAGGTACCGACCATCCCCACGAGGATCAACCTACAAGCTCAGGGTCCTAATTTGACAGCTGAGGTCTCTATACATCAACTAGCTCTATCAAAGGTGTCCCACAAGGCTTCTCATCCAACTGGAGTGATGGTAGTTACCCTTGGTTCATGGAGTGCAACACTTTTCCAGTAAAACTGGTGAGGATTTAGGGAACCTTAACGGAGTTCTGGCCGGCACAGTTGTCGCACCTTTCCTTTAAGTTAATTTCTGATCAAGGTTTTAAGACTTGACCCTAGGTAAGTAAATGCTTATCTCTACCTAATTTTTCCTAATTAACTTTTTATTCAATTTCTTGAGAGAAGCTCCCAGCTTATCGAGACCACCCATCCATAGGACGGATCCGTTGGGGATCTCGCACATCCACTTTCCACAAATGGTTTTCTTTAGTTTTTCAATTACCTATCACATTAAGTTATGGCATATAAAAGTACATTTGTTAATTAACCCGTTATCATAGGTTTCTTCGTGTAATTTTACGACACAACACAAAGATAGAGAAACCAATATTTTGGCAAAACATATTTATTTATTATTTCGCAAAGTTATTTACAATGATTTTCCCCTTCTGTCTATGCAAAAGATAAACCTCCATTCACCAAAAAATCCCTTCTATCTACACAAAAGAAAATTAGACAGTTCCTAGGAGCCATCGAGAGATTTACGACTAGAGCCCTCTTGGTACTCTCGCCTCCTCTTACTTAATGGATTCCTCACCGAGCGACCTCTCACCATCGGGGTCGGTCCAAAGCTCTTTGTGGTAGTACAAAATAATCCCCCTTGGAGCAAGGTTCGGCATCTAGCCATGGGGGAGGCATAGCCCGATCTTTCCTCTTATTATTCTGATTATATATTTACAATCAGATCTAATTGGTGCAAGCACAATCAATCTTTCCTATGCAACCATCAATGCATGCAAAAATAAAAATGAAACAGCTGCAAGTGTTATGCACCCAAATCTAGGGTTTCTCTTTTAAGGTCCCACCTTATTCTTAGGGCTTTTCTTCCTACTTGCAACTCTTTTTCAGGATCCGCAAGTTATTTCCTAAATTTGAAGTCTATTTTATCCTTATGAAAAATTTGGTATTTTTTTCCTAAAAGATAATATGGGCATTTATACCTATGGCAGGCAATTCATGCGCTGCCCTGCCCTAACCCGCACTTAGCAAGATTTCAAATGCTTTTCAAAGTATGTTTAGACTTTAGAATTTGTATCAACAAATTCTTATCAATGTCCAACAAGTCCTATAGACTTCCAATATTTATTTAATTTTTTGATTCTGATAGTTTCAGGGTTATCGAGTGTTTCATAGTTGTTTTGCCTTCAACATTCTTGATATTTAAGGTAAGGTTTTCTCATCGATTGATACGTAGGTCAACTCATGATATTGACACTCTCGCTAATATGATCATTAATATTAATATTAACATTACGTGTATTTTTAGCAAGAAAAATTTTCAAATTTTATCCTACTTATATTCTATGGTTTAATCGATGATGTTTGACCATTTGCTGAACTTTCAACATTATCTAAAAATATCAGTTTTCATTTAGTTATGTCCTAAGTGTAATACTGATTATTTTTCTTTAAACTTTATTCCAAGAAATGCAAAAATCATAAGTGCAATTTTTATTTCATCTTTCAGACATTGAATATTAAATATTTTCCTATATAATTTTCTATTGATTTAATGAATTGATTATTTCATGATATCATCTAAATTATTTTCTATAAATTATTATCAAATTCATATGCATCTGTTTATCATTACCAAAATCAAATAGAGATAGTTACTTTTAGGAAAAAATTATAAAATATTCCCTTCCTTAACAACATCTACCTTTTTTATGTTATTACAATCACATGCATCATTAATAAAATAACAATAAATCTCACGAAATAAACCATATTTAATATATTTTCTTAATGACAAGCATATACTCATTTTTCAAGTGAAAGAGTATTTTTAGTGAATAGCTAATTATTATATTGCTTAGGTTATTTTCCTAAGCAACAGTTCGTATACATTTTCATTAGAATGCGTTTATAATCGTTTAAAGCTAAATAAAGCAATAATCTTATAAAATATTATTTTTTTCCAAACCGACGAGATGTTATTTCTCTCAAGTTTGCTATAATGGGGGTTTCGCCAATTCCTACCACGTCATTTTCTCCATTGGTTGTGTTCCTTGCTTCCCTTGCTTTAAATGGGCTTTTTGAATTTCTGTGACCTCGCGAAGCCATCAGATGTTAGGCAAAATTGACGTGGTAGTTTAGAGAGAGTGGTCGTCATCTAGAAAAAATTTGCCAATATTTTTCTTAGCAGTACGGTCGTATGGGGGGAAGGCGTAACAGGGGGGAGAGAAAATGAAAATAAGGTAGAAGGGGGGGTATTTTCCTCCTTCAAGGCTCAAGCTTCAATGGAAAAGAGAAGTAGAGAAAATTTTCCATCATCAGGAGGTCTTCATTCTTACTTTTTTTGTGAAGGAGAGGGGGTGTATCTATAGGCATGCGGGAGAGAATGCAGTCAACTGATCCTTTTGGCTACTTGTCAAGAGTCAATTAAGCTTTATTGAAAATGCATTTTGATTGCTTACCTGTTGGATGGTAGCGTGGGGATAATTATTTTATGCTTTCTCCCTCTAGGTGTAAAAACGACATGTATTTTGGCATATTTTTTCACAAACGCCTTTCTTTCTTCAAAACGACTTCTTCTTGTGGTTTTTGGCCTAGTTTCTTCATGACTTATCTAGTATATAAAGTCATGTCATACTCTTTGATACTTAACTTACTCAATATTATGCTCGTTCTTGCGTGTTCTTTAGCTATCGATTAAGGCTTTTGCGATTTGTCTTGCGGTTACAAAATCAATGCGATTCTTGATGCATTAGTGTCCTCCAGAGATTGAAGCCTTCTGTTATCCCTCTGTGGAGCACTAACAACATAGTGGAGCCAACCCCCTGATGAATGACGCAATAAAGAGGCAAGCGTTAGAATGACTCCAGAGGTATGTGAGAAGAGAGAAGGAAAAAATCAAAGCTGAGAGCGTGCTAGCAGGAGAAGCCGCCTTTGAAGCCCTTGCGGAACTCTTTACAGAAGTCCCAATGGCACATCAAGCCCTTCCTCCTCCTACTGGAGGTCCACTCCCAAGCCAGATCCGTCCTGGAAATATTGATGACAGGCCAGCGAATGTAGTCCCATTGCCACCTCTGGAGAAAGAGTAGAAGCTTATGTCTCACGAATGGAATCCATCCTGAAGAGATGGACTAACCATAATCTAGATGATGGCATTCAGAAGGGAGTGTTTCTCAGAGGATTACAACCAGAAGTCCGTAAGTTTGTGGAGCTGCAAAGACCAGCCACATTGCAAGCTGCAACAGAAGGTGCAAGACTATACGATGAAGTGGAAGCTAGATTGGCGATGAATCAAGGAAGAGGAGTCCTACCTCCTCTGATGTCAGGAATGATGTACCCACCAAATGCAATCCCAGGGACCGTCCCCTACCCCTACCAACAGATGCCCCCAGTATCACAGTACAGTGCACCAAATCCACAGTGGCCACAATCAATGCCTCAAATGATGGTTCAACCACAACAACAATGGTCCCAACCAATTTTCCCCATGCCAAATCAGCAGCAACAGTGGAACCCTACCAACTGGAGCCAACAGCCAACAGTTCAAACAGGAGCTCTGAATCAGAATCAGAACAGAGACCCCTCTACACCAACCCAACCTGTTTATGCAGTGATTACAGAGACTCCTCAAAACCCTACTTCCAGTGCCTCAGGAGGAGAAATCTTGAAGGACTACTTATCCAACTCAGTTGCAAATATCAAAAAGGAGTTGATGGATGTGATTACAAAGTAGCTACATACGCTGAAAGTGAATACCGCTAGCATTTGCAATCTATAAGCATTGGGTCCTAGGCATTTGAGGATTTTGTACGGCCGACAATACCTTGGACTTAGCTTCTTGCAATCTCCTAGGGATAGAGAACTCTTTTTAGGGCATACGCAAATGAAGACCATGTCTCCTTCTTCGAAGACTCTTTCTTTACGCTTCAAATCTGCGTATGCCCTTTGTCTATCCTTGGCCGCTTGTATGTCTTGTCTTATTGACTTTATTTGGTCATCCATGTCTTCCAACATCTGCCTTGATGCTTTAACCCTTAGGGTTGGATCAGAAAAGTTTAGAGGACTTCGACAATCATGACTATACAATGCTTGGAAAGGAGTCATTTGAATACTCTGCTGGTAAGAAGCATTGTAGGCAAATTTAACCAATGGCAAGTATTGAATCCACCTTTTCGGCTCTCGATAGCAGTATGCCCTAAGCATATCCTCGATGACTTGATTTACTCGCTCTGTTTGGCCATCCGTTTGGGGATGGTAGGCGATGCTAAAACAGAGTTGAGTCCCAATAGCTTCAAAGATAGCTCTCTAGAAGTGTGATGTGAAGAGAGAATCTCGATCACTAATGATTCTTCTAGGTAACCCATGTAGCTTGAATATCTCCTTGATAAACAATCTTGCAATGTCGGAGGCTTTATAGTTTGTCTTTACTGGAATCAGGTGTGCAACCTTAGTAAGCATGTCAACCACAACCATAATAATGGAATTGTATCCTCCTTGGACTTGGGGTAAGCCCACAACAAAATCCATACTGATGAATTCCCATTTCATTTGGGGAATGCCAAGCGGTTGCAGTTTCCCTGGCATCATGACATGTTCGACTTTGATACGTTGGCAAGACAAACACTCAGTGACATATTTGAGAACGTCACCTTTGAGCCTCTCCCAATGGTAGCTCTTCCTAACTGTATTAAGAGTCTTAGCATAGCTAGGATGTCCTGCGAAAGGGGAATCATGAGCTTCCCATATTATCTTCTGCTTAAGTGACTGGCTTGCTGGTATACACAGCCTTGTTCTGTAGTAGATAAGTCCATTATCAATGGAAAATTCCTGATACTTAGCTTGCAACTTTTGATTATGCTCCTTGGTAGATATTTCCTTTAGCATTGTTTGGTAGGCCAAATCATGGCATGCTTCCTCTCTAGCTAGTTCAAGTATAGGGTTGTTTGGCATAGATACTTTTGTAGCCAGAGATCTGGCCGTTGATGGATTCTGCAAGATTAGGGAATTTAGGAATGCCTTGCGACTGAGTGCATCGGCAACTACATTCTCTTTCCCTGGTTGGTACTTGATTTCAAAATCATATTCCTCCAACACTTCAATCCACTGATGTTGCCTCATGTTGAGCTCGTTCTGGGTAAAAATCCATTTGAGACTCTTATGATCGGTTACTAGAATAAACTTGTTACCCAACAGGTAGTGTCTCCAAAGCTTTAGAGCATGGATGACAGCTAGTAATTCCAGATCATGCGTGGCATAATTCTTTTCTTGACTCTTCAATTTCCTTGAAGAGTATGCTACTGGATGACCTTCCTGCATAAGTACACACCCCAAGGCAAGAATGCTAGCATCTGTTACTACCTTGAACTCTTTATCGAGGTCTGGAAGTTTTAGAATAGGTGCTGATACCAAACTTTGCTTCAATTTGTCGAAGCTATTTTGTTCGGGAGTTGACCATGTAATGGAAGTCTGCTTCTTTAGTAAATCCATCAGAGGTGCTGCAATCAAAGCATAGTTTTTGATGAAGACCCTATACCATCCTGTCAATCCAAGAAAGCTACGTATCTCTTTGACAGATACTGGTATTGGCCATTCAAGCAAATCTCTGACCTTAGCTGGGTCTACTGATATTCCTTCTGATGATACTATGAATCCCAGATATTCAATCTGACGCTTGAAGAATGCACACTTCTTCATTTTTGCATACAGCTTATGTGACCTCATTTTTCTCAAGGACAATCCGAAGTTGAGATTCATGATCTTCTTCCTGTTTAGAATAGACTAAAGTGTCATCGAAGAAGACAAGCACGAAATCATCAAGATATGGCCTAAAAATGTCCTGCATTAATCTATTGAAGGTAGCAGGTGCATTCGTAAGCCCGAATGACATAACCAGGAACTCAAAGTGCCCATATATTGTATTGAAGGCCATCTTTGGAATATCTTCTTCTTTGATCCTTATCTGATAGTAACCTAACTTGAGATCAATCTTGGAGAAGATCTTTGCACCCTGAAGACGATCAAGAAGCTCATCTATTCTAGGAATAGGATACTTGTTCTTGACTGTTGATTGATTCAACCCTCGGTAATCAATACATAGTCGAAGTGTCCCATCTTTCTTTTTCTGGAATAGCACTGGAGCTCCCCACGGTGAATTGCTAGGTCGGATGTAGCCCTGATCTAATAGTTGCTTGAGTTGATCCTTCAACTCTATTGCTTCTGGTATGGACATTCTATAAGGTCTCTTTGCAATTGGCGCAGCTCCAGGTACTAACCTAATCTCATGATCTACTTCTCTTTGAGGCGGAAGTTCAGTCAATTCTTCAAGGAATACGTCAGCGCATTCCTTTAGCCAAGAAGGTCCTTCATGAGACTCTTGCTTTTGATCTAACTTGTTGAGTTTGATCAGGTAAACGGGTAATCCTTTTCTGACTCCTTTTAAGATCCAAGATACTTTGGCCAATTGGATTCTTGGCACTCCTGCCTCACCTTGATTTGTGACAAATTCCCTTTCAGAGTTTCAAAAAGAAACTTGACCCTTCCCACAGTGAATGTGGGCGTCGTTGGGCTTAAGCCAATCCATCCCGAGTAGACACTCATGGATACCTAAATTCATGACCCTAAATTTGACTGAAGTCTTCTTCCTCCCAGGAAGAATTCCACCTTAGCAGTTTGCCTGGTACAAGTTACCTCACAACCATTTGCCAATTCCACAAGCAGGGTAGGTGCTTCTACTGTGGCTATTCCTAATCTTTTTGCACATGCTGGTGAGATAAAGGAATGTGTACTGCCACAATCAATCAAGGTTTTGAAACTTTTACCTTGATAGTCCGACGGTGTCTGAATCACCGAGAACTGGCAATTCGGCCCTTTCTTGTGTAGGGCGGCGTGGACTGTCGCTCTTTCGAATTCTTCTTCCATGGTCGGATCTTCCTCTTCTTCTTCTTCTTATCTTTGCCTATTGGCAATGCAGGCAGTTCTTCCTCTTCCACGGGTGGTGGCTTCTTGACCGCGGCCTGCTCCTTGGAAAGACGTTTGGAGATGTCCTCCGCTGAGCTTGGGACATTGCCTCTTGAAGTGACCGGGTTCGTTGCAGTGGAAACAACGGAGGTTTCGGCCATTACTTTGAGTAGGAACAAAGTTGTTGACGTTATTTGTAGAATCTTAACTACATTTAAACCTAAGAACAAGCTCTTACCAAACACACCAAGAACACCAATGTAGGAAATTGGAAGGAAACATTGTTTTTAGTGTGCTTGTTTAAATAATACCATGTCACAATGGCACAAGTGTATAAGGCGTTGAGACTTATATTTTTTCATAATTAATCTATACAAGATTACAGCCGCTTCATCTTACCTTCTTCTTATAAATCTTTCATGGCTTCTCTCACCTTTCTCGTGTCTTTCTAGTATTTTTCTCTCCTCTTAATTCTTTCTCTCTCTTTTGCACTCTTCTCTCTCATCTCTCATCCTCTTCTTGACAAAAGGTCGGAGCATTGATCTTTGATCCATCTAGTTACATTCTAACCACCATTTTCTCTAAGATAGACAATCCAAGTTACTCAATGATTTTTTGTATAACTATTGAAGTGAAGTGGTGTAGAGACATTGGAGCTTTCAAGTGTAGAGGATAGCCTAGTTGGGACTAATTCTAGGATATGGAGATAAAGATGAAGATACAATGGACAAGTTACCAAGTCCTCTCCAAGACACAAGCCATTTTTTAAGATACTTTGGTTAAACAGGAGGTCAAAGGAGTTACATAGGGTTAAATAGGCGATCATTAGAGTTAGTCAAGGTTAAAACTCTAGTTGCTTTTTGAAAGAGGTTTTTTCTCTCTTCTTCCTACAAGCTCTTTTTAAGCTTTCATGGTGGAGAACCATAGATCTTCTTCTCTTGCAATTGGGAGGCCATATCCTTCTCTCTTACCATGTGGCAATTAATCTTTGAGTCTAGAGCAACAAGTAGAGCGCATATATGATCAACCTTGCCGTTGGTGATCACTAGGAAGAACCCAAAATTTTTTCACATAAATAATTGATTTTCTTGCTCTTCTCCACATATCATGGCAATGTCGGATATCTCATTTATACTTCAAGTACTCATCAAACATTGAGCTATAAGGCTCTTCAATAGTATTTTTCATTATTTAACATCTGATCTTCATCCTCTTCATCTCAGAAACCCTACTTTAGTACAATAGGATAGCCATACCTTCAATCTTGAAGCTTCCATTTTCTTCAAACTTTGACATTTTTTTCCCTTCAAGGATATTCTTCAATCATTCTACTACAATAATGGGATCAATATTGTCAACATTGAAGAGAATTTGAGAATTTCAAGCATTATGGAGAAACTTTTTGGGGATTTTACACATAGAGCTCAAATTTCTTGTTATTGAGCATTCAAAGGAGGTCAACGCACTTCTACTTCAAGGCTTTCAAGCTCTACAAGAATTGGATGGGGCTAATTCATGAATATTATTGACTGTGGAGCATTATGGACCAATTTGGGGATTACTCTGTACTTGATGGCTTGGGTCATTTTATCATTCATCTTCTTCAATCTTCAATAGGTAATTCATTCCCTTTTTATTCTCTTAAATCTCTCATTATCCAATTGTTCAAGCCTATCCAATTGTTGATAAGGGAGATTATGAGTTTTTAAGGCTTTAAATAAACCATAGATTAGAGATTAGTTCCTCTTTTATATTGATTAAGGCATTTTGATTAATTCTCAACATTGAATTCATTTTAATTGCAATCATATATGGAGTATTCTTTTATGATTTTATGGATAACCATGTTTTGTGTTTTAGATCTTATTGTGCCCAAGAAAGTATTGTAAAAGAGCTTGGGGAATTCACTATATGTATACCCTCTATATCATGTGCATTCAAGGCATATTTATAAATATCCTTATCTATGAAATTTTCCTTAATAAAACAATTACTTGAAAGATATGCTCATAAGAATAGGAAGGATATCCATACTCAAGCCACTTTTGGACAAAAGGATTGTAAATAGGTAGGGAAACTATGGTAGATCTATCATTTCATTTGGCAGCCCCAAAGTCCCTAGATATCCAACATTTAATGTTTCAAGGCATCAAAGCACTTCAAAGCTAGCAGTCAACCATAAAATTGAGCCTAAACAAGGTGACAATAGACCAAACAATAATTCAACAAATGGTGAGAAGTTTATACATATGGATCTCTTTAGAGAGAAGAAAGAGAAGGGTCTATGCTTTAACTGTGGTGAAAAGTATATGACTGACTTGCATCCAAACGCACTTGTAAAAATGTTAAGGCTAAAAACTACAAGATGATTGTCCTTAAAGATGTTGATGACAAATAATTGAGGATAAATCTATGAGTGCACATGCTAAAATTGAAGATCGTGAAGAGGATAAGTTCTATGACCCAACAAATGGCTGGTGAAGAGGAAATCAACATCTATATGTGTCCACAAGTTCATATACACTTGGCAGAAAACTATGAAATAAAGGTGAACTTGATTACCTTAGAAATGGGGCCCATAAATGTAGTATTTGGGTGTGATTGACTAATGAGTTTGGGTAGGATTACTATTGATTTTTGGCAATCATACATGGACTTTGCCATTGATGGGTAGCCTATCCATCTATAGGGAATCCATAGTAAGTCTAATTTTTAGCTTATCACCATAAAATAGCTCAAGAAGGAGAACAAAAAGCACTCTTAGCTCTTTTTATTACACCTGAATAAAGAGGTAGTAGATCAATCCATGGAAGCAATTGATACTTCAACTTTGAAAGCTTTATTTGAGGAGTCCATGGATTTTTTTCAATTGATCACCCTATTGAACTAGAGCCTCACTCCAAGCCAATCAATAAGCCACCCTATAAACTATCCAAATGTGAGGGAGAGAAAGTTACTAAGAAAATCAATGAACTTTTAGAGATGGATTTCATTGAGCCTAATTCTTCATTTTATGCTTCACCGGTCTTGTTAGTTAAAGAAGGAAGGATGGATCTTTTAGGATATGTATAGATTATAAATATCTAAACAAGATCACAACAAGGAACATGTACCCTATTTCTAGAATGGATGATTTACTAGATGAGCACAAGGGGACCTAGTTCTTTACAAAGATTGACTTGAGGTCAGATCCATATGTGAGAGGTTGATGGAGTCAAAATAACCTTTAAGACTAATCATGGATTATACCATTTCTTATTGATTCCATTTCGGCTAACTAATATCCCAACCACTTTACCAAGTCTAATGAACAATATATCGCAGCCTTTCCTCTTCAAATTCATTCTAGCATTCTTGAATGACATACTCATTTACAACAAAATATTGGAGAACCATCTTTCACATGTGAGAAAGATATTTGATGTATTAAGATACCACATGCTCTTTGTTAATGAGATGAAAAGCTCTTTTCTATAGACAAAGGTGGAGTGCTTAGGCCATATTCTTAGTGAAAAAGATATCTAGGTTGACTGTAAGAAGTTGCAATGTGTCAAAGATTGGCCAACACATGCAAACAGTACTTCTCTTGGAGGATTTCTTGATCTATCATCATTCTATCATAGGTTCATAAAGCATTATGCAGCTATAGAAACTCATTTGACTAACAAGTTGAAGAAGGAAGCTTTCTTTTGGAATGTTATTTCAAACAGAATCTTCAATTAGTTAAAAGAACTCCTCACTTCTCCTACCATTTTAGTATGTCCAAACTTCTCTAAGGAGTTTAAATATAGTGTGATGCCAATGGCAAAGACATACATGTTGTATTGTTATAAGATCATGGTATCATTTCCTTTGAGAGTCATAAGCTCATAGATAAAGAGATTGGCTATGAATGTGTATAACCAAGATATGTTGGCTATACTCCATGCAATCAAGAAGTGGTACCATTTTTTATATGGTAGTGGATTTAGGGTCAATAAGAGCAATCATAGGGTCCTTAAGTACTTTCTACTCAATTAAATCTCACTGCCAAGCAACATAGGTGGGTGACTATACTACAAAATCATGATTTTGATATCAATCATACAAGGGGAAAGGATAAGGTAGTGGCTAATTCTCTTTCTAGGATGTGGGTATGTATGAGTTTCATACTAAATGGGTTAAAGAGTTATAGGAAGCTTACCTTTTGGATAAAGATCTCAATCATACATTTCAAAAATTGCAATAATTATTAATAGAGGAAAACTCACATTTGTAGCTTAATAATTGTCTCATTTGGTTTAATGGTAGGATTTTCATTCTCTCTTCTTCTCACTTCAAGCTAAAAATTATAGAGGAGATGCATTCTTCACCCATAGTTGTATACTTAAGTGTGTTTAAGACCTATGATAATATCTCCAAGAGTTTCTACTAGAAGGTATTGTGTAAGGATGTAGAAGATTATGGCACGAAGTGCATTCCATACCAACAGAATAAGGAAAATACTCATAATCTAGGTGGTTTGTTGCAACCATTGCCCATTCCTAAACTTGGAAATTGGATACATATAACCATGGATTTTATTATTGGTTTCCTACAACTAAAAATGATAGAACAACATCTATATGGTGGTGGATAGACTCGTCACTAGCCCATTTTATTCCCACAAAGACGTAGTTTACTACATCACATGTGGCTAGTCTGTTCATGGAGTATACCTTCAAGCTACATGGATTACCGCAAGTGATTATACATGACAGGGACTCTAAGTTAACTTTTGGTAGGCAATATTCAACTCCATAGATACTAAGTTGGCTCCATCTATATTCTATCATCTGTAGACTAATGGCTAGACAAAAAGGGTTAAAAAGTAGTTAGAGACCTATCTTAGACAATTCTATGATGATGAGTAGCATGTGTAGCATATGTGGGACACCTAGTTACACTTTGCTAAGTTTTCTTATAACAATTCTCCCCATGCCAGTATTTTATTTTCCTCCCTTTGAGGCCTTATATGAATATAAAATGCCCCTTTCCATTGTTCTTTTCATGATAAAATTAACCCTCGTGTCAAACATGAGTTAGTATAGACTCTTATTCAATAGTGTAAAGTGAATCTTAGAAAAGCCAAAGAGAAAATGAAGATGTATGATGATGAAAAGAGTATTGTATGGAGTTCTAGAAAGGAGATTTGGTTTTACTAAAAGTACCCAAGTCTCACTATTCTACTTTGAAAGATGGCTCTCGAAATAAACTTACTCATGGGTTTTATGGGCCATACAGGATTCTAAAGTGCATAGGGAACTTGGCATATAGATTAGGACTACCCCTTTCCACTAAGATTCACAATGTGTTTCTTGTTAGTAAGCTCAAACCATTTGATGGCACCCATGTTGATATAGTGGAAGAGCTACCTCACATTGATGAAGAATGCCTCATATAGTAAATCTTTGAGAGATCATAGGACAATGTGAGAAGAAGCTTTGCTCCAAATCTATCACTGAGTAGTTGATTAAGTGGAGAGTCTTACCACTCAAAGAAGATTCTTGGAGGCCTAAATCTATTTTGGATGAGTTTCATTATCTTAGAAATGCTTTAGTGTCTAAGGCATAGCTCGAGTTGGTGGGCCTAATTGGTTGTAGACATCACCAAGAGAGTAGTCTATTTTAGGATAGATTTTATTAAGTCCTATTTTTAGTGAAGTGCCATTTACATAGGACCAAGGTACTCTTTGAGAGCTTCATATTGATGTGTGGCACGACACACCCCATTTGAAGATGTAAAGGCTTAAACTCTTTTCTTGAAGACATTGAGATGCTTACATAGTAAAAGCTTCTACTTGTGTCTTCATTTCGGTCAAAGATCTGATTTTTCTCATATATTTCCTATCATATGTATAGATATAAAGCAGAGTAGTACTTTGTTTAGTGTATATTCTCAGCCATTATAATAACTTCCCAATTTTGTTTTTTGAACAAAAACGTTAGGATAGGGATGGCATGTAAGAAATTGAGAAGAGACATTTTTTTGGTGGTTTATTAAATAATACCATGTCACACTAGCATAGGAATATAAGGTGTGGAAACTTGTAAGTTTTCATCATTCATTAATACAATAATACAGTCCCTTCATCTTACCTTCTTCTCACAACCTTCATGGCTTCTCATACCTCTCTCCTAACTTTCTAAAATTTCTCTCTCCTCGTTACTATTTTTCTCTGCTCTTTTCTATCTCCTACATTCTTCTCTCTCATCTCTAGTCCTCTTCTTGACATCTAAATAACACACTATAATTGTATAACTTGAAAATTATTTTTGGGGACTTAGATGTTAAAGGAGATATGACTAGATTGTTTATTTTTATTATGATGGACTAATTAGCGTAGCAGTGTGATATATAAAGTTTTGTTGGGACCTAAAATGGGCCCCATAGTGGCTCTCACTCACTATAAGCTCACAACAGGACCTCACACAACCAATCCCTATGACCCTGTGCACTAATGAGCGATTGGCTATAGCTAGAAACACTCTCTAAACATTAACATATTTTGTTGTAGTCTAATCAGCTAACTGCCTACCCTGAACTCCAAGCAAGAGTGCCCAATACAAGGTGTCTAGCACACCACTTAAACATAACAAAGGCTCCTCACCAACTAATTTTCATGGCCTTTAATCACAAGCATACTACCCAATTAGGGATTTGACTTGCCGATCCTTGTCTTTTATATAGATCAATACACTTTCTCGACTCAACCTCACTTAAATCCCCTTGAACCCTCATGACTAATTAGTTGACTCTTTCTCACACACTCACTCAATGTAAAACAAGTGCATGCCTCAATGTATGTAGAATAATGCTTGCATGCATAAATAGATGGAAGGTGCCCAAGCATTATTAATAAACAAGACAAAGTGAAAGTGCATCAAACAATATTTCCATATTTTTCCATGAACATGCTCTGGCCATATTCAACATTACCATAAAAACTCAAGGGCGTTGAGTATCCCAACTCATACTATCCTTGAGTAAACAAATAACAAAAGATCGACTTACATATGATATGCATAAGAATTTGATCCATTTCAGTAACCTTTCTTAGAATTTTTTACCATTTGGTACAGTTAGATACAATGGACAACACCAAAGCCAACCTCCTACTATCAAAACACCATATTTGGACACGCTCTTTAACCTTTGGCCCATGTCCCATTAAAATTAGTCAACACCCCTTCAAATCTTGGCTCTTTTCCAGCATCTTAGGCTACCCACTCCATGCTTCTCCAAAAAATAAGGACTTTTGGTATGAAATTCCACCTCAAATGCATGAAATTAATGTCTAAATGATGGTTGGATACTTTTTCCTTATTTTTTGACTTCATTTAGTGCTTTGTTTTACCTCTAGCTTTAAAATGACCCACATCATATGCCTCAAGCTCTTTGCACAAACAACCACTTAGAAGCTCAAATTTTCAATTTTTGCCAAAAATGCCTTATGGATCCTCAAAAATTACTCTAAAATCCGGTAAAGTGTACCTTAAAATCCATCTCTCATTAGTGATCATGGAATAGGATGACCCAACCCATTGAATTCATGAACCAAACCTGCTAACACAACATAGAATGTAGAAGCATACTGGATAAGAAAAGAGATGACAAAAGAATAGAGAAAAGATAAAACATTTAGCCCCATACACCAAGAATCTAATGCCTAAGGTAGGACCAAGAAATGAGGCCCCCCAAGAAAACAATGCTCAATAATGATCCTTGATATCAAACACTCACATGGTGACCCAAATGCCATCCTAGCCTAGCCAGATAATCACCTAGGGGACAACCCACCCTCGCATAAAACTCACAAGCACTAGTAAGAGGCCCATGATGACTCCCTATCACTTAGGACCCATGAATGCCAAACAAAATAAACAATAAACTCATTATCCCTTGAGAAAATTGCTTTCAATCCAACATCATGAATATTTTTCTTTTTATTTTCTCTTTTTCTTTGCTTTTTCTTAGTGGGGATGGCTCATCAACCATTTCTTTGGTTGTAGTGGCCCTAAGGAGATCAAGGCATCAGCCTTAGGCCTTTTGCTCTTAACCCGTGAACCTACCAAAACCTTGCAAGGTGACACCTAGATGTTTCTTTTTCTCTCCTTTTTAATCCCACAGCTAGGTCTCATCTCAAGTAGGACAAGGTATCTAACTTGAATCTAAGAGCCTACTAAACCCTTGCAAGGTGACAAGTATCTTCTAACACAAAATTTTATCATTTGTTTTCTTTATGATGGAACTTGCAATAAATATCAGCCCATAGGTTGCACTTAAAACCCAACCCCTTACACATTAGGGGACTTTATCATGACAAGAAATCAAATTGAATGCTCTTAACTAGGCAAGCTACCTTAGAGAAGAAATACATGTTGAGAAACACGGATCTTAAGCAGGATCTTAAGCAAGGTTAGCTATGGAGGTTGGAATTCATGGACAAGAAGCGTGATGACATATGACTAGACAAGACTCTTACTTAATAGAATTAGGTACCAAGATAGATTATCTTGGACTCATAAAAAAAATCTTGAGTAGACATGGACAATACTAAAAGTACAAAGTATAATGGCATTTCATTCAAATTATTATCAAGTACATTATTTTATAGTTGCAGGATGGTACCACTTTTCCCTATTGTGCCTACGAGATACGAGACAATTCTTCTAGGTTGTTGTGTGTTCCTTGCCTTACTACTCCATACAAAGAGGCTATCATAGGAGTGTGAGTGCATATTTCTCAACACCCATCCTCAATCACAACTATGAAAGCACTGAGTATACAAAGGCTATTGTGAGTAGAACCTTGCTAAGTGTGGGCATACCACAAACAAGGTGAGACACCTAAAGGCTGTTCGGGAAACTAAACATATTGCTAAGTGTGGGTACACCAAAGACATGGTAAACATCTAGGGACCGTCAGAAGGCCTCATTAACTGTGTAGAGGCTATAGTGCACAAGTTACATGAGGATTACAAGGCTTATGATTGGAGCATTATTCCAAGTACATATAAGGCTTCAAAAATTCTATTTGAGTAGTGGGAATAGAAGGACTAATGAGGCTTGTCCTTCTTTGCTTGAGTGTCTTCTTTTTCTTCTTCTTTATGGTCTCCTTCTTCTTTGACAATTTTGCAAGGTAGGCCTTCTATGATCTTTTCATGGCATGACAAAATTTTTCAATGTGACTAGTTCTTTTACAAAAGTCACAAACAATGTCTTTTTTTCCTTTATAATTGTTGTTAGCATAGAGCACATGTTCTTCTTTTGAAATGCTTGCTTCCTTTTTACATTTGAGCTGCTCTTTCTATGTTCATGGCAAACACATAACTAAGCCATGTACAAAACCACTCTTAGTACATATAAGTTTAATGTTAACATGCCAAACAAAAAGGTAATGAGATAGATGGGGGACTTAGATTATAAGAAATTATACAAGTTGAGATTAATTTAGAATGTTAGACAATAATGAGTTTTAGACCAAGACTATAGGTCAAGGAATGCTAGTACATCTATTTCAAATGATTAGAATGACAAAAGGTAAAACATTCTTCTATCATTCATGGAGAAAATAAAATGTTGCTTCTTTTCAATCAGTTAAGATTCCTTAATTTTACAAATTTTCTTAAAGAGAAAATTCATCGATCCCTCTACAAGTGAAGGGTATAGCCTCCCTCTCAAGGGGTGTTGGTGGTGGGATGAGCAAGGAAGGGGGGTGAAGGAGGCCAAAAAGAAACAAAGAGAACATATCAAGATGTCTTGTTGCTTTTTTACCCTTCTTAGAAGTCACTTCTATTGCCTATTCCAGAAGGCTAGAAATTATGTGATCTTTAATCATTAAGCTTTTTTATTTCTCTTTCAAAGCTCTTTTGAGGACGTACCTTATAGGCTAATGGAAAACTTGGCTATAAAAGTTATTTTTTAAGAGGTCAAGCATCTATCTTCTCAACGTCGGCAATAGTCAAACTCTCCACATCTATAGGTCAAGATAGGAGAAGGCGGGTCTTATACGAAGACATATAGATACACAATTACATTATACTATCTCCAACAAGTCCTTCAAAGATCTGTCATGCTCAGGTGCTACTCCCTGACAGCAACCCTCCCACGGCAGAAAATGAACATGAAACCAAGGTAGAAGCGTGCAAAATCTATGCACATGGCTGAGCCATTAATCTCAAAACTGAAAAGAAACCATAAATCTTCCACTTAATAATGAATTGATTCGTTATCTTCATCATCTTCATCCATAGCTTCAACCATTATACAAGGACAAAAGGGAAAAGAAGAACTTCTGCACAAAAGACAGAGGAGAGAGGAGAGAGAACAACTTTTTGCACCACCAAAAAGAGAATGTGCAATTGGACAAGAGAGAGAAGGGAAAGAGGCACATAACCATTCGTGCACTCCACCCCACCTCTTCCCCAAAAAGCACACCCCTTCGTATTTTATTATTTCTTTGAAACTTTGATACATTTGATATTATAAGACCTTTGGCCTTTAATTTTGAGTATTCCTACCCTTTACAAATGCATGCACGTAACACTTTTGTGTATACCATTTATTTATGATGGATGTATGTGGATGTGGATGTGGATGTGGATGTGGCCCCCTCATATAAGTGTGTATTTTAGTGATTTTGAAACAATGTAAATGTTATTCTCTTAACAAAAGATGAAATTATGATATATGCATGGACATTTTTGTGCCTTGTTTTTATGCTTCTTTTGAGTGTCATCATATTCCTCCCACACTGAAATGTGAAGCGTCCTCGTGAACCTTGTCAAAGAAGAACCACTGTCTAACACAAAACAACTTCCAAAATTGTTAGTAAAACAACTTCGATCATAAGGATGAGGCCTAGCCATGGTAGGGTATGGGACTCCAAATCCATGACCACCAGAGTAAGGGAACTCCTGCCTCGGTTACTCCCACACTGAAAAACTTGTATAATCTCAAAAAGATAGGGTTCTATCTTCAATAAGGGATCATGAGCACAACTCCTCCATTCCAATAGAGGAAAAAAATAATGATTCCCTTCATCATGTTGCTCCAAAGGGCACCTCATCAAAATAAAGCTCTCTCTTGTGTACGGAAAAAGAGGAGAGCATAGGAATATGCTCTTGTGAATAGGTCTTGTTGTAACAGATATGAATCTATGGCTAGGGAAGAGAGGAAATCATGGAAACATACCTTTAAATTTTAATGGAGGATATGTTGCTATGGTAATTGTTTTAAGACTTATATAAAAGGTTAATGTGGATGCATTATGTATCCACAAACATTAAGGATGAGGGAAAAAGCAAGAGGGGAAAAAGATAATCATTAATGTGGGTAAGGAGGTGGATAGAAAACTTTGCTGCTGAGTAGGTGAGGCCAATGAGGGAATCGTGTAGCAAAGAGGTTGGACTCTAGAGCCTAGAAAAAAGCATTTTTATTGTATATTCTTAATGTTTTTGTGTTTCTTAGATGTTAATATCATAATTAAAAAATGTTTTCTTGAATTTGTTCAAAGGAAAACTTATCTGTAGGTGAATGAAAGGGGCAAATGAGGGATGGGCAAACCCATCTTTTACTTCTGTAGTTTTCCACCTCGACATTGAAGTGAAGGGGTGTAGGTGGGCTTTAGGATCTTGAAAGAAAGGGGTATAGAGGTAGATAGAGGGAGGAGAGAAATGCCCTGTTGCATGGTGCCTCGATCCTGTGGTCCAAAGGGGTTATTTGGATCATCTTCTCCTCTTGCAAGTATATGTTCGCCTGCTCGCTTGCTCTTTCTTCCCTTTTAGGGAGAGGTAGAGGGAGAGAGCATCAGCCTGCTGCCCGGATTCTTGGCTTTTCATTTGCAAGGCACAAACATAAGGACGCAGACGCCAACAATGGCAATGGTGGTGCCAATCCAATCCCAAAGGTCGGGCCGGTCGTCGTCGAGGGCTTAGCCCCAAAAGAGGGAGAGTAGGATGAAGAAGCTGCCGTAGGTGACGTAGGTGTGCCCGAAGTTCTGCTTCTGGAAGGTGGGGATGATGCCATAGGCGACCAACACCAGTGGCCCCCAGCACGAAGAACACCAAGATGTTGTTCTTCCTTCGCCATTTCCAGATCATCCAACCCCCCGTGATCTCGCACACGCCCGTGGCCACGAACAGGAACAACGACAGCGGGGCATCCGAAGATGTGTACTCCATCTCTGTCTGTCTCTCCCTTCCTCGTGTAGATGCCATGGTGTTTGGCCTTTTATTCCTCTTCTACTTCCAATCTTCTTGATATGAAAGGCCTTCTTGCCGGTGAAGAATTTGATGGCCTCAATGAAGCCCTGAAAGTGGCGCTCACCTTCCAGGAGGACATGCAAGTGAATGGGCAGCTTCAGGTTATAGGGGTACTCGCTGATGGGTTTTCATTCCTGGAAGGGCTCGATCTACACCAGAGCATGAATGGCGAGATGATGGGGTCAATGCCTGGGGGCTCTGCATGTCCATGGAAGTAAGAGCAGGGATATCTTCCAGGGCGGCTGCTGCTGCTATGGGAGGAAGCTCGCCTGCAAAAGCAGATGATGTCTTGCTAGCTCCACCTCCATTGGTTGGAGCAGACAAGCTTCCCTTCTCTCCATCTCTCTTACTCTTAGGCCTTCATAGTTTTTATTGGACATAGGCCCCTACAAGGAATCCTATATCCACCATATGCCCTCGTGCTGCTACTGCTTCCATGATTTTTTTTTTTTAATAGTGGTCCCTTCCATTCTCATCATCGTGCTGCCATTTAAATGGCTACCCGATTATGACCTATAGCCCATCATTGCCTTCCTTGTCCCTTGGATCTCTCTCTGCCTTGGTGTGCTAGTTTTTAAAAATCTCTCTCTCTCTTTCTAACTAAGAAGTTGGGGCCAATTGGTGAAAGATGACCCAGGGATTCTTGGGGCAGCGATGGAAGGTCGTCCTTTCTCTCTGCCTTAATTCTTCTTCTTGTTGTTCTTTTTACGGTTGCTTCTGGTTGTGCCCAGCATTGCTCCATTTTCAAGATACCAAGCTCTTCTTCTCCGATGATTGCACCTATTTCGATTGGGGCCCCCCTCTTCACCATCGCCCAAGGTCTCCAATTTGTTTACTTCAAATTGCATGGAACTGGTCCATCGATTTATATCTTGGATTGTGTTGACTTACTGTTCAACTTCTTCGTCTGTTACACCATATATATTTGCAAATCATCTTTTCTTCTTCTATGATTTCACATGATGGAAAGGAGACTACATATGTCTTGAGATTAGCTTTTTCCCCGGCTGCGCACCAAAAATGACAGCAACCCTCCCACGGCAGAAAATGAACATGAAACTAAGGTAGAAGCGTGCAAAATCTATGCACATGGCTGAGCCATTAATCTCAAAACTGAAAAGAAACCATAAATCTTCCACTTAATAATGAATTGATTCGTTATCTTCATCATCTTTATCCATAGCTTCAACCATTATACAAGGACAAAAGGGAAAAGAAGAACTTCTGCACAAAAGATAGAGGAGAGAGGAGAGAGAACAACTTTTTGCACCACCAAAAAGAGAATGTGCAATTGGACAAGAGAGAGAAGGGAAAGAGGCACATAACCATTCGTGCACTCCACCCCACCTCTTCCCCAAAAAGCACACCCCTTCGTATTTTATTATTTCTTTGAAACTTTGATACATTTGATATTATAAGACCTTTGGCCTTTAATTTTGAGTATTCCTACCCTTTACAAATGCATGCACGTAACACTTTTGTGTATACCATTTATTTATGATGGATGTATGTGGATGTGGATGTGGCCCCCTCATATAAGTGTGTATTTTAGTGATTTTGAAACAATGTAAATGTTATTCTCTTGACAAAAGATGAAATTATGATATATGCATGGACATTTTTGTGCCTTGTTTTTATGCTTCTTTTGAGTGTCATCACTCCCTCTCAGTTTCCCCCACCCCCTATAAGGGCTTTGTAACTATACCATGGTGTTGTTGCAAAAAACACCTATATAGAGAGTATTAATGACTCTGAGCTCTATTTGGTTTCTACTCTACATGTGATTCACTATACCCAATGGCAAACCCTCATATGTGCAACGTCACGAGGGTGTAGACTTAGGATGTGCATATCTTCTACCATTTCTTTCATTGAATAGTATAAGATTACACCTTGCTCTCATATATTATGTTACCTTTTGTGCTGTGTTGAGTGAGTGATTGAGTGTAGGTGCATTACGCTTAGTATTAGAGCAACTCTTGCTCAGATTTCAGGAGTACTCACGAAAGTAGGAGAGAAGATCCATTATCCCGAGAAAATGTCATGACGCCCCACATCGTGTCAGCCCCCATTGCATTGGCCCCTCTCATAAAAGTTCCTTGGCATAGCAACCCCTAGTGTGAAAACCATCTATGTGACAACCTCGATACAACTTACCATCAGAAAACATGGCATGGCTTTATCATGGCATAACTATCACCTAAAGGTGAAACCGAGCTTCCCCGACATGACAAACCCAATGTTGAGGTGCAGCTTCCCACAATGACATGAAGGACAATGGAGAGAATGCACCCATCCCAATGGTTGAAGAGAGGAAGAAGAGGTCAAGAATGCAAAGAAGCACAAGAAGATTAAGGAGATGGATTGAAGAGGTAGTTAGAGGGCATGTTAGGCTTGTTAGACGCAATTTGTAAGAACATGAAAATAGAGGATGAAGAGAAGGAAAATAGAAGAAAGTTTGAAGAGGAGCAAGGATACAAGAAGTGACTGATGCAACAATAAGAGGAAGAGAAGAGATGCAAACTACAAGAGGGGATAGATAGATTGGCATATAGGTTAGCTAGGGAGGAAGCATCTAGGAGGTCTTAAGACACAAAGAAGGATAAGGAGAAGGAATCTAAAGTAGGAAACAAGAAGAAGGACAAGAAGAAATACAAAAGACAAAGCAACAAGGATGGAGAGGAGAGTGAAAGCTCAAAAGGTAACTATAGTAAGTTCAAGATGCCTCAACCCACCAAGTACAAGGGAGAGAGAGACGGGCTAATTTTGAAGAAATGGATTGTGGATGTAGATCCATACTTGAAGTATGCTAGAATAACTGAAGATAGGAAGGAAGAAGTGGTAGCTATCTATCTGGAGGATGCCACTGGTTGTACCTAATGGTGCAAGAGCAAGGATGTAGGAGGAACTTAAACATTACTTCATACCAAAGATGAAAAAACTCAAAGCTCAAGATGAGTGGAGAAATCTCAAGCAAGCACAATGGAAGATGAACAAATATATTAGCAAGTATAGATAGTTGATACAACAATCCCCAAACATGGACATATATACAAAGTTGCATGGATTCCTATTCAACATGCAGGAGTGAGCCAAAAGAGATATTGAAAGACAAGAACCAACGAGTCTAGTAGAGGCCATGAGGATGGCTCATAGATTAGTAGACTTAGAAGGAAGGAGGATATCCCAAGGGATTCAAGATAGATTCAATGCCAACCTCACCATCAACTCTTCGACCCCAAGACCTAGCCCCGAAAGAGGCTTCATCTTAGGGGTTGGGGGTAAAATCTCAAGATTAATGCCAACCACTTCACAATCCACCTTGATACCAAGGTGAGCATTTGGAAGGGGGCAAAAAACCACTCTAGATCATTTCCTAGCACATCTTATAGGTCTGTAGGGTCAAACACATCATGGTGGAAAGCCTCAATCATAGGAGTTTGATGTTTCAAGTGTGGAGGACCACACTACTACCAAAATACATGCCCCATGGAAGCTCCATAGAAGACATAACTTCAACAAGTAGATCCAACATGAGAGCAGAGTTTTGATGCCGAGAAGTGTTTAAAAATAGCTAAAAATTACGAATATCAAGGGAAAAATATTCAACATCGAAGGCGGCGGCTCCAACTAGGACGATT
The DNA here is from genome assembly GCF_053477565.2 of Lygodium microphyllum. Classification (NCBI taxonomy): domain Eukaryota; kingdom Viridiplantae; phylum Streptophyta; class Polypodiopsida; order Schizaeales; family Lygodiaceae; genus Lygodium; species Lygodium microphyllum. Next base: position 102,224,066 of record NC_141164.1, read on the forward strand.
TAAGCGTCAAGTGCTTAAAAGGCACCTGAGCGACACTTGTTGATTTTGATAAATTTTCACACTATCGAGCGGGTTGTTAGGAGTTTCCGGCCAATGCGAGATATCAAGCCAGACACGTAGAAATTTACAGCACTCGATTTGGACACCCGACGGGGAAATGCCCAAGAAAATGGTCAAGATACGAAGGGGTGGACAAAATTTGGGCAAAATGGGCAAGTGACCTTTGGGAGCCCAAAATTTAAATGTCACATGAAAGATTGGAGGGGTAGCATGCATAAAATCGTGGGGAGAAGGAGGTGCCATCTGCACCCGATTTTTGCGCCATCAATGTTGATCCTCAACCTCCTGCTTGTGAGCAACCTACCCAAGTGACTATGGGGCTTGATTCCCTCCTATATGCTGACTCTATCGCCGCCCTTTGCTCGCGCAATGATGGCCTGGATGAAGATCTCTGATTTTAGTCTTTCTCTCTCCTCCCTCTCTCTCCCTTAAGGGGCTGTTCTTGTGTGGAAGAAGACAATGAAGAATGGTGGAGGAAAGCTTGTCCGGATGAGACCGGATTGCTTCCGAATGGATGAATACATGAGGAGGGCTGTTCTTGAAGATGTTGAGCATTAAATGCATGCTGGAAATCAGTCCCATATTCAAGACCAAGAAATCGAGACCTGAAAATAAGCGGTAATGCTATTTTTACAAAGAAAAATGATCTTTTTATGCTAGTTGCTTTATGAAATCTTGTTCATATGGGATGAAAGTTCATTATGACATTGTTTGCCATGAGTTCCAACTGTTTGCAACCTGAAAATCAGAAAATATAAGGCTACATGGCCGGAATTAGTGTTAAAATACATAAAAACACGCATTTTAAGGGTAAAATTGGGGTTTTTGCTATATAAATGAGAAATATGATATATCACACCAACTAAATCTAAGTTTTTGCTATCAATGAACCTAAGGGCCACAGCGCACAATCAACTCTCATTTTCAATCATTTTTATTAAAGAAAAATAGAAAAAAATGGCCAAAAATGGGAAAAATGGACTGAGGAAAATTAGGGAAAATTATATCTATGATTGTGCAATGTATAACGATGGCAAAGCACGAGGTTGGCCTCAGTTTGTCCCTGTTTCTATTTTTTTGCGTATTTATTGTTCTTTTAAAGGGAAAAATGCATAGAAACCCTATCTAACCGATCAATGATGTAAAATGCTAAGAGCTAGATGAACAGGGGCTGAAATGCTGAAAGATAAAGAAAAGATTTGATTTATGCATTGCACTTGGCATATAGGAAACGGTTTAAGTAAAGAGGATGGTAGCATGAGCATATGGCTCGGTGCCTCCTTTCAACGCAGCACGCGTTAGTGAAATTCATGGAAAGAATGTTTTATGCACTATGCACGATGCTGATCTTTCTTTTGTCTGAGCACATAGCCATACACGATTTTCATTAAGCATAATAATTAAAAAAAATCAGAAAAACCCCCTGGATGCATGGCACTTGTCTTCCTTAGGTTGAGACCAACGATGAGCGTGAGAGGATGTCCTAAGCTCTAGGTTAGTCGTTGGGTCCTAAGGGCAAAATTGTAGTGAGGAATGGTACATCCTGGAACGTAAAATATTGGTACCTTGAGAGGAGTTTTTGCTCGTTTGTGTTATATGTTTAGCAGCACATCAAAGGGCCAATCCCTGCGATGTAGGAGAGCTGCAGTGGGGCTCCGACTATTAGTCGGTGGAGTCCCTCCATATGTGTGTGATCATGGCATTGGCAATGTATAAGGGTTCTACCTTTGAGGAGTTTAAGGGAAAATTTGGACTATAAACTATAAACGCATGAATTAAGCTTTAGGGCAGCTTGTCCTTTAGCATCAGATTGACGTTCCTGGTCCGCGAGGCCATGAGGGTGTTTATGTATCATGAGCATGAGGTTCGGCTAGTGCCATAGCCAGTGCCGGCCCATTTTAGGTCCCATCAGTGGTGCATCTGTCGGGAGCCACTTATAAGTGGTGGTTTTCGGATCTAGGGCTTCTAGGGACCAAAAGGAAGTTGGTTTATGTCCTCTAACAAGGACCGTCAAGCCAAAATCCAAAAAGAAAAATATGCTGAGAGGGCTAGGCGGCGGTTAGAGATAGTAAGTCATTATTCTCCTCAAAGGAGTAGTCCGGTACATATAAGAGGCAGTGGTCTTAGTAACCCAACTTCTCCACATAGTCTATTAGGTGCAGGAGGAAGCGTAAGTTCTTCCTCTCCTCTACCAAGTCTATCCACTTCAAGTGGGGGGGTGAATTCACCCGTTCAAGCTCCTATTGTTAATCTGATTATCACCATGGCACAACCCATTACAATTCCTGCAGGGACACTGGATTTACCAGCCTTAGGAGTTCCCTTGCCCATTTTTAATGGGTTAGCGGAAGAGGATGCAGAATTTCACATTTGTGAATTTCAAAGATTGATGTTCAATTATCGCATCCAAGACGAGGGACATCTCATGATGTTCTTCAATATGACGTTAAAAGGAAGGGCTGCGGTATGGTATCACAGCATAGAGTCTGGAACCATAACCACCATTGATCAATTCTATGTAGCTTTCCGAGCGGAATATGCCCCTGAAAGAGGTGGCCAATATTGGTTGCGGGTCTTGAATGTAACACGCCAAGATCCTCACGAGAATGTGAAAGCATATGCCAAGAAGTTGAAGGAAGTATTTTGTAAGTTGCAAACTTACATTCCCATTCCGCCAGCTGCCCAATTGCAATAATTTTGCATGGGTTGGATTTTAATATCCAAGTGCAATTGAGCAGTGTGGCCTTCGCAGATATAGACACCGCTATTACGCGGGCAGAGGGAGTAGAAGCACGATTACAAATGGCCTACTCTCGAATGAATGTTAATGGGGGTTTAGTACCTAGCGGCAATCCATCATTGACGAATGGAAGTCAAGGGATGCCTATGACTAACCCTAATGGGAGAGGGAGCGTGGTTCAGAATGTACCATTGCTGCCAGCTCCTCCCAGTGTGACTATGCCTATGGCAAGTCAGTTGGCTCCACCAAACGTTGGAGGCCAAGTTTCAAATTCTAATGTTGTTCCTATGGGTCCACAGCCAATGCCAAATCAGATTGTTAGGCCAATGGAATGACGGGTCGACGATCGAGGCTATAAGTCGAGTGCATCTAATGTCCTTGGCAAAGTTAAGGATATGATGAAGCATTATACTGACATGATTTCTGAACAATATCGACAAATAGCTGTCGACGTTAATTTCTTGAAGAAGCAACAAAATCTGATAGGGAGTCGAAGCCCTGAAGAGGGTGGACCCTCTAGATTCAGTTGTAAGTGGTGCGATGGACAGCACTTCCCCAGAAACTGTCCAAATGTGAAATGTGACATTTGTGGGAAGTCAGGCCATTTAGCTGCTACTTGTTGGAGTAAGATTAGTTCTCTCCAACAAGGGAGTAAATAGTCGAGCCCAATGAATCATAGAGCGCAAGGAAATAACTTGCAACAGAATGATGCACCCAGGCAAATATTGTAGAGGGGAAAAACAACTATAGAAGAGTTGCTACAAGGCAACGGAGTCAGCCTTATTGAGGTTGTATGAGTCAATGACGCTGAAACCTCTAACTTAAGAGCCATGACAAGAGGCCAAAAGGCTAAAGAGGTTGACAAAGATAATGCAAAGCGGGTTGAGGGAAACCCTAAACAAGGGGATAAGGGGACGCAAGTCCAGAATCCTAGTATAGAAGGGGGACCGCTAAGGCTGGTTGACAAGAAAGGCGACCCTAAAAAGGATGAGGAAGTGCCAAGAAAGAAGGCAAGAGCTAAGAAAGAAGCACCAAAACCGATCCAAAGACCAAAAGAGAGGATGGTTTGGCAAGAAAAGAGAGCTCTGGCTACTTATCATGACTTTGATTTAGCAAGTTTTCTTTGCGAAGTTAAACCAGACGTGAACCTCTTGAAATTGATTAAATTATCTCCAGGAGTACGCAAGGAATTTAAGAAGATCCTGCGTATTGGGTATATTGTAGAACCTTTGGGCATAGCACGAGTAGGGGAAGATTGGTTTGATCATACTGAGAAGAATTGCCCTAGGGTTCCAACTTATGTGGATGGAATATTGGTGGAACATGCTATTGTAGACACTGGATCCTCCGTCAATATCATGAGTTCAGAATTGATGGAGAGGTTGGGTCTAGGCATCCAAAAAGATAGCTCCACCCTTCTTAGAATGGTTGATGATAGTCTAAGACAACCAGAAGGTTGCATTACTAAGGTCCATGTTACAGTTGTGAGTGTAGAATGTTTCTTGGACTTTAGGGTGATCAGATTTGCAGGACGTCCTAGCTATCGAGTTTTTCTAGGTACGCCTTGGATCTTACGAACAGACTGTCAAGTCGATATACCCACCAGTCGAGTGGTTCTAGGTAGAGGTGCTAATCGAGTAATAGTCGATGCTTACCCTGAGTCTCCTCAAATTGAGAGAGCTCCTTTATCTTCTATTGAATTAGAGACAGCAGATGATCCATCTGGTAGTGAGACATCATCCATCGATGAATCTAAAGAGGAGTCCACTACAGAGGATATTTATCAGATAACTCTAAATGAGACGATAGAGCCGCAAGATAGGATAAGAGATGCGGATGTGATTGAGTTAGACCTTGGCACACCGAATGATTCGCGGCCAATTAAATTAGGTTCCATGCTTAGTTCAGCAGAAAGGGAGGACTATGTGTCCTTGATTCAGGAATTCCGCGACATCTTTGCTTGGAGCTATGATGAGATGAGAGGTATTCCTCCCAGCCTGGCTGTTCATACTATTCCCGTAAAAGAAGGCAGTCGCCCTGTGCGTCAGAAGGTAAGGTATATGCCTTTTGAATTGAGGGACGGGTTGTTTGAGGAGTTACAGAAGTTAAGAAAGGCTGGTTTAATCTTTCCTATGCAGCACACAGAATGGTGTTCACCAGTTGTTATCAGGAAGAAGAAAAACAACCAGATCCGACTATGTGTAGATTTTAGAGAGCTGAATAAGCAGACTGTTAATACCCGTTGCCATTTATTGACCAAATCTTGGATCAATTAGCGGGTAGAGAAGTATATTCATTCATGGATTGCTTTGCGGGTTACAACCAGATGGAAATTGTAGAAGAGGACAAGTTGAAAACAACTTTTATTACTGTCTTTGGTACTTTTGCGTACCATGTGATGGCCTTTGGTTTGTGCAATGCACCTGGATCATGGCAACGAACAGTAGACAAGACCTTTGATGACATCTTTCCCGATGAGTTGAAAGTATTTATTGATGACCTGGGGGTAGCCACTGTAAGGGAAAGGATGTTGGTTATTTTAAGAAAGTGCTTTGAGCGTTGCAGACAATTTTGTATCGCTCTTAACCCACGAAAGTGTGTCTTTGGAGTACCTTATGGGCTATTGCTACGTCATGTGGTCAGTTCAGTAGGGATAGCAACTAACCCTGAAAAGATCAAGGTCATAGTTGCTATGAGTCCACCACGCACTCCGAAAGAGGTTCATAGCTTTCTGTCATCGATAGGGTACTATCGGAGGTTTATAAATGCCTTGGCAGAAAGGATGTTGCCATTAACGAACTTAATATCCTTTAGCTGTTCGTTTGAATGGAGCGACCCTTGTAAGGTAGCTTTCGAGGATGTGAAATAGGAGCTAGTAAAAGCACCCATTTTAAAAGCACCTAAAAGAGGCGAGGTATTCTATATATTTTCAGCAGCCACCATGCATAGTATAAGCTGCTGTTTAGCCCAAATCTGGGAGGACAAGTGGTATCATCCAATAGCTTTTGCTAGTCGAAAATTGGGCATTTCAGAGATCAATTATACCTACATGGAGAAGTTGTGTCTTGCGATGGTCTTTGGGACTAAAAAATTCAGGCACTGCATCCTCTTTGAAAAGGTAGTGTTCTATACGAAGGCGGAAGGACTTAGATTGCTTATGAACAAGCTGCAACTGCCTGATCATTTGGCAAAGTGGTTAATCACTTTGCAGGAGTTCGATTATGAGATTAAGAGTAAGCCACCGAGGTTGCAGGGTATTGTGGAATGCCTTGTGGATTTCGGGGAGCCGAAGGAGACTTTGGCTAAAGGAAGCGATATTGAAGAAATATTTAAAATTGATACAGCTTCCATTCCATCTTGATATGCTGCTATTACGCATTATCTATCAACAGGAGAGACGGGAGCTGGTTTATCAAAGTTTGAATAGTGGAAAATCAAACAACAGGCTTTGAAGTTTTCCGTGATCGCAGGGACACTATATCGGCAGGGTGTTGATGATATCTATCGCCAATGTGTGATGCCTGACGAGGTTCCTTTTATCTTAGAAGAGTGCCATGACTTTGCATGTGAAGGGCACTTTGCGGGACGGTTGACAGCGCAGAAAGCTTTAAGAGCTAGGTATTGGTGGCCATCCATCTTCCAAGATTCCTTTGAGTATGTTAAGAAATGTGATACCTGTCAAAGACATGACAGTAGAGAGAATAGGAAACGCCCACTCATGCCTATTATGGCTATCCTTCCATTTGAGAAGTGGGGCATTGATTTTGTGGGTCCTATTACCCCGTCGTCTACTACTCAGAAGAGGTATATTATAGTAGCAACAGATTATTTTACAAAATGGTCAGAAATGCGGGCAACGAGGCAGGACAATGCAAAAGAGACTGCAAGTTTCCTTTTAGAGCAGATTATCTGCCGTTTCAGTCCCCCGAAGGAATTAGTGTCGGACCGTGGAACCCATTTTTTTGAATAAAGTGATCAAAAGCTTGACTGAAGCTTGGCAAATCAAGCATAATAAAATGACCCCTTATAATCCACAAGCAAACAGGCAAGTTGAAAGTACTAATAAGCAGCTTGTGGGGATCTTGTCTAAAATAGTATCTGAGAAGAAACGAGACTAGGACAAGAAGTTGTATGTGGCAGTATGGGCGTATAATACCATGTTCAACCGTGCTACCGGCCATACTCCATTTAAACTGGTTTATGGGGAAGAGTGTGTGTTACCCCTCGAGATCGAGTTGCCAACCATACGGTTTGCAATTAACCATTCTTTGGGAAATGAGGATTCCCTTTTTGAACATTTCACAACCCTAGCCCACCTGGATGATCTGAAGTTGTAGAGCTTATTACACCAGGAGGTAGCTAAATGTCGGATGAAGCAGTTGCATGAACTTAGAGCGAAGAAGTATACCTTTAAAAAAGGGCAATCAGTTCTATATTATGATGCACGTAGGGAGCTGTTTCCAGGGAAGCTGGAACCTAAATGGGATGGGCCCTACAAGATTGTTAGGTTAGGGAAAAATAGGTCTACGGCTCTATTTTTTAGTATGCTAATACAGGAAAATGCATTGCAGGTCCATGCTGGGGATGATTTGAGACCTACAAAAGAGCTTTAAAGCCGGTTGATGGGGCGGTTAATTCCCTATTTGGAGCACCCATATCTGGAGCAGAGATACCATCGGGGGAAACTCATCTGGTGGAGCAAAGGATACAAAGTGATTGAGCAAGAAGATGGAACCTTTGTGTGGGAGATCAAAGTCTTCTGCCGTCACTGCTTACGACTGTTGACGAGTATCCCTGTTGAGTTCAATGAAGAAGGTGGGATGGAGCCGTCAGTTCATCCTCTCAACATGCTAAATTTTGACTATCATAATTATGAATAGAGGAGTTCATGATGGCAGGCTGTGTAAACCCATTGTGGACGTACACATTATATTTTGACGGAGTGTCTAGGGGCCCTAATAAAAAAGGGAGTGTTGGAGTAGTAATCCGAGATCCCCGATGTAGAGTTACGATGAAGTTAGCTGCTTATCTCGTGGTAGGATTCACTAACAATATGGCAGAGTATAAAGCCTTGATTATGGGACTGCATATTGCCAAACAAGGTGGTATTCGTCGGTTGTTAGTAAAAGGGGATTCCCTGTTTATCCTGAATCAGCTAGATGGGACATACACAGTGCGGAATCCCATTCTCTGTATGTATCATCGAACCGCGATGACCCTACTTGAGGAGTTTGAGAGAGTGTCTTTTCAGCTGATTCCATGTTACTGTAATCAATTTGCGGATTCTTTGGCAAATCTTGCTTATGAAGAAGACCTCTTCTTCAATTGTGGTCCTAGTTTGGATATTGTTATCAATGATGAAACATGACCCGGTCGCTTATGGGGTATGTTATCAGAGCATGCAATATATGGCAGACGATGGTTGATATGGGTGATGCAAAGAGTAGCCGAGACCAATCTATCGTTATTATCCTGGACCCATAGGTTGATTAGACAACATATTATGTGTATGCCTCTTGCTATATATGCAGGAGGGATGGGTCATAACCTTATGCATTTAGTTTAGGGCTACGAGCCCTGTGTTTTCCTCCTTGGAAAGGAGCCTATTATTGTATATCTGTACTATTTTAGGGAGGGATGTGTAGACGCTATTCTGTTTTATCTCGTTAGGCCAAAAGGGCCAGTTTTGCGAGGTTTTGAATGTTTTATTTCATTAGGCCAAGAGGGTCAGTCGTCTGTTTAGTGCAGGTACGGGTAATGGTTTCTTGTTTTAGTTTTGTGCTAGACAGGTTCGGAAGAAGAGCTTGGAAGGAGCCTTTTGTTGCGCGGAAGCTTCTCGCGGCCCTATCCAGGTGATATCTTTCCTTTATGAGTACTGTGGTTTCTATGCTATATATGTATCTGTGTGCTTGTTAAGGGGTTTTTTCTTTTCTTGTTGGGGATCGGCATCCAAGGCATGAAGTCCCAGGTTTAGGTTCAGTATGTTTGAGGGAGGTTTGAGTAGTCGTTGCCTCTTGTAAAGACATTGCCAGGCATCGAAAGACCTGTTTTAGAAGGGAGTTCTAGTGACCCTATTCTGCTAGCCTGCTAGGCGGCCGTTCTAGGAATTCTTGCTTAGTTGTGAGGCAGCTAGAGAAGCCTGCCAGAAGAAAAATAATGATGATAGAAGGAAAAGAAACCCTGAATATCTTGAGAGAAAATAAATATATAAAGAGGTGTGTAAAAAGGGATTCTAACCCCCTATCAAAATAGAAAAGAAAAGAAAGAAAAATTTATAAGCCGTTGATCATCACCTTGTGAAGGCCTGGTAGGTTCTTGGGGACGAGACCGACCCAGGGCCGATGCCTTGTCTTCCTAGGGGTGGCATCTTGCTAGAAAAGAAGAAAGTAAGGAAGTTTGGAGCAAAAATAAAAGTGAGCGTCAGAAAAGGATTAAGTGTTACCTTTCGAGGGCTTGGTAGGTTCTTGGGTACCGAGACAGGACCTGAGGCCGATGCCCTGTTTTCCTTGAGTCACTACGCTTAGCTCCCTCCTTTTTACATACCGGAGTATGGAAAAATAAAAACTCTAAAAGAAGAGATGTGCTAAAAGAAAATACTTCTTGATCAGGAGTCCTCGCCTAGTAGAAGCTCCTGGTTGTGTTGTCCTTAGTTAGGTAGGTAGTTCAGACCACCACTTAGGGTAACCTATTTGATAGTTCTTTTTAGTTTGGCCGTGTTGGAGCAGTCAGTTAGTGACTAGCTTTGGACCTTCTATCAGATTATGCTAGGCCTACTCCTTGTGGATGTCATGCCTTGGTTTTGTCAAGGGGTAGGGTGAGCATTGTGATGTGTTTTAATATGTATCTATTTTGTATCAACTTGATGCTTCCTTTGGTTGTTTTGTGCAGATCTGTTGTGGGATTCGACAGGCTGAGTCGCCCTATCCCGTGGTCGCCAATGAGAGCAGAGTTTTGATGCCGACAAGTGCTTAAAAATAGCTAAAAATTACGAATATCAAGGGAAAAATATTCAACATCGAAGGCGGCAGCTCTATCTAGGACGATTTTAAGCGTCAAGTGCTTAAAAGGCGCCCGAGCGACACTTGTTTATTTTTGATAATTTTTCACACTACCGTGCAAGTTATCAGGAGTTTCTGGCCAATGCGAGATGTCAAGCTGGATGCACAAAAATTTACAGCACTCGATTTGGAAACCGGACAGGGAAATGGCCAAGGAAATGGTCAAGATACGAGGGGGTGGACAAAATTTGGGCAAAATGGGCAATGACCTTTGGGAGCCCAAAATTGAAATGTCACATGAAAGATTGGAGAAGTAGCATGCATAAAATCGTGGGGAGAAGGAGGCGCCATTTGCGCCCGATTTTTGCGCCATCAATGTTGATCCTCAACCTCCTGTCTGTGAGCAACCTACCCAAGTGACTATGGGGCTTGATTCCCTCCTATATGCTGACTCTATCGCCACCCTTCTCTTGTGCAATGATGGCCTGGATGAAGATCTCTGATTTTAGTCTTTCTCTCTCCTCCCTTTCTCTCCCTTAAGGGGTTGTTCTTGTGTGGAAGAAGACAATGAAGAATGGTGGAGGAAAGCTTGTCCGGATGAGACCAGATTGCTTCTGGATGGATGAAGACATGAAGAGGGCTGTTCTTGAAGATGCTGAGCATTAAATGTATGCTGAAAATCAGTCCTATAATCAAAACCAAGAAATCGAGACCTGAAAATAAGCGGTAATGCTATTTTTACAAAGAAAATGATCTTTTTATGCTAGTTGCTTTATGAAATATTGTTCATATGGGATGAAAGTTCATTATGATATTGTTTTCCATGAGTTCCAGTTTTTTGCAACCTGAAAATCAGAAAATATAAGGCTACATGGCCGGAATTAGTGTTAAAATACATAAAAACACGCGTTTTAATGGTAAAATTGGGGTTTTTGCTATATAAATGAGAAATATGATATGTCACACCAACTAAATCTGAGTTTTTGCTGTCAATGAACCTAAGGGCCACAGCCCACAATCAACTCTCATTTTTAGTCATTTTTTATTAAAGAAAAATAGGGAAAAATGGCCAAAAATGGAAAAAATGGGTTTAAAATTAGGGAAAAATAGAAAATGGGCTGAGAAAAATTAGGGAAAATTATATCTATGATTGTGCAATGTATAACGATGGAAAAGCACGAGATTGGCCTCATTTTGTCCCCGCTTCTATGTTTTGTGCGTATTTATTATTCTTTTAAAAGGAAAAAATGCATAGAAACCCTATCTAACCGATCAATGATGCAAAATGCTAAGAGTTGGATGAAAAGGGACTGAAATGCTGAAAGATAAAGAAAATATTTGATTTATGCATTGCACTTGGCATATAGGAAACATTTTAAATAAAGAGGATGGTAGCATGAGCATATGGCTTGGTGCCTCCTTTCAACACAACACACTGTCCATGCATTACATGAGGATCAAATTGTACATTAGGACCTTGCTATCCAAAATGGCCATGCTGCCCAAAACTGCCATGTGCATGCTGCCCATTGCTATGTGCATGTTGCCCATTTCCATGTGCATGCTTCACATGTACCCCTTACATTCCATGCTGCCCAAGATTTGCATTAGGCCCTTGCTAGCCATTCCCATGAGTGTGCATATAGCTTCCATTACGGGGGAGTTGTGGTCCCAAGGATGGGCTTGAAGAATTCGTAATGAGGGAGGGAAGGAGGGGTTCATTATATCTAGTGGAAGGCTCACCCCTCTCATAAGTGCTATGGGGAATGCCATGGGTACAACCAAGACCTTGTGGGCTATGCCCGGTCTCCAAGGGGGGAGGGCAGTTAGCCTCACGGGGAGGGACATACTCCTTGGGTCGATCCGAGGGGGATGCAATGGCAGGGATGAGGGTGCCCATGCGCTCTATAAGCAAGTCCATCTTGGCCATCATCTCAGATTGATGGTGATCTTCGCATGTTTCCATCTCCCTATGGCGTTGTTCCATCTCTCGATGTCGTTTAGCATGACGGGTCTCATGTTGGCATAGAGTTTTGTTGAGCATACAGAAGCGGTCCATCTAGGGAGCACCCTCTTCAAACGTGTCTTCATAATCCTCTTGGCTGAGCTAGGATCATTCATTGAGGCAAAGGAGTCCCTTATTTCATGCTGGAAGTCCTCCCGGGCCTTTGCTTTACCCTTGTGGCCTGCCATCACCAGTGCAGTCCACCAGACCCCTTGTTACAGAAATGGAAATAACTTGGGCTAGGAAGCTCTGATTGCCAAAAAATTTTATTCAAATTAAAATTCTAAATCCCCTCTACGTGGCTATGTGAAAATATCCTTGACAGTAAATGATCAGGGCTTTGATATAATCACTTTTTGTGGGCTGACTGTGTAGGACTGCTGCCTGTCCCACAGTACTTCTGAGCACAAAATTGAGCTTATCTCCCAAACTATAGGGCAGAATGGGGAGAATTTCGGTTCAAATCAAAGGGGGGAATGCCCTCTTTGAATTGAGCTATGGGGCCCGCACTCAGTCATGCAAGAAGGCTTTGTTGTAATTGACTTTTGTGGGCTGACTGTGTAGGACTGCTGCATGTCCCATAGTACCTCTGAGTACAAAATTGAGCATATCTCCCAAACCATAGGGCAGAATGGGGGGATTTTTGTTTTATATTTAAGGGGGGGATGCCATCTTCAAATTGAGCTATAGGGCTGTGCTCAATCACACAAGAAGGCTTTGATGTAATCGACTTTTGCAAGAGGACTATGTGGGATTGGTTATCTGCAATACCCTGCAAGGACTCCCTCAAGGAGCATACCTTATCCCAATGGTTAGGTGCTTATTCCAAAACATCCAGGGCCTCAATGGTGGTTCTCAATGCCACATAGAGCCATACATCATTTTCATCCGTAGTTCTATTGCTGAGACCATTTCCATGATTGCATTGCCTGCTCTTCTTACATGCATCCACCATACATTTCCAAGTGATACATGATATTACCAATGCATGTAGAGGGATGTAGACTCAAATGATCAAGGCTCGGGCTATTCCATCAAGTGCATCTACACCTGCAAAAATATTTGGGCTCTGGATCACCGGGAGGTGGGCAAAGTTTCCCCCGAACCGGGTTGTGCACCCCTTTAGGGTCTTTGATGGCAAGGGGGGTCACCCCTCCTTTATCTTGCCACCTCTCCTGGCATCGGGTTTTTTCTCACCTGGAATATACATGGCAGACATTTATTATTAGGCAACTAGCTTGATATGCATTTACAAATTGAGGATTGGCCCTTTCATGATATGCATGAAATGGGATGGGAAAAGGGGTTACCTCTGCAATTCAGTGACTCATTGATTGCATGACTTACCCTTCTTACAAATTTTTTTATCAATCAGAATCAAACAAGAGTACAGTTAAGGATTAGAGTAAAATCTTGATCAATGGGAAAGAAATTGAAAGATTATCCAGCTATGCATTCATTCCCAGAGTGTGGGCTGAGGATGGGAATCTCTCTCATCAAGTGGTTGAGCTCAACAATTGGATGTAAAAGAGAGAGGAATAACTGATTGACATACCTTGTTCAAGCTTGGGGAAGAGTTATTGGCTGTCTCCTTTAAGAGCTTTGTGGTTGCCCATCTTCTTGCTACCCGTGGTTGTATGGGGGCCTTCAATGTCGTATATCTTCACTTGTTGAAGCTTGTGGCTACTCCCAAGGCTCCTGGGGTGAGAAAGTTGAAGGGGATTTAATGTGCCTTGAGCTAGGTTGAAGGTTTGATGGCTTCCATGGCTCCTGCCCATAGTAGGGTTTGAGGTATTGTCAAGAACTGATGGGGGGGAGGGGGCAATACCCATGCTTAAGCTTGCCCAGGGGTGTACCAAGGCTGAGTGATGAAGCAAGGAGGGCTAGACTAAGCTGGAGCAAGAGGAGTGAGCCAAAAAGCTCAGCGCAAAATACACTGCGTTTTTTCAGCTACTCCCTGGAGGCTCCAGACAAGACAAGTAGGGCTCAAGGCTACTCTAGATGCTGAGCAAGGTGAGGGGAAAGCTCTGGGACAAGTCATTCCTGCTGAGGAAGAGGAGGGAGCAAGATCTCTGAGGTTCTTAGGGCTGAAGGTTCCATGGCAGCATGAAGGAAGGAGGAGAGAGAAGGTCCTCTTGAAAAAGTAACTGAGCTTTTGGTATTCTCTAACTCTACTACACTCCTTTTGCCCAAAACCCTCAAGAAACTTACATGAAAATTAGTGAAGACCTGTCAAATTTGTCTGCCCGGTCTCTAGATGTGTCCATGGTTCTTGGGAAAGCTCCAAGAAAGGCTGCCATAGTCTTCAAGAGGGCTGACAGCCTGCTTGAGTACTCTTGTGTACCTGTGAGAGAGATGTAACTGGGGTTTTCTAATTGTGGGAAAACTGTGAGAACCCTAAATCTATGGCAAAAGAAACACTACAAGATATAGACCTTATGCCGACGTTTAAAGCGATGAAAATGCAAATAACAAAATTTGCCCCTATCGTCGCAAAAAGTGTCATTATTGGTGATGCCATAGAATAGTCGGTATCACCGTCACTATCAGCGTCGGTATTGGCGTCGGTATCAACGCCGCATACCGACGCCAATACCGACGCTGATAGCGACGATTTGCGACGTATATAACAACGCCAATAACGACGCGAGCAGTAAAATTTGTGATGATGTGCTATATGAGAGCCATACAAAATAGTTTCTGCACTGTGTATAATGCGCTTGCAAACAAAAATAATGTATACTGAAACTATAACACTGATACATGAAATAAATACATGATCTCATAATAAGCGATTGGTACAATCATGACAAGATATCATTAATACATAGAAAATGTCTACATAGATCAGGCGACTCAAAAATAAAGGTGTGTGAGCTCCAGGGATCCAAGAGCAAGCTACATATCCTCGTCCCCCGAAAGCTTGTCCCACCGCAAAGAAGCATCGAATGGACTCTACAAAAAAAGAAACAACACATTAGTCCACCATATGATAATGCATTCAAATATCTCATGGTAACTACGGACAAGAAAGATGAGTGACTTACAGGGCCGCTGCGTCTGTATAATCGGTCGATCAATGAGGTGAGACCATGCCTCTCTGCATATCCAGTCTCAAGGCCAATCGGATTGCGATTTGTAATGGAGTGCTGCAAAGAAAACAACATGCTAACTGTTAGAAACGTGACAGTACAAAGAATATTTCAAAAAATAAACAAGCAAAACAAAAGAAAAACTTACAAAGTCCTCCAAATATGTCATGTGGCCGCCACTCCCAAGATGATGGACCACTCCGGCCTTGAGTCGTGCCCTCACCACCTCGCGCTGCTGATTCCAACGTCCTGGAGAATCTGTAGCCTCCTCCCTCATTCGGCGCCAGTCATCTGCATCTAACCACTCGGGCTTTACAGCCCCACTCTTGATTGCCTTGCGTGTGTTGGATCGTCTATGTGACATGTATGCACACATGCAATCCATCATCCAGCCCGTAGAGAATCTATCTACTGAGGCTCACACCGAAAACTCCTCGTGCAAGGATACTACTATGTAGTCCTTGCTCCCCTCCGATATGTTCTTCCAATGATCTAAGACGTTGTGCTGAAAAACTTGTTGGCAAAACTCCCTCATGCAAGCCATCACCCTCCTCCCCTCATCATTCATGATGATGGCTCCTGACCTACTATCGACTAGATATCCATAACCCCCTGGAGTATGCCTAAGATGGGTTCTCTCCCATCTGCGTCCACACTCCTGGGCATATCCAAGAGGACCCTGTGCATCCAGTGTACCAACTAGGGTAATATCTCTCGGAGTGGCACCCACAGGGGTGCCACATGCTGACGGTTGAGCAAAAGCTAGAGTAATTGGAGTAGATATCCCCACAGGTGTGACAAATCCCTGAGGTGATGTAGCTCCAGCTGAATGATGAGATGGAGACACCGCGTCCATGCCTCCACAGCATCCACCTGAGCCTGAGCCACACTCCCTGGAAGGGCCACAAGAGCGAGGAGTCGCACCTTGTTAACCCCAACATGAAGAAAGCAAAAGGAAATAAAAAAGACGCAGGGCAAAGGCAGAAAAAAGGTAGCTCGACTGAAGAAAGAAGAGGAGAAAAGACCAAAAGCACAAGGGCAACCTTAAAAAGTCCAAGGCAACTGCAAAAGGGGAAGGTGCATTTTAAAGTACCAAGGTGCACCCTGAAATCTTGTAAAAGAGTGCCAGGCGGTGGAAAATTCGGAAAGCTAAAACAAAAGATAAAGACAAAGGCCAAGGCAAAGAGAAACTGAAGACAAAGGTGCACAAGGAAAAGCGCAAGTGCATCATGGTTTAATTCAAGGAGCGCCGGGCTCTCACCCAGTGCAATTTGTAAATGTAGACGGGCGGTGGAAAGGAAGCTAGGGAGAGAGAAGGACAATGGGAAAAAGGGCCTAGGCTATGGCCGGCCTTGTAAAAAAGGGGATGACTGCCCAAAAGGGATTTAGGGTTTTGTATATAAAGTTGAAAAGTGAATGAGAAGCTCATTCTTTGGTGTGTGGCAAAAGGAGTCTTCTTCTTTCTCTCTTCCTCTCTTCCTCTCTTCTTCTCTCCTTCTTGCTTGTGTGTGCTCTTGAGAGAGGGAGTGTGAGAGTGTGAGGGAGTGAGTGTGTGGGAGTGAGGGATCAAGAGGGTGAAGCTCTTCACCATCTCCTCTTCTCTTCTTCTCTTCTCTTCTCTTCTCGTGTCTCGCGTGCACGTGGCTATGGAGGATGGAGCTTGGAGATGGAGGAGGCTTGAGGATGCTTGAGCTAGCATCAAGAATCAAGGAGCTATCGAGGTGTGCGAAGGAGGAGGCTACTCACATTAGCATCAAGGTAAGCTCACTACATTCGTAGGGTCGACGGTGCATCGGCTAGGTGAGAGATAGCCATTAGAGCTCACTTGAAACGCTTGAAGCAATAAGTGGTCCGTGGGTCTTGGCGGTTGAGCGAAATCTCCCACATTTTGGTTCCATTGCCGGGACAAATGGATTCAAGCTTGAGAACTTGCGCGCCTCATATCAAGTATCGAAGTAGAGGATTCATCCCCGAAACGGAGCTTGAGATAGATAGGAAGTTTGCGTGTTTTTGATCTTCAAAACAAGTAAGTATTTTAGGATCTTGGTTGTTTGATGATTGGAAAACATGGAGAAATTATTTCAGTTTTTTTGCTTTTGATTTTTGTTGCGTTTAGAGTAGGCTAACATTAGGAAATTGCACCTGAGAGACATAGGGTTTGCTGATATAAAACAAGGAGAAAATTGGAAAAAACAAGTGGAAAATGGAGGAAATGCTCATTTGAATGTGTAGGAATCACAAGGAGAGTGATCGGTAACATCCGGGTAATGTCCAGCAGGGGTATAAGTTCTTGGAGGGCAAGGAAACCCTCATTTGCAACTAGTTGAGAGAGAGAGAGAGAGAGAGAGAGAGAGAGAGAGAGAGAGAGAGAGAGAGAGCTTGGGTGACCCATTTCGATCGATCAGTGCGAGGAGTTATGTTGCTATCGGCGATCCCCAGATATATAGATCTCTTCCCCATCACTCCAGTATCATTCCTATTGAATCTTGTAGCTTGCAATAATCAATATCTTAAGATTTTTGACGATTTCACGCTCGAAAGTGCGTTCGGGTCGGTGGAATCAAACACCCGATCCAGTGTCCGATTCTCAGAACCGGATATCCCATTCTGACAATCGGACGCTCGGACAACCGTCTGATCGGACCATCCTGTCCGATCGGGCCACTCGGACCAACCCGTCCGATTTTGAAAATTGGACCATAGGAAATCGGACCACATGTCCGATCGGATGCCTCGTCCGGATCGAGGAAATCGGACCCACCCCTGTCCGATTTGTAGAATCGGACCCACGGATTAGGACATGTCAGCAATCGGACCATCCACCTGGTCTGATCAGACCACTTGTCCGATTTTCAAAAATTGGACACTTGACCCCTGTCCGATTCTGAGAATCGGACAGCTCAAAATCGAGCAGCTCAAAATCAGACCCACTTGGTCCGATTCTGAGAATCAGACCACTGGTAAATCGGACGTCCGATTCTCAGAATCTGACACACCCTTAGGCAGAAAAAAGAAAACATCAAGAATTGACCCCCGTGACCGACTAGAAGCGCAACCCGCTCCAAGACAACATAGTGAACGCCTTGTAGGCAGTTCCCGATGTAGGAGTCACGACCAAGGGACAGGGGGATAGTACTGGAGCACTCCCCAGCGACCTGACACGTTGAGAACGGAAATCCAATCGTAGGACCTGTGATCGACCCCCGAGTGAATAGCAAGAAGCAGCGCAGACCCTAGAATCCGCTAGAACGGCCAGGACTAGAGCGATGAAGCTTATCAGGCCCTCTAACTTAGACCCTTGGGCAGTAATGGCCCTACGCAAGCATGGAGGCTTACTTGCAGAAGAGCAACCAGAAGCCCACACTCGAATAGGGGCGAACAGAGACCCTAGAACCTTAACGGGCCAATCTAGCCATCAAGGGCAAAAAGGCCACATCACGAGAACGCAAAGACATTGTGTTCAGACCATGTTTAGTAAGAGCGAAATGCAACATCAGCAAGCTACAAATGCCAAGATGAGTAGACATAACACTCTCGACGAGAGATGTACCTTGAGCAACACTACAGAGACAACCCAAGGCATTGGTGGAGAATCCACGTCCGGTCATGCAAGTGGGGACTCAAGGGCATCTGTCAGAAGGCTTAAATTTACAAGCCAAGACCCGGAAGATGAAGACATAGTACCATTTGCTTATCTTAGGGTCAAACTCACCGCGAAAAGAGAGCATACTATTGATGCTCTGATTGATGAAGGAGCAGATTTTAACATCTTGACCTATGAATCCTAGACCCTACTAGGCCAACCAGAGCTCACACTGACTAGTGCAACTCTTAGCCCTTATGAGGGACACCCACAAGCACTCATAGGGAAGTGCAAAATCCTTGCGAAAATTGAAATGGAAAGCTTTCCTATCCTATTTCATGTTCCTCCAAATAGTGCTAGCTGCGGGAAAGAAACCCTCCTAGGAAGACCCTTCAAAACGGCGACCAAGTGCGAGGCCGACTATATAGCACAGAGGATACACCTGACACTACCGAGTGTAAGGATAGTCATGACCTTTAGTGAGGGTGACCTCATCGAACCTTGAGGAAAAGGCAAGCAAGGTGCTGACACAATAGTCAAGCTTGCTGATGAGAGCAAGGACTCGTTGGAAGAGTTAATACAAGCACAGGTCGAACAATGAGAACCAGTGAGTGAGGCCATGCTTGAAACAAGAAGGTCAAGAGACAATGCCAAGGATGGGCTTTGGACTTACAAATATCTTAGAAGACCCCAAAAGAAGCCCAAGCCTTATAGAAGCAGGCATCGATGGAGGGTCAGCACAACGCCGCGATGGATATCCAAAGCGTTGCTTCGTGCTCAAGGGTATTATGCACGCAACCAATGGATTTGGGTGCCAAAACCCCCTGCTAAACCAGCTCTGTTAGAAGCCCCAATTATGTCAAAAGCAAAGAGGGATAGGACGAAATCTAAGCGGAAATCCAAGTCCCGAACCAAAAATATGGGAGTGATTGAGCCCCTCACGATTGAAATCAAGAAATCGAACATGACCTATCAAAAAGTAGATCATCAGCCTAGCGTGCTTAGTAAGCATATGTCAAAGGTAACTGTCGAGCGCGCACAAGGCCCACTAGTGCCCAAGGAGCCTTCGACTTTCCAAGAGGATAATGAACACCATAGGCACAACATTGCTCATGATAAGACCGATTGCTCAACAAAGCTAATGACAGAATCACCTAACAATCACGAGAAAATTCTCCAGTCAGTGTCGAGCCCATGTAGGAGTCCCAAATCCCCTACATCATCTTCACCTAAATGGACGCGAGAAGCACGGCAGCAGGCAGCCTCGTGCCACTGCTCAACCTGCACAAGTGAATGCTCAAAGGGCAACAAAAGACACTATCACTTCTAATCTGCCTAAGGACTTGACACCGCAGTCTACCAGTGATAGCCAGTCCACTGTACTGGCCACCACTACTTCCAATCAGGGACCACAACAGTCAAGCCTTTGGCCGTGACAATGCCCCTTGTTGCAGAACGTGTCCTTAGTAGTTTACCTATGAAGGAGGTGTCGCAACCTACCTCCTTAACAACTCCAGCACTTCCAAAGTGCCTACAACCTGGGCTGGAGGAGTTAAGCACAGGGGAACGAGCGGAAGAGCTAGACTCCCCCAAAAGGGAGACAGTTGTACCCATGCAACCTGGCAAGGCTACTCCGTAGGCACGACTAGGTCCCATGAAGACCCACTAGAGAAGGGAAATGCTGAGGCCCGACCAAGCACATCAACGGTCAATATAGCCAGGGTCCTGAGATGTTAGATGCACCTGCACTGACCGAGAAAAAAAAGAGAAAATAGTGAAAACAATAACAGTTGCAGGTGGTTGCGGACCCCAAGGACATTGGGACGAAGAGTGCTGGAGAGCTGATGAATAAAGCATCGAGTCCATCCACCAATGAGCCCGCTGATGCCTCTCCTAATAGCGGTGAAACCTCAGACACACCGTGAACTCCGACAAATCAAAGCAGTCGTTACCATCAACGGCTGCCTGCAACACTCTATCCACTGACAATAGAACTCGCATTGGCAAATCAAGAGTGGATACAGCATTGTCACGACGGGGTGATGAGTTCACACCAGTCACACCCAAGGAGAACCATTATGCAATAACGAAGCCTCAAGAGAAACATGGAAACCCCAAGAGCATGAGCAATCCTAGCGTTGACCAATCTTGCTCATATAGGCCTGAACCCCCAGCTATGTTAAAACCTAGGCAAACTCCTAGAACCTTGCATGAGATAACAACCGAGCAAGCCCTCGTTGAACATAGAAGTGTCATAGAATGCTTAACTGAGTTGGAGGCTAAGCTCAAGGTGTTCGCACGTGTTTACGTCCTTGCGGACATGGGCACAATCCCCAAGGAGTAGCCCTTCCCTTTATCTTGGAAAGAGCAGGAACACCTTGATGAGCACTATAGCAGGCTCCTACACGAACACTTGCGACTCATCTTGGGCAAGGAAGCTGACGAACTGCGCTTAACCATCACGTTCAATGAAGTGCTCTGCCGACCGAATCTCATAGACATAGAGCAACTAAAGCGACTATCAGCAGGCCAGAGTCAATTTGAGCAGCGTTGGTGCGAAGGCTGCGTTGCAATGGCCAAACTAGGGGCTCAGATCATGATAGTCTCTGAGGAGTAATTGGCCAAATGGCGATCCCAAAGAGACCCAACCTATGTGGCACCAGCTTCCCTTCGAGTGTTGACTGCCATTTGGGGCAAGGACTTGGCCGAACCAGGCCAAGAAAACCCTTTGTTTGATAAAGTTCTTATTGAGGAGGAGTTACATGTTGCCAGTAGACTCGGACAAGGTTCCATGCTACTCAATGTGGTGAAATATTTATCAGTATTAAGTAAGCTACCACATGTGCTAGATGCGTGTGCCACCCTTCAGTACAATCCCGAGTTCTACCATTGGTTTCTATCCTAGTGAAGGGACAAGGGCTCGGACAAATGTATGTGCACATATATATCCAATGATTTTCGTATCACCTTGTATAGACATTATCAACACACACAAGCCATAACAAGTCAAGCGCAGTTCCATGTTCACTAGATCATGCTCGCCTCCGGGCAAAGAGTATGTGCTCCGCATTACCACCATGGTAGCTCTGTCCAACATCCCTAAGGACATAAGCAGGGCACAGTCTCTCTCTCTGTACACGATCCCCTCCCCATCCTATCCTTCCGAGGAGGAGCCTTCCAAACGCAGAACCACCAACCGATCCAACTCGGCATGAGTCAAGACCTGCTCGTGGTCAGCAACCGAGGGACACCACTACAAGAGTCAAACATGTTCTGCACTTCCATTTCTAATCACATATGTTTGACAACCCACACCAAGTCCCTCCTGTGGGAACGCTCTTATCCCATATCAAAGCCTAACTATTGGATTGTATTTTGCAGGTTTCCAGATAAAAACATGGAGAACCACGATCAACTGTCATGCAAGGACGCTCTTCGCACACGCCGGGAACATGCGGCACGTGCCCCTCCACTGGTACGCTACATGCCCACCCTCAAGAGGTATGCGAAGAAGCGAGGCCCTAAGCGACACCGTCCCAGTCAAAGGCCGAAGAATCCCCGTGCCACGAAAGTCGAGACTCAAAGAGACGCGCAGCATGTTGCAATGCCAGTTGCACAGACCCCCAATGCACGCTTGGGCACCAGCTGCTCATGAAGTGACAAGGTGGCCTGGGATAGGGTAGAATTTAATGAATTATTTAAAGACATTCTAGACACGGTAGCGGCCCGGGACTACACCATGCATGTCCCGGTCAACATGTTCCCCGCCCAGCCTCACGGGAACCCCGCACTAGCACCGCTCCGATCGCCTAGCTAACCAGACTCATCTTGCCTTATACCTATCGACTAAACCCCTATGATGTACAAGTAGCTCGACAAGTCAGAATGCCATAACTTTTTGTTTTTGATGAGTAAATGGGCAAGATCCCCACTTGTACACATTTCCGTTACCTCTCGTTACTGTATGCGACCTTAACAAGTAATGAAATAGGCATCCCAATAGACATCATAGAATTCTGAAAAATGATGTCTTAACATGATTGCATTTGTTCGATGTACTTAACGCAAGCGAGCATATACTCTCACGAAGTGACAAGTGGATGCAGGATGACACAGGTCTTCGCGAAAACGTGTCCAACGGCTAGGCCACCGCAAGACCACCAACCGCATGCGAACCGCAACACAGCCACCACGATGCGGAATGTGCAAAATCACTCTTGTGAGTATCCACATCGCATGCACCAAAGCATAGTCATGGGATCCACTCTCTCCTTGGGCCAAGCACCATAGTGAGCTCACGACGGGTGTCCCCGCAATCGCACCAATATCACAACAACGGCTCCCCTAACTACAAGGCTCGGGCACAATCATCATTGTCATATCCATTGCCTGAGCCTTCCAGGCTTGACATTTCCTAGCCAAAAAGGATCATAGCCTCAGCATATTGTAGTGGTTGTACTGTGGCAAGAAAAAAAAAACAAAGAACGGAGGAATGAGCACCCACAATCACAGCACTGCACCTAGGGGTCCTTAAGTGAGGTGCGTCTAGTGCCCTTGGTCGGCTGGCTCTGTCCCTAATCCCCTAGCCCTTTGTACATCCCCAAAAATTGTTCAGGGCACATCGAGGGCAGGACATACCTCGGGAGCTCGCCTCACCTATGGTTAGACCTGTCACCCTGAACCACTTGCATAATTCTTTTGCACTCCATTTCAATGCCATTCCAATCAACAGTGGTAAGCAAGGCATGAAAGACAATGGAAAAGTACACCATACTTTTCACACACTACAAGTAGCCACTAGCTACCAAAAGCTAAGATATCAAGGAGCTCAATTATACTACATTGCCTTGATAAGACTATAATGATGTCTCAAGCAATCTTTAAGTGAACTCCCTGTCTTCATCAACAAAATTTTCCATCAACTAAGCCCCTTGCTTCACTGACCCATTGCTATACAAGGAACCAGGCTGATAGTCTTCTAACTAAGTAATACCTAAATATGCACGTGTACTCACTTAATATTCACACTATCACCTATACACGGTTTGGGTCCTCAAGTGCAGGACAATACTCCAGGCTTGCTCAGATTTTGACATGTCTTCCAAACTAATCAAAATATGTCTTGTGCATGATAAAGATGGCTAGCAATATCCCTTAGGGAGAGACCACATGAGAGGTTCTTCAATTGCAGGCATTGAAGATCCAACAAAGGTGTCGTTCGCTCTTCATCCACACTCAAATCTGAATTCCTATCCTTATCACCCGGTAAGCCTGCCACGAATCATCATGTATAGAATCCTCACCAAACCGCCACTTGTACTCCATCAATGCAACCCCCCCCAAAGAACAGCCCTACCACCAACTCTCATCGCCCTACCACCTACCACCACTTAATCCACCAACGTGCCCCCAACGACCTTCCTCCCCACCACTACCAACACTCTGCAATGGCAACAACCAACGTCCTTGCCACCCACGTCTTCGGTGGATGCTAACGCCTACTACCTACGACAATGAGTGCCAAAAGCGCAAGGGCAACCTTAAAAAGTCCAAGGCAATTGCAAAAGGGGAAGGTTCATTTTAAAATACCAAGGCGCACCTTGAAATCTTGTAAAAGAGTGCCAAGCAAGCGGTGGAAAATCCGGAAAGCTAAAACAGAAGACAAAGACAAAGGCCAAGGCAAAGAGAAACTAAAGACAAAGGCGCACAAGGAAAAGTGCAAGTCAAACTATTGTAGAAGAGTGCAAGTGCATCATGGTTTAATTCAAGGAGCGTCGGGCTCTCACCCGTGCAATTTGTAAATGTAGACGGGCGGTGGAAAGGAAGCTAGGGAGAGGGAAGGCCGGCCTTGTAAAAAAGGGGATGATCGCCTAAAACAGATTTAGGGTTTTGTATATAAAGTTGAAAAGTGAATGAGAAGCTCATTCTTTGGTGTGTGGCAAAAGGAGTCTTCTTCTTTCTCTCTTCTTCTCTCCTTCTTGCTTGTGTGTGCTCTTGAGAGAGGGAGTGTGAGAGTGTGAGGGAGTAAGTGTGTGGGAGTGAGGGATCAAGAGGGTGAAGCACTTCACCATCTCCTCTTCTCTTCTTCTCTTCTCTTCTCTTCTCTTGTCTCGCGCACGCGCGGTTATGGAGGATGGAGCTTGGAGATGGAGGAGGATTGATGATGCTTGAGCTAGCATCAAGAATCGTGGAGCTATCGAGGTGTGCGAAGGAGGAGGCTACTCACATCGGCATCAAGGTAAGCTCACTACATTCGTAGGGTCGATGGTGCATCGGCTAGGTGAGAGATAGCCATTAGAGCTCGCTTGAAACGCTTGAAGCAATAAGTGGTCCGTGGATCTTAGCAGTTGAGCGAAAGCTCCCACATTTTAATGTTAACCCCAACATGAAGAAAGCAAAAGGAAATAAAAAAGACGCAGGGCAAAGGCGAAAAAAAGGTAGCTTGACTGAAGAAAGAAGAGGAGAAAAGACCAAAAGCACAAGGGCAACCTTAAAAAGTCCAAGGCAACTGCAAAAGGGGAAGGTGCATTTTAAAATACCAAGGCGCACCTTGAAATCTTTTAAAAGAGTGCCAAGCGGTGGAAAATCCAGAAAGCTAAAACAGAAGACAAAGACAAAGGCCAAGGCAAAGAGAAACTGAAGACAAAGGCGCACAAGGAAAAGTGCAAGTCAAACTATTGTAAAAGAGTGCAAGTGCATCATGGTTTAATTCAAGGAGTGTCGGGCTCTCACCCGTGCAATTTGTAAATGTAGATGGGCGGTGGAAAGGAAGCTAGGGAGAGAGAAGGACAATGGGAAAAAGGGCCTAGGCTATGGCCGGCCTTGTAAAAAAGCGGATGACCACCCAAAAGGGATTTAGGGTTTTGTATATAAAGTTGAAAAGTGAATGAGAAGCTCATTCTTTCGTGTGTGGCAAAAGGAGTCTTATTCTTCCTCTCTTCTTCTCTCCTTCTTGCTTGTGTGTGCTCTTGAGAGAGGGAGTGTGAGAGTGTGAGGGAGTGAGTGTGTGGGAGTGAGGGATCAAGAGAGGGTGAAGCTCTTCACCATCTCCTCTTCTCTTCTTCTCTTCTCTTCTCTTCTCTTGTCTCGCGCGCGCAAGGATATGGAGGATGGAGCTTGGAGATGGAGGAGGCTTGAGGATGCTTGAGCTAGCTTCAAGAATCGTGGAGCTATCGAGGTGTGCGAAGAAGGAGGCTACTCACATCGTCATCAAGGTAAGCTCACTACCTTCGTAGGGTCGACGGTGCGCCGGCTAGGTGAGAGATAGCCATTAGAGCTCGCTTGAAATGCTTGAAGCGATAAGCGGCCCGTGGGTCTTGGCGGTTGAGCGAAAGCTCCCACATTTTAATGTTAACCCCAACACGAAGAAAGCAAAAGGAAATAAAAAAGACGAAGGGCAAAGGCGGAAAAAAGGTAGCTCGAGTGAAGAAAGAAGAGGAGAAAAGACCAAAAGCGCAAGGGCAACCTTTAAAAGTCCAAGGAAACTGCAAAAGGGGAAGGTGCATTTTAAAATACCAAGGCACACCCTGAAATCTTGTAAAAGAGTGCCAAGCGGTGGAAAATCCAGAAAGCTAAAACAGAAGACAAAGACAAAGGCCAAGGCAAAGAGAAACTGAAGACAAAGGCGCACAAGGAAAAGCACAAGTCAAACTATTGTGAGACATCATTATGGTTTTGTCAAGGCAATGTAGCATAATTGAGCTCCTTGATGTCTTAGCTTTTGGTAGCTAGTGGCTACTTGTAGTGCTTGAAAAGTATGGTGTACTTTTCCATTATCTTTCATGCCTTGCTTACCACTGTTGATTGTAATGGCATTGAGATGGAGTGCAAAAGAATTGTGCAAGTGGTTTAGGGTGACAGGTCTAACCATAGGCAAGGCGAGCTCCCTAGGTATGTCCTGCCCTTGATGTACCCTGAATAATTGTGGGGGATGTACAAAGGGCTAGGGGATTAGGGATGGAGCCAGCTGACCAATGTCACTGGACGTACCTAATTTGAGGACCCTTAGGTGCGGTGCTGTGATTGTATGTGCTTTTTTTTTCCTTTTTTTTCCTTTTATTTTTTTTTCTTTCTTTCCTTTTTTTTTGGGTGGAAAAAATGAATACAATCAATGCCATACATTGAGGCTGTTAGCCTTTCATTTGGATTGAGAAATGTTGGGATTCAAAGGCTATGAAGAATGGATATTACAGAGATGATTGTGTCACCAGCCTTGATGCTAGAGGAATTGTTTTTGAGATGAAGAGATACACTTGAGATTTTGCAAACCTCTTTGTAACATGTGAGACATCGAACAATTGAGGTAACATGTGAGACAAGGGCAGAGCATCTTGTGAATTGAATCTTGGATGATGAAGAGATGTTCGCCCTTGTTGAGAGCGTGGCTCCTGCCCGAACATAGAGTTTGGCCAAGAAGGAGGAGGTAATCGATGATTATGCTTTGGCCATGCTCAGTTGCAACATGTGCTTTCTGCAGAGGTGTCCTTGGGTTCTCGTCCAGTGGCACTTCCGTCATGGATTTTATTTCTTGGTATTCTTGTCACTTTCTCCATAATGGTTCTTTGTGGGGTTGGTGGTCTTGTGGTGACTTGGATATTAAACGCTTCTAGCCATTGACCTGTGTCATTCTGCATTCACTTGGAAAGGCATGAGAGTACATGCAAGTCACATGCTTCAACCATAATGAAAATGTCTAGCTAAACAAGACATCGCCAACCTAAATCCCTTAGTTTTGACTTGATGCATATCACCTGCACTTGGTCATCATTGCTCATGGGGTGTGTTGGCCTTCGCTTCTTTTGGTATTATTTACACAGTCACAAAACACGTTGTTTATTTATGTACATGTTCATGAAACCATGTCACTCCGTGAGGATAAAAACCAATTGTAGAACTCAGGATTGTACTTGAGTGTGGCACACATATCTAGCTTCTGTGGTAGCCTACTTAGCAATAATAAATATTTGGCAACATCGAGTAGCATGGTGCCTTGTCCGAGTCTACTGGAAACATGTAGCTCCTCCTCCGTGAGAACTTTATCAATCAAAGGGCTCTCTAGGCTAATTCCAGCTAGGTCCATACCTCGAACTGTAGCTAGAACTCAAAATGAAGTTGGTGCCACATAGGTCGGGTCTCTTTGGGACCGCCATTTGGCCAGTTGCTCCTCTGAGACTGTCATGATTTGGGCTCTAAGTTCGGCCATTGTAACGCAGTTTTCAAACCAACGTTTTTCAAATTGGCTTCTACCCTCTGATTGTCGCTTTAGTTGCTCTATCTCTAAGAGATTTGGCTGGCAGAGCATTTCATTAAATGTCACAGTTAAGCGTAGTTCGTCAGCCTCCTCGTCAGAGATGAGTCGCATGCGTTCATGTAAGAGCTTGTCATAATGTCCATCAAGATATCCTTGCTCTTCCCACGATAGCGGATAAGGCAAATATTCCTCAAGCTACTCCCTAGGGAATGTGCCCATGTCTGCATGAACATAGACACGTGCGAATGATTTCTGTTTAGTGTCCCACTCGATCAAGCACTCTGCGACATCTCTATGTTCTATGAGGGCTTGCTCGGTTGCTATCTCATGCAAAGTTCTAAGGGTTTTCTTGGGCTTTAGCATAGTTGGGGGCTCAGGCCTAGATGAGCAAGATTGATCAATGCCATGATTGCTTATGCCTTCGAGGTTTTCATGTTTCTCCTGAGGCTTTATGGTAGTTATATCATGGTCCTCCTCGGATGTGACCGGCGTGGTCTTAGCATCCTGTTGTGACAGTGTTGTATCCACTCTTGATTGATCAATGTGGGTTTCTCCATCGGTGGATTGAGTGTCGCAAGCAACAGTTGACGGTAATTGTTGGTTTGATTTATCAGAACACATGGATGTGTCTGAGATTTCATTGCTATTAGGAGAGATGGCAATGGGTTTATCTATAGATGAACCAGATGCTTTGTTCATCATCTCTTCAGTACTCTTGGTCCCAATCTTCTTGTCGTCTGCAGTAGCTTGCAATTGTCGTTGTTTTCGTTGTTTTCTTCTCTTTCTCTTGGGCACTAGAGGTGTATCCTTTAAGGACTCAGGATCCTGAACTAGGTCAGTAGTGGATGTGCTTGGTTGGGCCTTAGCATTCTCTTTCTATGGCATGTCATCATGGGATTTTGCTACAGCCTCACTAGGTTGAACAGCCTTGCTAGGTTGCGAGGGTTCAACTACCTCTCTTTTTGGAGAGTCTAGCTGTCCAACTAATTCTCCTCTATTGAGCCCCAAATTCGATTGCATTGACAGTTGCTCCTGGTTAGGCATTTGCTCTAGATTTTTGTCCTTATCTATTAGAACATGTCTCCATTGCTTCTTGTCAAGGTGAGTGTTGTGTTTAGAGCTGTTGTTCTCTTGCTCTCGAGGCTTGGGCGACTCTAGTGTAGAACCATGAGACGGTTTAGGGTTTTTGTCATGTAGGCTTGGAAGAAACCAATTGAAGAAGTCAGGGTTTTATTGATGGGAAGCATAGAGATCTAGGATTGCAGGGTCTTGAGTGAGGCAGAAGACATATGCGCTGACATCAAGTACCATGCTCCCTACTCCTAGCCTGCTAGCCACGTGTAGATCTTCTTCTAGAAGCACTTTATCATACAAGGGATGCTTTTGGACAGTGGTAGAAAGCTGGACATCATGGGCAGTTGCCAACACTCTCAATGAGGTCGGGGCAACATACGTGGAATCATGTATTGATGTCCAAATGGCTTTCCTTTTCTCAGCAAGTGTCATTAGTCGGTGGCCAATTTTGGCTGCCAAACTTTGGTTGAAGTACCAATTTTGTGCAAAGGTACCTTGTTCTTTCCCTTTTCGTTTGATTGCTTCAAGATTTTCCTTGTTTGTCTCACATAGAGCTGTATAAAATGAGGGTATCAAGCGCAATTCTCTAGCTGTGGCTTTTGGGGTGTCCTTCATGACTTCTTCAACAATAGCTGCATAGCAGAAACAAACATATTGCTGCTCATACCAAGTCAGTGGTTTAGCTATGAGCTTTGTGTGCTCTGATATTGGCCTTCCGATGTCCACATGGACGTATGCATGTGTGATGGCTGTCAGCTTGTGATCAAGCTTGTGATGGACATATGCATGTGTGATGGCTATCAGCTTGTGATCAAGCTTCACCATGCACTTCATCTCTGGTTCATTGGTCAGATGGGCCATTTCTTTGGCCAAGTCTTCGAGAGATTTATCCTCAAGCCTAGGCTTTAGGTGCTTTGGAAGGATTATAGGTGTCAAGGATGTTTGGTGAATTGCTAAGGACATGTTCCACAATGGGTGTTGTCACGGCCAAGGGTTGTAACTGCTGTGGTCCCTGATTGGAAGTAGTGGTGGCTAGTTCAGTGGACTGGCTACCATTGGTAGACTGCGGTGTCAAGTCCTTAGGCAGATCAGAAGTGGTAGTGTCTTTTGTTACCCTTTGCACATTCACTTGTGCAGGTTGAGCAGCAACACGAGGCTGCTACTGCTATGCTTCCCGTGTCCATTTAGGTGAAGAGGATGTAGGAGATTCGGGACTCCTACGTGGGCTTGGCACTGATTGGAGAATTTGCTCGTGATTGTTAGACGATTCTGTCATTAGCTTTGTTGAGCAATCAGCCTTATCATGAGCAATGTTGTGCCTGTGGTGCTCATTATCCTCTTGGGAAGTCAAAGGCTCCTTGGGCATTAGTGGACCTTGTGCATGCTCGACAGTTACCTCTGATATCCGCTTGCTAAGCATGCTAGGTTGAGGATCTAATTTTTGATAGGTCATGTTTGGTTTCTTGATTTCAATCGTGAGGGGCTCAATAACTCCAATATTTTTGGTTGGAGACTTGGATTTTCATTTAGGTTTCCTCCTATGCCTCTTTGCTTTTGAACAGAGGTGGTTTAGCGGGGGGTTTTGGTACCCAAATCCATCCCTTGCACGCATAATACCCTTGAGCATGAAGCAACGTCTTGGATATCCATCGTGGCGTTGTGCTAGCTCTCCATCGATGCCTTCATCTATAAGGCTTGGGCTTCTTTCGTGGTCTTCTACAATATTTGTAAGTCCAAACCCTATCCTTGGCCTTGTCTCCTAACCTTTTTGTTTCAAGTATGGCCTCACTCACTGGTTCTCTACGTTCAACTTGCGCTTGTATCAACTCTTTCAACAACTCCTTGCTCTCATTACTAGGCTTGCTTGGTGTTTCAGAATGCTCCTTGCCCTTCCCTTGAGGTTTGATGAGGTCACCCTTGCTAAAAGTCGTGATTATCCTCACACCTGGTAGTGTTAGGTGTATCCTTTGTGCTATATAGTCGGCTTCACACTTCGTTGCCTTTTTGAAGGGCCTTCCTAGGAGGATTTCCTTTCCACAATTCTTGCTATTTGGAGGAACATAGAGCAGGACTGGCAAGCTTTCTGTTTCAATAGTTACAAGGATTCTGCACTTCCCTAGAAGTTCTTGTGGGTGTTCCCCGTAAGGATTAAGAGTTGCATCAGTTGGTTTGAGCTCTAGTTGACCTAGTAGAGTCCATGCTTCATAAGTTAAGATATTGAAATCTACTCCTTCATCAATGAGAGCATCAACACTATGCTCTCTTTTTGCGGTGAGTTTGACCCTAAGATAAGCAGGTGGCACTATGTCTTCATCTACCCGGTCTTGGTTTACAGCTTCAAGCCTTCTGATACATGCCTTTGAGTTCCTACTGCACAGTCAAACGTGGATTCTCTACTGAGATCTTGGGTTGTCTGTGCAGCGCTGCTCAAGGTACATCTATCATCAGGACTGTCATGTCTAGTCATCCTCGCATTGATAGCTTGATGATGTTGCATTCTGCTTTGATTAGACGCAGTTTGAACACAATGTACATGTGTTCTTGTAGTGTGGCTTTTTTTCCCTTGATGGCTAGATTGGTCCGTTGAGGTTCTAGGATCTTTGTTTGTCTTTTTTTGGGTATGGGCTTCTGTTTGTTGCTTTGCAAGTGAAGATCTATGCTTGTGTAGAGCCATTACTACACTAGGGCCTAATCCGGAGGACCTGTTGCGGCGTGCGTTTTCTCTCCAGCCTACTGGGAGAGGTGCGGAGGGGGAAGAGCCCCCTCTGTGGGGGTCCGAGGGGGGGGGTACAGTTCCCCCCCAGCCCGAAGGGCCGTTATGGTAAATACCATGCATGATTGGGAGGACCTTTGGTAGCTAATTTTTGAACTATTTGCTATGGATTTTAGCCTAGCGATAGATCTATGATGTGCCTTTAGCTCTATACGATTTTTGGAGTCTATTTTGGTGGTGGCAACTCAGCTTCTGGCCAAAATGGAATTCTGGAAAATTTGCAGTTTTTGGGCCGAGTCCCAAATTCGGCCGGCCGAGGGCCGAGGGATGAGTGGGCCGAGGGCCACATGGGTGTGGGCCGAGGGCTGAGTGAGCCGAGTTCCCAATTTGGATGTTTGAGGGCCGAGTGGACCGGGATGAGGGCCAAATGGGTGTAGGCTGAGGGCCAAGTGGGCCAAATGGGCCGAGTCGGCCGGGCTGAGTGGATCGCTCGGACGGGCCGAGTCGATGTTAGGGCCGAGTTTTCCGGGCCGAGGGCCGAATGGGAGAGGACCGAGGGCCGATTCTGGGATTCGGCCCAGAATGGCTGTCACTTGGACGGGCCGAACACGGCGCAGTTTTGGCAGATTTGACGAATAATGCTTCATTTTTTATGATTTTGGTCTTGAGGGGTCAGACAAACTTCCAAAATGCAAGAATAGACATGAATGAAGGATTCTATAACCCTGGAATAGCAAATAACCTCCAAAGTACAAATCGGCAAGCAAATCAAACCCTCTTTCCCTATTTTGACAGCAAAAACCCTAATGCTTATTTTCTTTGTTTTTCTTTGTTTTCTCCTACTCTAGTGCATCCAAATCACAAAGTAAATACCTACACTACTCCATCTCACAACATAAACCTCAAAAAAGCAAAAAAACCTACTTGCCAAGGAGATCAAATACCATCTTCAACCCCCTCACTTCCTACCTATCTCAAGCACCGGTTCGGGGAAAACCCTACTTCAATGCTCGATGTGGAGCAGGCAAGCACTCAAGGCTTGAATCCGTTGGTCCCAGCAACGGAACCAAAATGTTGGAGCTTTCGCTCAACCACCGAGACCCAC